>NC_084767.1:32395894-32737394 GCF_028858725.1 Colius striatus
AATCCTCAGGTCTTTGGTACTTGAGGCTAATCGTGGTCTTTTGTTCCCTGATGGGCCAAAACCACGACACAAAGCCATGAGAACTCTAAAAAGAGGCCATATGCTGACGTACCCACTGGAACCATATCCTGGTACTGAGCTCTGCTGACTGTATTAAATGTGCTAGATGGTCTCGGCAGAACAGGTGGACCTGAATGACGAGAGTCCTCTCCGACCTGAAAACGTGCAAGAAACCACAGTGAGCATCTCTATGCTGCCACATGTACAGAACTCATGTGGTATAAAACCATGCATGTACGTAAATGCTTTGCTTGCTCACTATCCCCCATAACCACTGCAGCAGGAATCAGCCGTGCTGTATGACAGCTATTAGTAAAACACTATTTAGTACACCGTGCCTGTTAAGAGAAAGAATCAAACCTGGTGGAAAGTTTATTGACATTTTTAAATAATAGTCTCACTCTGAAATGGGACTAAAAATTTCCAACTGGAATTCCTTCAGAGGGTCTTTTGTACTTCACGGGTATCTTTATCCATACGAATGGTTCTGAAAATCAAATTCTGCGCCTTCATTAGCACCTCTATTACCACCATTATGGAATGGAGTATCCCTAAATCTGGCCTGATGCAAGAAGATAAAGAGGTCAGATGAAATTCACGCAAGGCAAATTACTCCAAAACTGGTAAAAAAATATGTTTCCTATAATCATTCAGTAAAATTGCTCAATTTTTTTTCTGTTCACCTCCTGGGATTAAAAAAGTTTGCATATAAACATTTTTTAGGGTAGAACCACAATGTAAAACTTCCTGGTAGCATCTGGGATGTCCGGGCAACTTCTGGAGTTTTCTGTGCATTGAGGCTTCAGTTTTCTCTGCATTGAGGCTACAGTATCAATATTTTGTATTTTGTCTATATAAAACATTTTGTTTAACCTTTTTTTCATTCTAATGGACCTTTATATTTGCTTCTCAGTTCCTCTGCCTACATATGATGGTTGGCATGCAAACTAGGCTTCCAACCTTCAAAGACCTCTAAAACTTCTAACTGCAAAAAATAAAATAATTATGAAGGTTGGTTTTAAATCCGGTTTCTGAAACTACGAAGAAGTGAAAATCCTGACATATCTCCCAAGATCTTTGTGCTCTCTGATAATACTCTCTCAGAAAAATGAAAAATTATTTCTTGTAGGCACTGTGCTGGAAAAGGAATGTCATTATTATTAGCTCCAGCTTCACACTGCAGTTCAGCTTTAGCTAAAAAGGCATTCCTTACACTGGCTTATGCTTGCTTTAGAGCATCTCCCTGTAAAAATTAGGTCAGTGGCTTCAAAACATCAAAGTTAGTGGCAAGGCAAATCCAAATAAACTATTTGAGGGGTTTTTTTAATTAAGTATTCATCTTTTTCAATAATGTACGGTCCTTTCAGGCAATGGCTTAAAAACAGGAAAAAATGCTGCGCTGAATTGCCGTATTTCAGATTCCCATCTGGAATTACAGTTCAAGTCAAATTACAACTGTAACATATCAAGGAAATATTTCTAAAATTACATGTAGAAACACATTTTAAGGAAAGTTTTAATTAAGTGATGATTTTGACAGGTCTAATACATTTGGGGACTTCCTGTAGGATAAACACTTATTTTACCAGTATTGACAACTTCAGCAGAGTGGTTTACATGAACCTCTGTAAGTTTGGAGCTTCTGTATGATGCTTAAAGAAAGACAATTTCAGTGCATTTTTTGGTAACATTAAGAAAAATAATATTTTTGCTCTCAATTAAACCAATAACAACACGGATACTTGCTTTACTCATTAAAGACCTGAACAGCTATATGAAGACACTTCTAATTTTCTTGCCTGCTGTAAGACATCATTCCCTACATGGTGGAAACTTCTATTTAAAATCATATCTAAAATATACCTTATATTGGGAATGGGAGGCGGAAAGTATTGTGGGTGATTATATTCACAAAGGATATGACACAAAGTGCAGCCAGTGGTACGGCATTCGCTGCAGCTCAGTGGAAGCCTTGTTAGAGAAGTGGTAGAGAAGATTCATGCTTACTCTGAAACAGACCTCTGGCAGAACCTCATCTGCCACAAGACTGAATTATGAAAAAGAGAAATTGGAACATTTCTCTTGCCATTCTAAATTGTATTATCTTTAATTCCTAGCATGGAATACCTTTACATCTTACAGCCAATAGTATGGAGGTTAAATAAAGTACAACTGAAGTATAAGTCACTGTACATACACTTGGTCACTAGTAAAAAGAAGTTACAACAACAATATGGAGGCTGCCGGTAGAGATGGCCTACAGTGACATACCAACAAAACACTATTTTCCATGTATTTCTGTTTAGCACAAATACACAGGCTAGTCCGTATAACAGTCTGATAAGCCTATATGTGGTAAGACTTTTTATACTTCTTTGGAGACTTGTAGATCTAGATGTATATACACTTGCGCACTTTTTTTCCACCCTTCAGTTTTGTCAACATGCTTGGCAGACACGATGCTAGACAGCAATACATATTCTGACAGTGAAAGATAGGATAGAGATACTGGTGATCAGTAATCAGATGCTCTCCTGTGGTTAAATGGGGCTACCACAAGTTAAAAGTAAGAGAAACTAACACCTGATAATTTTCCCGTGAAATCACACATTTCAAAAGCAGTAATGGCTACTAAATAAAATAAGAAATCTTTACAGATTAGTAATGTAAGCTTATGGAAAAATCATACCCGTCACAACACGAAGTTGTGAATGGAACAATGTGAAAGAGAATGATCCTAAAAATCCAGTGGTTTCCGAACAGAAAGGGCAGACCCAACTTACCTCACCAGCGCTGTGGCTGCGTTGCCTAGTTAAGTGCTGCCGATGGACTAACGCACTAGTGGGCCTGCTACTCTGCAATGGAAGCCGGGGGTCAATGAACGTGGTAGTGCGGGAATTGTGGTCAACAAAGAAAGCCTAGAGAAGGAGAAAGAAGACAGAATTTAGAGTCAATGCTTTTAAAAATATGTCTGAGGTTAATGTCTATTTAGGATCTAGGCTTCATTTGCTGATGTGAGGCTTTGCAAAATCTTCCTCACATTACTTTGGCTTGCATTTCCCTTCGGCAGAAAGGGTATAACAGCTTTCCATCTCACTGAAGAGATTAATTTTTTGATGCCTTACTTCATTCGTGTCTTTAAAGCCCTTTGAAATTCTCATATGATAAGTATCAGAAGTAGGAAGCTTCATTATGACTGTCAAGAAGAGATGACTTAAATATTTCATAGAAGTAATCTTGGTGTGTTCTCCCTTTCATTTCCTTGTACACGTCAAAAAAGACATCATTAAGTGGCAAAACCATTCCCTTTTGTGAACTTTTTACCATATATGGGTGTATACATGTTAAGCATATGACTGCATCCAGTGATGGACTAAGATTACAGGCCAACGTTTTTGCCATCCTCCTGATATAACAAGGCTAAGTTTGCAAACCTTTAGGAAAAAAAAAAAAAACAGAACAAAACCCCCCAAATAGGTCAGTCAAGGATACAAAGATGATGGCAACAAAAACTTTTAAATCAGGCAACCAGTGAGATCTACCACATATTGGCTGGTCAGCCATTTGCCAAAAGCAAGGTCACAGGAGCATGTATCCTAGAAAATGAAAACATCCTACACTCTGTCCAGTTTGAACCAAAAACATTTCTAAGCCCTGAAATGTAAACTTCTTCCAAGCCTTGAAATTCAAACTTTTTCCAGAGCTGATGTTGCACTTGGAAACCAATACTTTTCCATTTTAACACACTTAGCTTTTTTCAGTCACAGTGCTAGAAACAATGTGGAAGTAGCAAAAAAAAAAATATCCTGGCTTTGAGCAAGAGAGTTACAGGAAAGTGACATCGGTTTGAGGAATCAAAGAATCTGGACCAGGTGAGAGGTGATCGGGGACTGTGGGAGCCATTTCTGTGTTTGAATAGCAGTGAGGTGCTTCAACCATATTTTCATAAACAATTCAACCCTGTGGTGTCTGCAAAAGAAACATTCTCATCTTTCCCCATTCTGACCACTTGTTTCAACCCTTGCATGCCCTTCCTGCTTTGTGCTGGCACAAGTATTTATGTAGCCACCCAATGAACTCAGCTGGGGAGCTGGGCCAAGCTAAAATTACTTTTTGTCCCTCTCTCTGCTGGTTTCTCTAACCTAGATCAGCACACCAGGGACAACAGAAGAGCAGAAGTGGCATTTTTTGACAAGGATGTCAGCTTGTAGTACTCACAAAATCATTGTTTCAGACTGCTTGGTATAGTCAGACCAGAGAAAATACAATTCTTGAGTGCTAAGAAGGCAGACAGACATCTCAGACAGTGTGTCATGTTATACAACTAAATTAAATACCATAATGGATTGTGGGATATAACATTCCTTCCATTTCCCAAGGAAGGAGAAGTATATGGACTCCAAAGTTGAGAAACCCCAGAAATGCTCCAAAAGAGGACAGCTATCCTGTAGGCCTAACAGCGATTGCCTGTACCCATAACCTGCACCTACAAGCAAGGAATCACATCATTTGAACAGTAAGGAAGAACCCTTGTTTTGATCATCTGACAGTTACAGATAAGCAGATGAAACTGACTGTTCCACAGTGCAGAATCTACAAAGTGTGTTCAATAAATGCAATTTTAATTGCAATGTTTTAGCCTAACACAGGATTTGTTCATCTTGACAAACAATGATGTCACTTGCAGTAAAAGTATACAGATTAGAGAGTATGAAAGCAGTGGGAAAGCAGAATGAAAGCCACTGAAATTTCAGTTTGAGGCCTAGAAAATGACTGGAAGAGGTTTCTGGAACATACCCAGGTTTTCTGAAAACTTTGCTCCCAATTGACATGTTCATTTCACTTATTAATAAGTGGTTGGTATATGTTGCTTTGGGGTTTTTTCCATGTCCCTCTATTTTATCTAGTCTGATGTATTGATAAGATGTGAAGCACTTCATAAAAACAAGAGTTCATTTCATTAAGTCATATTATACTGTAAAGCCACTTAGAAAAATAAAAGGTACTGATTCAGTATAGGAGAAAGTATTACCTAGTGTTGTGCTACATAGTTCTCTGACTTAATGCAGCAATTTCATATTACATGTAGTGTTCTTTAGTATGACATTTAAATAAACAACTTGGTTTAAATGTTAAGTTAAACACAATTATTTCTTATTAAATATGAATGCTTGCAGGCCAGCTAGTAGCAGCCTATTTTAAAATAAAGCATAAATTACTACTTTGAAGCTTCAGTGAAGATAACCATTGCAGATTCAAGACTTTGGGCTAATCTGGACACTGGCACATAGCTCAAAATACAGTGTGGCTCACACACTCCTCTCAAAAAAATTCCTCTCGTAACTCCTGTCTAACTATAATCCATACATCTACAATGCTTGAAGAGACTAACACAAAATGAGTAGTGTCAAAACTATATTTAGCCCATTAAACACAGACAGTTGCCCAAGTTACCTCTTCAGTTAAAGTCTATGAAGGTTGCTAAAATATCCAGTGCCTCTCTGCGGGCAGTGGCTGATGACAATTCATCTGTAACACCAATCACAAACTAGTTCCTAGTTTGCCAGACCTTTTAGGAAGAATTGCATGCCAAGGAAATTTTATTTTCAATAGGACATACATGGAGTAATCAAAGAGCAGGCAACGGGACTTTCCTGGGCAGCTTTGAAGGGAGCTCAGAGGTAAGCAGTGCCTTCAGAGGTAGGCAGTCCCTAGCTGACCTTGGAAAACAGCCTGCAAAAAGGACAAGCTACGAGGATATTGGGGACTAAAATCTCTACTGCTCAGCACTGCGTTAGGGTCAGAACAATCATTGTTCCTTGCAGGCAAGAGCATCAAAGCTTCTTACTATGATATACTTACAAAAATACAGGAAAATCTTCCCTGTCTCAGCAGGATAGAGTAGCCAAGGCAGGGAAATATATATTGTGGCTTGGCTAATTTCTACTTGCTCTATGCTTTAATAAAGCCAAGTCCAGTTTCAGTTTGGTCTCATCAAGCAGTGGTCTCACCAGGAACTAGCCATCATCTCTCTCGAGTGCTGAATAGGCTTTTCAACTGGCCACAAGTGCTATTTGTGATGAAAGTGATTCAACATAATGAAAATTAACACTACGGAACCTAATTCAAAGTGAAGAAATCACAGTGGGGACTTATTCAGTACTTTCTCTTGTTGCTTAATGTTGTGGTAGCATCAGTGTTACCAAATGCCACACCAGAAATTCAAAGGTCTAATTTTATCTGTGAAGCAGCTATTAAAGTAAATTGAAAATTACTTCAGGAGAACACTGGCCTCTGAAGAGCTGAACAGAAAAAGCATGACTAAAACCAGAAAAGAGTGAAAGAGGCAAAGAGCAAGGCCAGTATAATTGTACATTCCTAACTGGGTTTCCAATGAAGAAACACAGTGTTTTCCAGAGTTAACAAACCCAAGAAGAAAACAACCCTCAAGAACTTTTTCTACCCTTCAATTTAGAATCTGCCTGTAATGTTTTCATGCATCAAGGCCATTATTTATATAGACACTCACTGCAAATCATACCAAGACTGATGAACATAAGAACTGAGAGGCTGAATATGCCTGTAGTCATAATTACAACTTCCCACATGAACTGATAGCCTTATCACTTCACATGCTGATCAATCTATTTTTAACCTTCCTATCTTCCACAAAGAAAATAATATTCTAGATAAACTAGTTCAAAGTTACATAAAAATTACTACTATAAAAATGATTGTTCCTTCACTTAGCAGTATTTTGTTAGAAATTGAAAAGCGATACCTGTTCTGAAAAGCTGAATTGTGTTACAAGTACACATGTGAATTCCAAATAAGTTCACCGAGCTGCCTGTATTTAGACAGTAGGTAATTCTTTTGAAAAGAAATTTTAAGCATCCAAGGGAATTGAAGCAACTTAGGGTAAAAATGCTACAGATTTTCTAGAAATTCTCCTTGTAATGATGAATATCCACGTAGTCTGCTTCTCCTTTTGTATAATGCTTTGTCAGCACAGACGAGAAGTCCCGATCTTCTTTTGACAAAAGCAGGAAAAAAGAATTTGCATCTTTTACATCTGAAGAACTACATGCACTTATGCTCTTGATAAGAGCAACTGAGTCCTAACATCACAAGATCCAAGATCAAGCGCTCAACAGAGACACATGTGCGTTACAGTTACCTTGCCCTGATGGTCATGTTTCACTTCCCAACCTCTTGGCAGCTCCAGCTGTTTGTTAGCAAACATGTTGAGGAAGCCCACCAAATCACGATTATGCTGGTAGCGCTCAAAATGATGGGTGTCCCGCCGGACTTTGGTGATCATGTGCTTCAAACATGTGTTGTTTGTAAACATGCGGTAGGCACTCTGGAAAATAAATAACAAAAGGAAAGACTGTTACAAGATAAATGCTCTTCTTGCTACAAAAAACAACATTTCACTGTGAATAAATCACCTAATCATCTATAAAACATTACAAATTATCTCCTACTAAGCCATAACAGTAAGAAAAAAATGGTCGCCTTTCTGAGGTTTCGGAGTGTTTGATGTTTCTTATTTCGCTTGAGTTATACAAAATTTCATAACTGACTCACTTCAGCAAAGTGTAAAAAGATTCCAATTATCGCACTTGTCCCTGGAACTGTGAGGAATTAAAACTGCTTTAAAAGTAGAGATTGCATAGATATTTCTTAATTTCTGGAATGAGTCAAAAGCAGCCACAGTATACAGCAATAAAGCTGGCACGATGTTCTGCAGAAGAGACGCATAGGCTTGCAGAACTCAGGGAAATCTACATAAATATTGTTTCTACGTATTAATTTTTTCAGACATACCCTATCATTGCATGTCCATGTGTGAATTATCTAATAAATGAAGAGAGTAGAACGAGATCACTGAGGAACTGGGAAAACTTTAAATAAAAGCAGTAAAATAAACAGTTAACACCCTTCCCTCTAAACAACCCCAGCCAATCAGAAACCAGGTCTTTGTCCCAGGTTAGCAAAAGAGAAGTACCAAGGCATAGACCATCCTACTGTGGTGTGCTGCTACCTAAACCACTCTGCTCCTATACCTCTTATTTCCCGGCCAGAGGTCTTACCTACCTCTGTCCTATTTTTAGTATGTTAAAGATAAAGCTATGCAAGTTAAGTAGAATTATTCAGATACAGGCAAGTGTACAAATATATCAAAACCCAATTAACCCCGGCCAGTAATTTTAAAAACACAAAGATTACTAACAAATGTGCTTGCAGACAATAAATTATTCATTCCATTACTTCTGTTTAGACTACAAATCGCCATACACTAAGGAAAAGAAACACTGAAGAAAAAAAACTATGTAAGAAGCAGCAATGAAGAACAGGCAAAGCAGAAAACGAAAACAGATGTTAAGATGGGGGGGAAGTGTTTGATCAATCACAGAATCATAGAATGGTAAGGGTTGGAAGGGACCTTTAGAGATCATCTAGTCCAACCCCTCTGCAGAAGCAGGTCCACCTAGATCAGGTTGCATAGGAATGTGTCCAAATGGCTTTTGAAGACTTCCAAGGAAGCAGACTCGACACCCTCCCTGAGCAACCTGTGCCAGGGCTCTTTCACCCTCACAGTAAAATATTTTTTGTTATGTTTAAGTGGAACTTTTTTCCTGTTCCAGCTTCTTCCCATTACCCCTTGTTCTGTCACTAGACACACCAGAAAAAAGCGATGCCCCATCCTCCTGACATCCACCATTTAGATATTTGTGAATATTAATAAGGTCCCTTCGCAGTCTTCTCTAAACTAAACAGTCCAAGTTCCTGCAGCCTTTCCTCATAAGGAAAAGGCTTCAGTTCCCTAATCATCTTGTCACTGTGTTGGGAGTCTCTCCAGATGTTCCCTGTCCCTCTTGAGCTTAGGAGCCCAGAACTGGACACAGTACTCCAGATGAGGCCTCACCAAGGCAGAGTAGAGGGGGAGCAGAACCTCCCTTGACCTGCTGGCCACACTCTTCTTGATGCATCCCAGGATGCCATTGGCCTTCTTGGCCTCAATGCATGACCTCTGATATATTTTTGCACAAGCCAAGCAATCTGGTGGAAAGAAATCATCCCATAAGCAGCAAAGAGGTCTTTTAAAAAATAAGCGTAATTTTCATACTCAGAATTGTCTGTCATCCTCTGCAAAGCACGATAAGAAAGTTATTACTTAGATAAACACGAGTGAAAAATAAAATGGTAGAAGCTGTAATGCCAACTAGGACGACTGATAGCCCACCAATTCCAAGGAATAATGATGAGTGAATTTATACAGTTTCCCTACGCACAATCAGTTTCTTAGCATCAAACACTGAACAATATCTTTCTACACAAGGCAATTATAGTTATAACCATATATTAATGAAAGTTTTTCAGCTGCAGTCGCTATACTCACAGGGTTAGAATGCAGCACTGTAAAGAACTCTGGGCTGATAAGGAATTTCACAGGGGGAGACTGGAGCAATAAAGTAATTCTGGATCTGGAGGTAGAGTGAGGCAGCACATTCTCTCTTCGAAAATCTAATAGCACAGTGAATGACAAAGACTTCCAGTAATAATCATTACCAAATCATCACTGCAAACAACTATATTGATTTGAATTACACAGGCAAGAAAAGCTCTAAGTATACAACTATTTCAGATGTATCAAAAATTCTCAACGTAAGTGTACCTGGATTTGTTTTAACATAGCACTGTAAGTACCTGAAAATACCACTTTAGTTTAGCAACTTCTACTTGTTGCTTTTGGTGAATGATCATTAAAAAAAAAAATCACATCTAATTATTTGGGTTACCAAACATGTACTTCTGGGTAAGATGCAACAAGGTCCCTGTGGCAAGCCTGTATTGCTATACTGTAGCTGTATGAAGGTAAGTTATTTTTTAAATGCTAACTAATGGAGATAAAAGTTATTGCACACTTTAAAACGTTTCATTCTTCCAAAAACCAGTAAATTTCTGCCATTAACACATCATAATCCTGATAAAGTATTCAAGCAGTTTATATAAGTAAGAAAAAAGTTGTCAGTGAAGTACCTTTCAGGTTTTAACTTTCAGTAAACAGTTGGGTCTTCTCCTAGCAACTGCAGAGGTGCACTGATTTTTTTACAGTACCAGGAACAGTTAAGATATTATGAGTGGTATTTGCTATGATGTTAAAATTGCTCACCCCAATTCTCTCTGAAAATCACAAGATATTTGGATATATATCATAATGTAAAATGAAAAGTTGCAAATCCAAAATTGGGTCTGCAGTGATTTTAGTCCAAAATGTATGCCTTCTTCTACATTTCAGCTTCCTTCTTCTACATATTGCAGCATTTGCACACTTCCGCTTAAAATGAACATTAATCGTGTAGAAGACAGTTACCATGGATATAAAAGAACACAATCCAGAGGCAGAGAAAGGAATACAGAGGCAGTGAATGAGACTCTAAACTGAGGGAAAAGTAAGAAGAAACAAAAAAAGAGGAGGAAATTAACAAAAACAGAGTAAATTTCTAAACATGGATGGGGAAACATTATGGGAAAAAATAGAATATGGAAAATAAAGATGTTCATTCTAGATGTTAGAGGAAACCAGAAAACAGAAGAGTAATAAGTAAAACAAAAGTAAATGAACAAGAGGATTTTTAGACAGACTTCTTAAACACTAGACCTCAAGCTCTCACACGTGATGCTTATCTATGGAGCAACACCAGTGTAGCATAAGGACACCTGAACACCTGGGCTGGGAGATTCTTCCAGGCATGCACTGCAGTCGCATATCAGCTCTGCATTGGTACAAAACCTGGGTATACTCCAGGTGCTTCTGAGACCCTGGAAGCTGCTGTGACACACTGCAGATAGGTCTGCTTTTATAGTCTGGGTTATCTGGAAACCAGAATGAGTCCACCGTGACCCATTCTTGCAGTTTAGAGGCTTATGAATTTAATTGATGACAAGCTTATTCAGATAAACTTGCTGATTAGGGTTTAGTCTGAATTTGCTTTGAACTGATTTGTTTACACCACAATAAACCATCTAGATGTACATGCACATGCACAAAGATAAGAAGTTACAGAATGTCCATCAATTGGAGAACATGTTATAAGAACACGTAAGGGAGCGTTTGCCAAATATGGTTTACATAGAGCACATCCTATCTGTCTTCAGCATGGAGATGAAGCAAATGACTGCTGAAAATCCTTTCTAGTCCTATATACTACCATTTCAAAATGCAGAACTCAAAATATTTGAATTGCAATAATCTAATGTTCAGAATTTGGAATGCAGATTCAAAATATTTGTAACCCAGACCACACAATTTTATATTCTTCACTGCAAATGTCCTGCCTATATTTTTGTCCAGTCAGGTATTGACAGAAAAATGCTGTGAATCTTACACTCATCTCTCCTGTGTATTGAACAGGCTGAGCCATCATTTTCAAAAACTAGACAGCAATGAAAACAAATGGCTTCATTGTTACCCAGACTTTCAGGGGCAAAAGTTAAGTTCTGCCTTATGTCACTCTACAAGATGAGTGCTCCCTTTAGAGACGAGGGAAAAAACAATTTTTTTTTAAATTTTTTTAACCTGCATTAGAATGGTGAAAGTCAGTTTCATCTCCAGCTCCATCCACAGTATGTTCTTCAGGCCTGTCGTTAGTCATTGTTCTTCGGATGCTCTGGTACCTAGAGTTAGAAAACTGAACTTTATATATAGTATATGGCGACTACAGTCCAATTCTGGCTCTGAGGGAGACTGCCTATCTTTTCTGCCATGTATGCTAATATACATTGACCTTTAATTTCAGCATGAATGGCCTTCTGAATTTCTGAAAACCATTATGAGATCCTTTCTAGCCACATAGCTTAGGAAAACAGGTGGAATACGAAAACCCTAGAGCCCATACGCTAATTAAAAGGGACAGTCACAGAAAAATAACTAAATATGGCCAGCTGCAGTAGCAACTGTGACCCTGTCTTCATATTCACTCTTACAGTGGTGAATGCAGCTTTATAAGCACACACAAGTCATAAACAAGGGTAATTCTTACCGGCGATTTAGTTGTTCCATTTGCTGTATGGAATTCGACCTCTGGAGAATCTGGGGGGCTGGGGGGGCTGTGGGTCGCTGCCACGTTGTTGTCCTGTTTACATGGTCCACATAAAAAATCCGTCCATGGCTGTCAATTCGAGCCTCCCAGTCTAAGTAGCAATAAAATACTGTGAACTATGGAGGGCTTGGGGTTTATTTCTATTGTTTCAAGTTTCTATTTCTCTTTTACAGGAAGCCTTCAGCACATAACTTGCTTACTGATGGGTTAGGGACTTGTCTTTTCCCTGTTTTATCCCATAAATCAAATCACTGTAGGTATGGTTCTGCAGATACTGTATCTAATAAATCCTATTCCTTTCTCTATTCTATTTCCCATCAACCAGTAACTGCACCAGAAAACAAAATTCCAAAATTAGGATAGTTAGTTAATTCTCTTGGACTGAAAGTAGTTCAACATCCAATCTCCGAGGCTTATTCCAGTGCAAAAGGACAATGGCACCAAAAACTCTGGAAAATGTGATAGCTGTCATTGGTTTTCCCCAGCTAACAGTAACAGTAATAAAAGAGATGCCATTGCTTTTCCTATGTTTACACGTAGCTATGTTAAGGGTAAACAGATCTGCCAGAAAACATTGACAATTATGACAATGAAACTCCTTCATATATGAAAAGCTTTTTAGGTCAGAAACACTGTCTGCCTAATAATTGCTTATAAAATGAGCAAGACATGAAGACACTGATCATGGCTAGGGGGCATGTAATAATAATAACAAAAAATTACATGCAGAAACGGTATATGTCTGGCTCTTGAACACTAGCAACTGCTTATAAAATGTGCAAACCTTTTCACATGTCAGCCGAGAAACAATCTTTGAGAGCTCAAAAGGTTTCTAGAACAGACTTTCTATGTTGCAACTCTAAGTAAAAATGCCAGTCACTGCAATAACATTTCAAAAACTACTGGCAAGCAATCAATCTTATATGATCTGGATCACTCCACAAGGAAACAGGGCATAAAACATCCTGACAGCAGAGATGGAAAACTAAAATATTTAATCCTGACAGCATTAAAACATCAGGCTTTATTATATACGTGTACCATGACTTCTGTCAACTCTTGGAGGCAGCCAAGTGGCTCTCTGCATTACACTGTAGGGCCTGAGCTGGCTCACAAAGAAGAAGCAAAGGCAGGTTTTGAGATAAACTCATTGTCTCATCTCCACGTGACAGCTGTGTTTTTTAGCTGGCCACAATGCAAATTTGTCTTCTATCTTAATGATGCACAATCAGAACAGTCTATTAGTGTTTAAAGCATTTCTAGCATGAACAAGTGCTACATAGGAAAGTAAACTCAGAGGAAAAAAAGAAACAGCAGAACAACAGGATAGGACTAAAGAGAATCATTTGAGGAACAAATACCAATTCCAGGAGAAAAAAATAACAAAAAATTTCTATTATGCAATAAATTTTAAACACAAGTTTAATAATAAACTTCAATGCAAAGCTTATGGCATAATCACTACATTTGCTTTTCAAAATATAACACATTTGAAAGTTATTAAAAATAATTTCGTATCTCAAAAAAACAAACCAAAACATTTCAACATTCTATGAAAAACATTACCATTTTTAGAAGAAAAACATTGATTGAAACAGATGTCCCTGTGCAAAGGTCCCATTTCAAAAACATAGTATCTTCTGATGAAATAAAAATACTTGCAATTTTTAGCAAAACAGAAAAGTATTCCTGGAAGGGCAGAATTCTTCATTGAGGGAAAAAACCCCAACATAAACCAGTTAAAATTTTCAAATTCATTATTCTGCTTAAAAGTCAAACCCTGTCTAATTGTTTAGATTTTTCTTGTGGTGATTATATGTCCAACTCAGACACACTGTCACCATTTCTGTAATGTGGTCTTGCAGAAGAAAAGCATTTTAGCTTGTGTTCAATTTTCAATACACAAATTTAAACACTTGGAAAAGGTTTTTTAAGTAAAGCCCTTGCATCCGTGTTGTGATAGACAAGAATATCTTCCTCTAGTCAAATATGTTACAACTAACTCAGCTTGCTGAATTGTAAAACTGGAATTCATCAGAATCGTGTTGTCAAGTTTCCTTGTTGATTTTTCCCTAGGAATGTAGGAATTGGAGCACAGTGTTGCAAGTTTTAGACATAAATGCTAAATATTTCAATTCTTTAACTCAACCTACACACAACTGAAAGAAAGATGTGTTTTTCTTTCTTAGTTTCAGATTCTGGTGAAACAACAAACACAATGCAACCCTATGATGAAGAATGATTGAAGATGATGATGACGAAATTGCAGTTTAAAACTCAAAATCATATTATAAATGTTTTCTCTAATTTTCACTATTAAAACATTAAAATGGTTACATATCTAAAAGCAGAGCTTTGAGGAGAAAAACTGAATCTAGGAAATAATATTTAAGACTTTATTCACATTAGCAAATGAGTGATCTACATAAAGACTGCATTGGGATTTGACTGTAAAGGGGAGATATGCATATGCAGGCCCATGTATGACTCTGTCAAATCCCAACAAATGTCAGAAACATTAAAATACCACCCAGACAACCTTTGCCATGAACATTCCAACAGCTTTTCCAAGTAGTTATTGTAGTGTATAGTTTGCTTTTGAAACACAAAAATGCAGCTGAAATATACCACTTCCAGGTTGAATTCTGTAAAAAATAGCACTGGTTTATTGAGATGGTAGTTAATTAACTTTGGAATCTGCATGCAGAACTAATTTGTTATATGCATTGATTACAACAGAAGCAGCAGGGAGCAAAATCATCACCTTGGCTTTCCCATAGACAGTTACATCTGTGTTCTGCTGTCAGGCTCCTTCCAGTTACCCTCTCCAATTACAGAGCAAATACAGTCCCATTCCATACTGTGAAATAATCACCTATTAATTTTTACACTAAGTAGTTGAATTTCTGATACCTTTTAAGTAACAGATCTTTGCCACAGACTTTATTTGGTCTGAATTAAACTTTTTTTTTCGTTTTAAAGTAATGTTTGTCTATTAGCTGTGTAGGCCTTTTTTGGTCCTCTCCCCTTTCTTTAAATATCTAACACTGAATATATTTTCACTGCCCCAAGTTTAAGCATGAGAATCGGTCCAACAATCGGAGGCAATGTATTTTTCATATGCCTTAGAGAAATTACCTGACAATTTAGGCTCATCTAACTGCTGCTTAATGTCCAGATTTATTTTAATGCAAAAAGTCTTCACATTGTCGCAAAAAAATGCATGGAAAACATATACATTTTACACATAATCTGCAGAGATTAGAGATGTTATATATTTATTTGTAAATTTCAGTGTCTGACATTTTTCCTCCAAGTGCCTCATATGGTACATCACCTCACTTCCCTACTGAAGTGCACTGCATACTGAAAAGGCAGCACTGCACCTTCCTACTTCTCCACAGATGTCACTTGGCAAGTCAGCGTACATCAGGTATAGTTATCATAACACATCCTGATAGTTTGCAGCCTGAGCACAACGCCTTTTACAAAACAGCACTAGACTCCATCATCATCACTCCTCACTTACAACTTCTCAGCTGTTCATTCTCAATTCTCACACTTAAAAAAAAATATAACGAGGTCTCATTAACGAGATCCCGGCAGCCTACCCCCCAGTTAAAGTATGAAGAACCTCACTTGGTGGTAGAGCCTCATCCACTCTCTGATACCGGCTAACATCCTGACGTACTGAAGGCAGTGACCTCAAGGGCTGATGGCCATTGGCTTGAGAACCTGGAATCAAAATGCCCACAAATTATTTTTTCAATCACATCTTGGGAAGCCCTAGAGCTGCCTCTAAAGTGAACAAGATACGCTAAAGTTTCTGCAGGACTATGATATTTAAGGATATATCTGACAGTCATTTTTGGGGGCAAAGGAAGTTATGTCTACAGTTCTAGGTAAGTGATTTCTCTGGGACACGCTGGAGTCTTGGTCTTGAAAATGTCACCTCTTGGGATGTGCTGCATCCACTTGTGACCAGCAGAGGCCAGGGTACAGGAACAACATGTGCCTGAGCCATATCCTAGCAAGGAACCAGGACAAAGCTACACCTGACCCTCACAGAAACCTTGCTCTAAGAGTGGGAGGTGAAACTAAAAGAATTCTTTCCAAATCAAAGACTGTTTATGAAGAGAAGACATTAATAGATCCAAAAACTTTTGAAATGTTATGAAAAAGACACATTCAGAAATCCACTCTATCAGATCCACTTCAATCCCAGAGGTTAAATGCATAATCCATTGTGAAAAGTGCTTGGAAACAATCTATTAGGGACACATTTCTACTTTAAGTGATTTTAGTGAGACACAAAATTCTCAACTGTTAAAGCAATTTTACAATTGATAAGAGTTTTAGAGTGTTAATTTGAATAACACCTTCCTCTCCTCCCAGGGCTCCAGCTGTGCTAGGACCTGTCTATACAGATAAGGAATTGGGAAAGGGAAGATAAATGGCCTGTAATGGGACTAAAAACCACTTCTTTTCTTTTCTTTTCTTTTGATTACCCTTATATTTTAATGGTATATATAAATATTAGAAAGAAAAGACTCAAATATAATTTCTAGTTTGCACTTCATGTTTGAGGATTTTTCTACCCCCTCATTATCACTTTGATTAAAAAGTAGGGCAATACTATGGAATTCATCTTCATCCTCCTTCTCACTACTCTCTCAAGATTTAAAATATATACAATTTCAAAATAAATATTTCTTGGATATTTCCAGTTTTATCTTTTGTTAAATCAAAAAACCTCAAGGTCTCTTGAAGATGGGAACATATTTCAAAAGAACAAAAAAAGTAATTTAAATTGAGAAATTAAGATCTTTATTTTCAGATGTTAATTTTAAAATAATTATACTGGCTGCAGAAAGGTCACTTCAGAAAGTGCCTCCTGCAGTTGTTACCTCCAGTAGCTCCTTCAACCTGTGCTGTGGCACCTTCACAAGCTGCTTGCACTCCTTCAGTTTCTTCATCCTGAGACTGGCTATTGGCAGCTGCTGCTTGCATGCTGCTCCTGCTTTGCCAGACTTCTGCTTCCTCTTGACCTTGTAATTCACCTGCCTCAGCCTCCTGTACTTCCTCGCGAGGTAACCGTACTGCAGGTAGAGAACCAGAAGTACCCGCAGATTCCTGTGTTTCAGCACCTGGCTCAATTCTAGCTGTATCAGTGGCACAAGCTCCCTCTTCCTCCTCCTGAGAAGAAAAGGCTGGAGTCTCGAGAAACCCAGCACTTTCAAAAGAAGAACACCTCATTTCAACTGAGGAACGTCGCACAGTCATGCTCTCATTGCAAGAGCTGTCTGCCCCTTCCACATCGCTCTCACCTTCTGGCCTGGTACTCGCCTCACTGACGCTTTCTGTGCGAGCAGGATCACTCTGCTCAGTTTCTGATGACAGCTGGGAAGGTTCAGATCCCTGATCAATAGATTCTGTCTCACTAACGCCCTTTCTGCTCCCAGCAGGGGCATCAGCAGCTCCTGCGTCTGCACTGATGGGAGGCTGCTCTGCCTCCTGAGTCGTGCTCGCTTCACTGCCAGCCTGCTCTGCTGGGACTTCGCTTTGAGAACCTTGCAGGCTTTCAGCACCTGCTAACTGTGATGCGGGAAGGTCTGGGAGAGTCTCTTGCTGGTCATCAGTTGATGGCAAAGGAGTTTCAGAGGCTGAAACAGTTTCAGTCTCTGCAGGCCCTTGCATTATCTCATCTGAAGAGTAACTTAAACCATTTCTTTCAACATTTCTTGTAGCACCATTAAGCATTACTAAACCTCCATCGTCTTCCAAGGAAGATGGAAAACCCAAGTCTTGATGTAACTCATGCTCCTCTTCATCTGAGTCAATGTGAAGCATAGCATTAAGTCTTGTGTCAGTAGGGAAACTACTCCTCAGTTTTGGGGAGGCTCCACGTGGACCACAGGCAGACGTCCCAGGTCTGGGATGATTATTTTGTTCTATTGCGTCCAGATAGTCATTTAGTGAGTCCTGGCGACCTCTGGTAGGTGATGATCTTGAAGCATTGGAGGTCAACTCATCCGGGTCTGTTTCCAGAGTTGTACTAGTCCTTAAAGGGTGTCTCAGGATTGCTTCTCCAGAAGATTCCTCGAGGACGGGACCATTGAAACACACTGTGGATGTGTCATGATGTCCTGTTGGCATGTCCTCATCATCAGAGGGGCTCCCCAAGTCTCCATTTACAGAGTTCACTCCCAGCAAAGTGCCAACTGTTTCTGGTGAAGCATCTGCAGAGACACAAACACTGAATGTGAAACACAATGCAGCAACAGACAAGTTCATTCTACTTTGTCCCCATGGTGGAAGTGCTACAAAAATACACATATTTCAATATATCTTCTTATTTCAATCAGACCACTAAGGTAAAAAATTAAAAATTACAAGAAATTACAAAATAATAGCTGTGAAGTATGACTTTAAAGGATGTAGTGGTTTTGTCTGGGCCAGGTTTTGGTAGTGGGGAGGCTACAGGGGTGGCTTCTTTAAACAAAAAAAATCCAGAAAAATCCCCTGTAGCTGATAGGGTCATTGCCAGTCAATTTTAAGATGAACCCACAGCTGACCGAGGCAAAGCCAATTAGTGATTGAGATAATTCCTCTGTGAGTAACACACTGGAGAAGAGGAAGAAGTTGCTATGAAGTTGCAGAACAGCAGAAGCAGCAGAAGGCAGTGAGAATGAGAGAACAACATCTCCACAAGCCACCGAGGTCAGTGGAGAAGGAGGGGGAGGAGGTGCCCAGGCCCTAGAAGAAAAAGTCCCCTGTGAACTGTAGTGAACCATCGTGTCACAGGTTGTCCCTCTGCAGTCCATGGAAGTGCACAGAAGAGCAGAGACCAACTCACAGCCCGTGGAGGACCCCATGCCAGAGTGGGTGGATGCCAGAAGGAGGCTGTGACTGTGAGAAGCTGTGACTCCATGGGAAGCTCATCCTAGAGTAAGTTCCTGGTAGAACCTGGGAGCCTGTGGGGAGAGAGCCCACACCAGAGCAGGTTTTCTGTCAGGACCTGTGATCCTGTGAGGGACTCAGGTTGGAGCAATCAGTACCTGAAGGACTGTTCTCCCGTTGGATAACCCACGTTGGGGCAGTGTGAGGAGCTGCCCCCGTGGGAGGCCCCATGCTGGAGCAGTTCATGAGGAACTGTAGCCCATGGGAAGGACCCATGTTGGAGTTCATGAGGGACTGTCTCCCTTTGGAGGGACTCCACAGTGTAGCAGTGGGAAGTGTGATGAGGTCTCCCCCTGAGAAGAAGCAGCGGCAAAGTCCATCTGTAATGAACTGACCGCAATCCCCATCCCCCATCCCCTGTGCCACTAGGGAGAAGGAAGGGGAGTCCTGGGAAGATGGAGGGGTGGGGGAAGGTGTTTTAAGACACAGTTTTATTTTGCATCTTCCTGCTCTGTTTGGATTGTTCATTAATAAGCCAAACCATTTCTCCTCAAGTTGAGTCAGTTTTACCAGTGACAGTAATTGCTGAGTGATCTCCCTGTCCTTATCTCAACTCACAAACTTCTCATATTTATCTCTCTCCTGTCCAGTTTAACAGGCGGAATGATAGAATGGCTTGGTGGGCATCTGACACCTAGCCAGGGCTAAAACCAGCACAAAGGACTATGATTTTACTTTCCAGAGAGTCTGTTAAGCACCTTGCCAAATTGTCAGTAAAATCAGCCTCATAGCTAAGGAATCAGTTTTGTACAGTATCTCTCTCATATCCAAAAGTAAGATTTACACAAAGACAGTCAGTGACACCAGCTGTCATTACTCTCTTAGCAAGATGTAAACCAGAATCTGAAATCACATGAGGAACCACAAACTGTGTACCCATATCAAATCCTATACACACATTTTAGTTAATTTACAGGACTTTCCACTGCAAAGAATGGAAATCTACTTAAGTAAAGTTCATTTGACATTAGGTATGCTATGAAATAGCAAAAGAAAATATGTCATCTCTTTTGAGAGAAACTCAAATTTAGTAACTACCCACATAGAAATTAAACAGGCATGGAGCTGAATAATCCAGCTGTAAGTGTCTGTACACATCTGCAAGAAACCTGACAGTGAACTGGAGTGCCTGGAAAGAAACAGGACTGAACCTTTTTATTACGGTGGCAGAGTAAAAATATTAATGAGACACAGAACAACATGTCTACATGCATGGTTCTAAGATGTTAAAAGAGCAATATCTCACTACCAAAGAGACTATAAGAAGTGTACTGAAGGATAATCTAAGATCATAAATATGTAAATAGCCACTTATGGTGTAATAAACTTGTAACCCTACCAGCCATGTTCTACTAGTTGCCTTCAGAAGAGGAAAAAATGGAAATAAAAGAATTGCCTCATGGAAGTATGTATTCTTGTAACCATAACAGATATTCTTGGTTCTAAGCAGGACAGAGTCCTGCAAAAGTGGGACAGGACAGAGTGATCTGCACGTACACTATCAGAGGAGGAGAACACATGTGTAATCTTACTTGTAACTGCTTGTCTCAGCCGAAGGTTTTACAGAGTGAAGAGAAACAGTGAACTTGATTACCAAATCTATAAAATGAAACTCGTAAGTAGACTCATTTAAAAGCTATTTGACAGAATAGGAAAACAACACAGTGTCTTGGTAATTCCAAAATACATCCAAAGCAATACCTAACATGTCTCAACTTTGAATCCCAACAGAAAAATCTACAATAGAGACACTGTGTGCAAAAGAGAAAGTATATAATCACAGAAAATCCTAGAAATAGAAATACACAGAAACTCTCTCCATACAGTTATCTGGAGATTCAGATCACGGACAAATTCTCACCTTCATGAACAGAAGATGTGATTTCCACTTTGAATTGGAGATATCCACTTACATGATCAGCTGGGAGCCTTCTACCAAGATTATAGCTGAGAATCTGGTCTCTGCAAAAACAAAGACATTAGGGAGTTTAAAAATTGTCCCTGTTCCTCTTTTTCCAGTATTTTGTATCAGAGGCTTTGGTCAGATAAGAGGCAGCAGGATAGAAGGCAATTCCTATTGCAGTCTTGTAATCAGCCATGTACTCTGGCTTGTATGGAAAAGCATTAACACCAACAAAGGTGTAAAATACCCTTTGTTAACAGGTAAAACAGCCTAACAAACTCCTTTTGATCCAATCCAAAGAGAGATGTGTCCCAGCAGTTCTTATACAGCCCTAAATCTCTTCTTAAGACTTTAAGAAGTCAATCTGCAAAGGATCCCTTTCCTCTAACTTCCTCCTTCCCCCAATCCAAAAATGTTTCATAATTAACGAATCCTTTCATTTGTTAAACCCTTCTGCCCCCTTGTGGTTTTAGTACAGACAAAACGCCCAGATACTTTCTCTTCACATTTTGCCTCTCATTTAATAATGCACTTCTGCATTCCTATTTAGAAAAGCTATTAATGCTTGGATTTAACTTCAAATACGTTCTGAGCGGAACTCAGACTTGATTAACAACTTGTATCAGGTTGAGACTTTGAATCAGATCCTAGGCTATACGATCACATTAGGAACAACCAGAGCTCCAGCCCCTCTCAGCACAGGTGAGGGGAGAGGAGGTTGCTACTGAAGACCTCCGTAGAAATTACTGTTATTTATGCAGATAAATTTATATTGGTATAAACACCTCTCTTTTACAGGGAGTACTCCTACTGCAACATCAGTGACAGCAGCAGTTCACATACAAACATTAACTTGTAGCAAAGAAAGTCCTGAATGGACAACATAAGGCAAAGCAGCCTCCACATATTGCACTATAGGCTGCAGTTCATCAAGTTATTACAGTAGTGTCTTCAGGTTCTGTCACAGATTCATTGCTCTCTACTCCAACTACAATTCCTCAGCTAGTCTTGGGGGATACAATCAGAAGATTGCTATTTGAGGTTTCCACAGTTTGCATATAAGGTTTGTATTACTCTAGACTATCTGAGATTAGAGAAAGCTACAACATGAATAATGTCCACTCTGTATTCAGTTGAATCTATACCAGATTACTCTTAACCCACTTGACTATGCTATGGTCCCCTCCAGTAATCACCATGAAGTATGAAACACCTCTATAAGTTTCTAAGTGACTTGTATCTTTATATAAGAACAGTTAGCTATCCAAAAAATGAACACTTTAAAAATAGCACATGTTAATTTTGAGTCCCATCAGTGCGCTACTCATGGCAAAAGGCAATTTTAATTGCATAGTACCACCAGCAAACTGAAAAACAAGGAGTCAGAGCCTTGCAGTTCTGGTCATTTAGTTGAATAGATAGAAAATCTCTGATTATTAAACTGAAAATTAAAAATACTTGAACTGTAAAAGAAGTGAAACCATAAAATCTGCTTCTTCTAAAAAATTTGCACACAGTTGTGTAGTACTCTGGTAAAGCCTTGCTTTCTGACTAGCTAGCCAGAGGGTAGCATTTTTTGTATATAGAAATTAAGCTGAAAACAATCTACAAACACACATACACACAAACATGGAAACATGCATTCAGAACAGAGTTAGAAACACTGTATCTTCCAGTCAGGTAACTAGGTTGTGCTGGTCTGTGTCAGTAAGCCAGAAAGGCTGGTCTGTGCCAGTACCCTAGATGTTGAGTCTCCCTATCAACAAGTTAGCATTAAGAATGTATTAATTTACCCAATTGCATGTCTCTCCAATAGTCTCTGAACTGGTATGGTTAACTTCCCAAGAAAGCGCTTGATGATTGGACGACTCTTGGCAAATTTGTCTTTAACCTCAATTTCCAGGACATCTGTTAGAAGTGCAACAAAAGAGTATTTCTGGAAGGAAAAAAAATATTTGACACCATATCAATACACCTTCATTCAGAAAGTATGTACATAATTAATACTAGAGTGCAATGAACTCCAAAAGCAATGACTGATGACAGCAGTTTCCATACTGCCAAACAATGTATTTTTATACATGTAACTAGCCTCTCAGGAAACTCATGTGCTTTTCCTTGAAAATAATTGCTCAGTAAGAAACTGCTCTGGATGAAAGCAATGTCATGGTCTACATCAGAAAGAAGAAAGCAATGTATCCTAGTGCTTACTTCAATTTGGAGAGTAGAATGCAAAAAGAGAAGTACATGCTTGCTGTACTCTATCAGGTTATAGGAGAGTAGCAATGTCAATGCAGGTGTAAGGAGGAAAGTGTCTCATTTTAGGCTATGCTGAGTGAACTTCTCTTCCAACAACATGCTTTGCATTAGTTTTTTGTATGCATGACATGAAGCCAAAAGGGCAATGCATATACAGTATTTTCAGGGGCACTGTCACTAAAGGAGGAGAATTTTCTATAGATTTTTTTCCCCAAAGTTTACAAACTTTCCTAGCAAGCTCCAACATAACTTTTCTCCACACTTGGGGCCTTTAAACAACATGGTGTTAATTTCTGAAAGATTTCTTGGTGTCTGTAAGATCATTTTTTCACCTTTCCCTATGAGGGAACACTATCACATTCACTCTCTTGAGCCAAGCATCAATATTCATGCAGTTTAGGATTACTTCATTTCTGAGATCTGTTCTGCTTTGTCAGATCTGCCTGAAGATGGCCAAAAGATTGAGAAGTGGTACAGGGCAAATATATGAACATGCATGTTGGCAGATACAGTGTGGTAATAAGCTTAGGAATTAAACATTTTGATTTTTCCTATAGAAAGATTTTTTTTTTTTAAAGTATGACATAAACCTACTCAGAAAAGCTGAGGTCATCTGCTTATAATTTTACTATCTAGCATCTTCAAGACTTCTGAGCAAATCACAATCTGAGTACAATGCCTGATATGCATCTAGCTAGATAACTAAAGATGGAACAAAAGAAGGACCAGCTCTTTAGTTCAGCTGTAGACATCAGCTAAACAGATTAAAAAACAGCAATTAAACTGAATCAGGAATAGAAATACTTCCTCATACTGGGCAATTGTTGGAGCTGGGTTCCTGCAACAAACAGAACTTTAAAATTTATCACTCTCGTTTTGCTATAAAATTGCAAAATATTTTGCAGGAAGAGGTAGATGTAAAACAGTATCAATTCTGCACAATTAGGACAGCATATGTAATGGGAGCATAAGCCGCTGTTGATGGAGCATTGCTACAGGAAAATACAGCAAGCTGATACAATACACGTACTAGTGAATATCATTACTTTTCTGATAAGCTTTAAAACAAAGGATAACTGGAGAAGAAAAAAGGAGAAAGGATAACTGGAGGAGAAAAGGAGATTTTCCTTCTGACTACTGGATAGATGCTACCCAGGCATCTGATAGGCAGACAGAAAGATGAAGAAACAATTTAGAAATTAAAACTCTCATTTTAAGACTTCTACACATCTATGATCTTTCCCATAATCCAGCAAAACAGAACAGTGCTACTGCTGGCCCTGTTCTGTTCTGCTCTTATACTTGTTTGGTTTGATTATGATACTTGGGAACGTTTTCCAAAGCCCACACAGCTTTTCATTCTTCCCAAAGAACACATTAACATTCATCACAGAATAGGCATCTGTGGCATTGTTCAACATCTTCATCAATGACCTGGATGAGGGGACAGTGTACCCTCAGTAAGTTCGCCAATGACACAAAACTGGGAGGACTGGCTGACTCCCCAGAAGGCTGTGCTGCCATTCAGCGGGATCTCGACCAGCTTGAGAGTTGGGCAGAGAGGAACCTCATGAGGTTCAAAAAGGTCAAGTGCAGTCCTGCATCTGGGAAGGAACAACCCCACACACCAGTATAGGCTAGGGATTGACCTGCGGGAGAGCAGCTCTGCAGAGAGAGACCTGGGAGTCCTGATTGATTGTAAACTAACCATGAGCCAGCAATGTGCCCTCATGACAAGAAGGCCAATGGCATCCTGGGATGCATCAAGAGCATAGCCAACAGGTCAAGGGAGGTTTTTCTTCCCCTCTACTCTGCCCTGGTGAGGCCTCATCTGGAGTCCTGTGTCCAGTTCTGGGCTCCTCAGCTCAAGAGGGACAGAGAACTTCTGGAGACAGTCCAGCGCAGGGCCACCAAGATGATCAGGGGACTGGAACATCTTTCATATGAGGAAAGGCTGCGGGAACTGGGGCTGTTTAGTCTGGAGAAGAGGAGACTGAGGGGGGATCTTATTAATATTTACAAATATCTAAATGGTGGGTGTCAGGAGGTTGGGACATCCCTTTTTTCTATTGTATCTAGTGACAGTTCAAAGGGTAATAGGATGAAGCTGGAACACAAAAAGTTCCATTTAAATATAAGAAAAAACTGTTTCACCATGAGGGCGACAGAGCAGTGGAACAGGCTGCCCAGACGGGTTGTGGAGTCTCCCTCCTTGGAGGTCTTCAAGACCCACCTGGACATGTTCCTATGTGACCTGATCTAGGTGAACCTGCTTCTGCAGGGGAGTTGGACTAGATCATCTCTAAAGGTCCCTTCCAACCCCTACCATTCTATGATTCTATGACCTGCTCATTAGAAAACAGGCACAGACCAAGAATGCTGCTCACTTGTCCTGAAAGTGTTATGGATTTGTATCAGTATTTTCACTTTTTTTCCCACATAAATGTTTTATCTTCAAAGGCACAGTCTGGCTGCTCTGTGCTCAAAGGCAGTTGTGGGACTGAGTTCCTTCTCTGAAACCTGCACATTTTGCCCACTATAAACACATCCTGAAAACTGGCTTCTGAAAAACTGCCTTTTTTAAGCCCCTTGCTGTATGTTGCAGTAATGCTTCCTTGGCCTTTCCTTCCTCCAGCAGTGCTAAACCAAAGACCATGCTCTCCGCCTGACAAAACTGAAAGCTTGCCGCCTGCTATGCACAGTGGGAATATCATTTCCATATGAACACCTGTTACAACCATTCGGCATACATGCCCACTTATTGTACCTTTTCTTAAAGAGTCTTCTCATAATGTATAGACCATTTTAATTAATTTATTTTTGAAATTTCAAGATATCTACAGGACAACTGAATGAGTTCAACTCGTGTTAGCAGAGAAGGAAATTAAAACCTCACAGTAGTGCAGCTTAAATACACAGGTGATAGCTGTTTCTCTCCAACTACAGGGTTCCTAAAATTACTACAATTTCTGTGTCAGTTTAAATAACTAGCTATTAGATAAGCTTACAACCTTCAGAGAGTAAAGACTAATTCATGAAGAGAAAATACAAGCCTGGTACACCGCATCAGCTGGCAAACAGTTCTCAAAAGGGATACATTACCTCTCTGTGCCAAACAGGATTAGTTGTGTTACTGATGATAGTTGACCTTCTTTCCTGGCCATGATGAGCAAATGTAGGAAAGGTATTTTTCTTGCCTGGCTGAATAGACATCTTTAGATAAGGATCGGGGTTGAAGAACATGCCCTTTTTCAGTCCAACTGCTCTAATATCTTTAAAGAAAAACAAGAAGGAAGGAAAAAGGAATTGTGTAAATTAAAGCTACTTCACAAAGTGGTGCATTCTTAAATTATTACCCAGGAAATCAATTCACCATAAACTACTAAATAAAGTAACTTCAAATTACTCATACATTAAGTGGATACAGTGTATAGAAAGGCAGTCAAAGCAGGAAGTCAAATGTTTTCCCAAGAGAACATAGAGAGGAAAGGTATCAACATCCTCATTTACATTTTAGCCTCCAGTCATTTGTACAACACAAAGCATGAACTTGTAGCTCATCTACTTTTTTTTTTTCTCAGCATGTAAGGTATTTCCACTCTTAAAAAGAACAAACAAAATAAAAAAGCCCACCATCACACATCTCTTTTTATGGGAAAGAGGAAGGGGCTAAGATAAAAAACTGTATGGGAGGTAATGTGGTGAACTCACACTTTCCCAAAGTTGAGACTTTGATAAACATAACTTCAAATATCCATTAAGGTTGCTCAGTTCTATGATGCACATTTTTTATCTACATAGAAGAAGATAACTTATCATACATAAAAAGAGACACACTTTTCTGAAAATGCCTCTTTCTTCCTAAGAAAACCTCAGTACTGTAGCTCTTGTGACTTGAAACAACAAATAATTATTTCTTCAGGTGCATATTTTCATGCCCAAGGACCTGAATGATAGAGCATGCTTCAATAAGAACTAAAGAATAAGGTGGTTTGGTTTTGGTTTTTATAACATTAAGTTTTAAACTTAACTGTAAACTATTTTGCTGTTTAAGTTTGCTGAAGGATAGGATACTTGTATCTTCTCCATTTGCTACTCCAATATTTTGCATGCAGTTTTCTGACTCTAATGCAACTGGCATGTACATACTTAGATGAGCAGTTTATACATGCAGAAAAAATTCACTGTACTAAAATGAAACGCCATATCTGTGTATTCAGTAAGTAAAATGATCCTACCCAGTGTTCAAAATTAAGTCACACAGTAGAAATACCATAAAATAAAGGGTAATTGCCTTTAAAAGCAACAACTTTGCACATGCAAATGAGCAACCAAAAAATGTTCCAGGAAACACATTACAGACCTATCAGTCAATTTCTCTTTCAAAATTAATTTAGGAGACTCCTCAAGCTGAGTCACAACCTTCTATTGAACACAACAGGTTTTTCAGAATTCACAAAACAATTATTTTGTAATACTCTATGCGAGTCTATGCAACCTATCAGTTCTATCTCTGACAACTGCTGAAAGACCATTTCAAAAAGCAGGAGGTTTTTTCTGCTCTACTCCTGCAATCCCTAAATGTTTTCTTTGTCAGCTCTCTAAGATTCAGAAGCAATTTTTCCTATCTTTGCTCAAGCTGAATATGTTTTAGCCTCAGATAGACTTCCCATGGAATAAAAGGATAAACAAAACAAATGAAGCTGGTAGACTGTATCCCTACAGCTATTTTGCTGTAGTGATAGCTTAGCTCTGTTACAAGTAAAGCTTTTTTAACCTTTCTAAAACGCCACTTGCAGACATTGCTGTTTTACTCCTTCATATTGTTAGAGCCAGCTTGCTTTTTATGTAGAAGCTAAGTTTTCCACTCTTCAATCTGAAAGGAACTGTCCCTTGTGCAACCTGGAAATTTCTCCAAGTTTTTCATGCTGGGATTCATCAAATCCATTTCTTTCATTCCTAAAGATGAATGATTCTGGCTTTTCAACAATCAGAAATTCTAAAGAAATGACATCTTTCAAGGCACTAGAGTGTGCTCCTACAGAGGCTAATGAAGAAAGGTATTCCATCTTCCATGTTATTTAAAACAGCAATTATTTTTTTAAACAATAATTTGTAGAACATAGAGTGCTAGTGGTTTTTACCTGATAGGGTAAAGCTGACTAACTTCCTAGAGTGCTGGGCTCCAGAAGCACCTTCATTTGTGCCTTCTACTCCCATCTGAAGAGAAGAAAAAATTGAAATATACCACAGAATTTTTTGTCTGCTTTGTACACGCTTGAGGATGATAATGCAATTGTAAGATACTACTGTAGGGAAAGAATCTGGCCAGCTACAGTCTATTACCATGGACAGGCAGAGCTACCGCATTTGTTTCTAGGAAAATATCTATTATTTATGCCACACAGTGCTAATACACACATACAGAACAGAACATGTATAGGCTAATGCACATGCAGACACTATTAATTGGAGAAAACAAGAATGTTTTCCTACAGGTTATCCTTTTGTAAAATAAAATCAAGAGTATAGATTGGTAATACATACCAAAGCACTGAGCTGGCCAGTGACAGCATGTGTAACTTGTGTCACTTTCCAGAAATAGATAATTTACTGTGCAACAAAAAAGGTAAGAGATCAAAGAGAGACTAACAAAGGCCCTCAGATCTATGAACAAAAGCTCCTTCAAAACAGAAAAGTGCATCAGATATCTAAATATGACTGCAGTCTAAAAGCTTATGCCTCATAGTTTAAGGTTTGTTTTTTACTGAAATTGTCTTTCAAGACAGAGGTATGCACCCAGATAAATAATCTATTATAAAGCCATCAATGGAGCTATCTTTGAAGTTAAACAGTTCTCCAGTTAGGCACTGCACTCACTCCCAGGCAGAGGAGGTGACAGAGTTTGGTGAAAATGCTTCAGCCAAATATGGCAGTGGAGATTAATACTATTGACAGAACAAGAAGTCATTTGATCTACTGAACGATTAAAAAAACTAGCTGAATAAAATCTCACATACCTATGTGTGTAGATGAAGTCATTTTGAGCAGCTGAACAGCTGTGTGAAGTTACCAGATTGAGAAATGATTCTGCAGCTCTGGTAGCCATGAGAAACCCACTTTGTATTAACTGAAAATGTAATCATTTCTTTTTTTATTGCTTTAAGCTATTCAATATCATTAGCTTTCAAATACTTCCCATGATGATCAGCAAGCACATTGGAATTTCATCGTTAATTAGCGATCACATAGAAATTCTTCCACTGCAAAACTCGAATACTCTGTTCACAACAAGCAGTCAAAGTGAAGACACAGCAATGATGTTGATGCCTGACATCCCCATCGGCCTGCCCTGGTTTCAATTAGGACAGATTTAACTTTCTTCTTAGCAGCTGGTAGAGCACTGTGTTTTAGATTTAGTGTGAGGATAATGTTGATAACACACTGACATCCCTGCTCAGGCATCAGTAAGCAGATGGTGATCAATTGTATTGGGCATCACTTTTGTGGTTTTTTGGTTTTTTTTAATTTGTTTTCTCCCTTTAGTTTTTTATCTCTCTCTTTTTGCTATACTCCTTTTCATTACTATTATTATTATGTATTTTATTGTTGTTGTTATATTGTATTTCATTTCATTTTCTTTATTGCACTGTTCTTACCTCAACCCATGAGTTTTACTTCTGTTTTTTTCTTTTCCTGATTCTCCTCCTGATCCCACTGGGACAGGGGAGGACTGGATGACTGCATGGTGCTCAGTTGCTGGTTGGAGTTAAACCACAACAGTCTTATGAGGGAACACACCATGCCAGCAAGAGCTCCCTCTCACCAGCCAGCCTATTCCATTCCCTCACTGCTTGCTTCATGAAGCATTCCGGTTCTCAGTGCAAGGTGTTTCTCACCAGAGTGCACAAATCTATCCCTTTTCCAACCAGGATGACATCATTTTGCCAGTGACTTTATATGGACACAGAAGTGCTGGTAGCTCGTTTAAAATTAAGAGGCCATCAAAAGCAATGGGTTCATTCCAGCTGGATCAGCGTCTCCTCATCTACATACAGATTCCCTGGAAGCAGCAAGGTATACATTCCCTTGGGATGGTGATGCTGCCCAGGGAAGGCCAGAGGAATACTATGTACTCCTGTTTACTCTTTTGGGCTTATTCTAAGAACATTAATTGTTTCCTTGTTAAAAGTGTTGTTCATCAACAAAAAGGCCTTCCTAATTCCACATGTATTTTTCTGCTACATCACTGACTCTGAATAGTATTATTTACATTGCTAAGCATTATTTCATTTTATAGAAAACAGGATTTGCCCATAATTCAGCTACAATAAAATGAATTTTAACAATGTTCCCTAGCACTTCCATATTTTTGCTATATAACTTCTTGTTCCATTATGATCTGAACAGCAATTTTAATTTTATATGTCAACGAAACTTCATTCCAGCAAACAGGCTTAAACTTTGGCACTACAACAGCTATTTCACCTGGTGTAAAACAGTGTTTCTGAATGCTAGATCAGGCATTGTACTTCCCCAAGTTCAAATGAACAGAACAGAATGTTAGTTGCTTATCCAAAAATACAATGGACTGAAATGCCTGGTGTCATATGCCATCAGTATGTGGAAAAGCAGAAACATGTCTCTCACCAAACTACGTAAAGTGAAAAGACAGAATAATCCAAACCAGCAGGTAATCTGCTGCAGCTTAAAAATAAGGAGTGGGCATTACATGACTCTTACCGGTTCCAGGAATGGCAGTTCTGTAACAGACACAAACAGTGCCAAGAAAACCAAAGTATTCTCTACTGCAGAGGGCTTAAGCTCAACATCAAAATCATGAAAACGATGTGAGGTATTAACATTTAACAGTAAGTAAAGTTACTTATAACTAACCCAATATAATATTTTTAGGATGTCTCATCTGAGCTGTCATATGACATTCTCTTCAGGGAAACTAATAGCTCACTATTACTGGAAGTCTGTACTGTAAGCACAAACAAAAATAGTTACACCTGCTAGCAAGTGCTATTCTGTGCAACACCCAGGACCCTGTGTTACCTTTCAAAGGAAAGTAATCTCCATATTGACCAATGATTCCAAAAGATGGGCCTTCAAGTAGCTACCAAGTAAATGAATGCATATTTAAAGAAGTTCAGACGTCTTATTATGTAATGAATCTCAAAATACTGGTGGCTAGCATGACAAGGTCAAGAAAACACACAAATTGAAATATTTTCTCCATTCAATATAATAATTCTGTTTCTCAGTAACAATATAGTGCACCTCATCACCCACTTTAAGGGTTATTTTGAGATGCATTTTTTCCTTTGGTCAAAATTAGGCAATCTTATCATCTTTAGTTTACAAATTGATACTAAAGACAGTGGCTTTCAAGCTCGTTAACTGTAACCCACTTTCTTCTGCAAAACACCAAGTGTTCACATTTCTGCTGCAAAGATCTGACAATTAAATGACGCTATCACCTAAATCACATTATCTCCTAGGGGAAAGGAAAAACATTTGGTGTAATGAGATATAAAGTCTAGTGCAGCACAAGTAGTATCATACAGCCATCAGCATGTGCTTGTATATAATAACTCTCCACTGGAAATATTCTGCACTGTGCAGAATCAGAATAAAAGTATGATTAACTTGTGCTCTACCGCATTTTCAACATTGCAGTTGTCAGGATGTGATCTTAAATGTTTGTCAGGTCATATCAATGAATCAAATCCACTGTGAAACTTCATGTTAATTGAAGAGCTCACCTATTAGATTAATTATTTTCATCAAAAGTACCTGGACACAAGCTTAGCAGGCTCTTCTTCCATAACTTATATAAAAACTAAAAAAAAAAAACCCTCCTCTAAACTTCCAGTGTTTCAAAAGAACAAGTCTCTTAATGAAAGCATGGTATGACATCAATAACTCTCAATAGTCAGGGAATTACTAAGGTTAAATAGTATATGAACAAAAAAATTGATAACTTTTGCAAGAGCAGAGTTTTGTCCAGTTTCATTTTTACAACAACAATGACTATCTTGGCAACAATTTCATTTTTATTATTAACAAATCAGAAGAAATGAAGACTTCTGATAGGGATTCAGTTTGAGCTAAATAACCAGTGTGAAAAAAATTCTGATATGGTGTCAAATTACAACAAACTGTAAGCTTCAAAACTAAACGCAAGCAAAATCGAATTCCTAGCATGACATGTTTTACTTAGGCACAGTGACTTTTTACTGTTACCACAAACAATACAAAACCATGAAAAGCATTTCCAAATTTGGGTGGTTTTTGTCAGGCAGTCGACAACTAGGAGACTTATACTAATTAGTCTGGCCGACAGTTACTGTATCTTACACAAATGCAATGAACAAATAGGCTAAACTTACCATCACAGCAGGGTTTTTCACAGTGATATATGGAGTAGTAGCTCGCAGGGCTCCACTAACACCATGGTAGTATTTAAAACAGATCTTTATTTCAGCTGAAAATGAAACAAAAATCACACTAAATGCCTTGAGACTGACCCTAGGCAAAAGAGAGACAAGGAAATGAACGCATGCATATGGGGACCCATCATTCACTTCTGCTCAGAGAGTCCAAGTTTGGGCAGCTGGTTGATACGACTTTGCTGTAAAAACACACAGTAACTGATGCATATTTTCTCTCAACTGGTAGAAAACTGGGAACTTGTCTCAAAGAAAGTCTGAATAGAGTTTTTAGCTAGAGAGATGGTAAATGTTGCTGCTTTTTTGCCTTTTTTTACTTTCAAAAAATATTTTTATTTTAAGTAGATTTTCACTAAGTGAAAAAAAATGAGCTCATTTTTTCCCAGTTGTTGCTGTGATATGTCAATGTAATTATTAGGTTAGAAAGGTCTAAGTATTCATAGGCCACAGTCCACACAAAGCCACTTTCGTATGTTTTGTATGGGTCCAGAGGGACAGAACTAGGATCAGTACTGAGCTCTGAAGACAAGTCCATTTCATCATAGGGTTAACGTGAATTATTATTTTTCAGCAGATTTGCAAGCTGTAAATGACAAAATAATTACACTTATGTTTTATTCTTAAATTATTAAACCATATGAAAATGGTGACATCTCTCTACAGCCTTACACACATAGGTAGATTTCAAACAATAGAGAACAATGTTTCAAAATACTGCATCTTTTATTAACTCCTGCAGATCCCAAATTATAAGATTTCCCTTTTTGTGTGATCTTTCAAAGCCTTTACTGTCATTTAGTATGTCAAACCAAAAATAACCCTGATCCTGGTAAATTAAGAGAATAAACTGACAAAACCTGAAGATGAGACAAAATACTGTAGAACTCAAGCTCTTAAAGTTTGAACATTAGTTCTTCAGATATTCTAACATCCTAGTGGGAGTGGAGCTAAAAGTATGGCTGACCATGCGTTCTGTGTACTCCTGAAAGCTCATTCTATGCAAGCAGGATACATCATCTGTCTTCAGAAACAGTTCACTAGGAAATTAAGAACATTGCAGCTGGTTATCTCCTCTAATCTTCTCCTCTAATCCTTCTGTTATTTAACAGGCAAAAAAAAAGTAATTTACCTAATTCTGCAGCTTGTATTTCTGCTACTATTTCAATATAATGGCTATGAAAAAGGCTTACTGAGACATTTGCTGCCAGGATGATTCTTGTCAGACTTTGAAAGAAGTTGCATGACATTATCTGAAGGAAGCTTGAAACACTTTGTATTGGAACACAGGAAAGGTAAATGTTGCACCAAGTTTCTAGTCCCACTGAATAAAGGATTTTTTGCTAAACTGTATTTACTGCAAACAAGAATATTCTGTTTAATCGAAATCTGACCCCCACTGTTGTTCCTCTGCATTCTTCCAGCCCTGCAAAACAGCTATAATTATGGCTCCCCTTGATCATGTTGAATTTTCCCTATCTGGAACATTGTCTCTGTTTTTCTTCTCCTTTGGGATAACTCTTCTGTGCGAGGTTGATAAGAGTTTACCTCTGGGTACAGAAATGGTCACAGGCAGGCAGAAATTACAGCAGCCAATTCAGACAAGCCAGAAGATGTGCATGAAAGTCTTAGCAGTTCAATTCTTCTGACTTAACACTATATCAGTAGTTCTAAAGTACAGGACATCTGCAATATTTTGTATAATGTTTTGAGACATATACTTCATGATTCCTTGAGGGCTGAGGTATTTCATTACTGCAAGATAAAATATCCACTTATTCCCACTCAATAAGATCAGAAATCTATTCTGTAAGCCTGGTCAGCCAAACAGGATTATTTATTTATTTTAAAAATTACTTCAGTTATAGGTCAACATTTATTTACTATTTTCCTCCCAGAACAAAGAGGAGGCATCTCAGAACTACCCTTCAAAGGAAAGTGTCTCACTGACAGCACCTCCAGGGATTTGGGAGGTGGGGGGGCCTGCTGAACCTACTTCCTTCTCTTCACAGCCAAGTTCACACACAGTCAAAATATGCTGTATTTACACAAGCTTTATAGCAAAATTAAAAACGCAGACAGGTTTTCTAATAATCTACAAAGCTTTAGCAGACCTAAAAATTATGTGTCATGACTGATCAATTTTGTAGACCTACCAACAATGCTTATAACCAAATGGACACATAAAAATTTCTAGCTCAACATAAAATTGGAGTTTCAGTGCTTGCAGAAGTTGGCAAGATCTATGCCAATGTCAGAGATCTTCAAATTGTAAAATTCACATATTAAGTAACCAGGACTCACATCTTGAGCATCTCTTAATCACACTGTGAACATATTATGACTACATGAGAGCATAGTAAGACAATAAAATATTTTACCAAGACTTCTACTTTCCAGCTACATTGCTCAGCTTTATTGTGACCCAAACTTAATTTTTCAGAGTTTCTGGAGCTGCTGTTTATTCAGTCTGTTGTCACTGTGTATGTTCTCTCAATTCAACACTTCTGAAAAGAACCAAACAATGGAAAGGTTATCAGCTGCTACTTTTATCCACACACAGTCCATAAGGTGATGGACATAAGTTTGTTATATGTACTTTCCTCTAAAGACTGAAATGCAATGCTATGAGCTTTGCATCCTCAGATTTATTTCTCTCAAAGACTTCTATGAGCATATAGTACTTTTCAATACCTGTATGTGGCTGATGATGGAAGAAAACCATTTGATTCAAGAAATAGGTCTGACAGTCCCTTCCATATAAACTAATTCATTTATTTTTAATCTTCAGAACTAATTGCAAGAAATTATTAGAAAAGAAGCAGAACACCTACAACCTGAAGACTTTTTTCCCACTTCCCAAGAGAAGTAGAATTTATTTAGTTTGAGCTTTAGACAGCACTACACATAGGAACAGCAGGCCTGCTGTTAGTATTGTGTTGATGAGATTAACACAAGAGAGGCTGTGCTTGAAATTCAGTATGAAATTGAAAAATAGGCCACCCATCACATGCATGCAGGTGCTGTCAAAGTAAATATGGATTTGCAAGACTGGATCTTGTATATAGCAAGAATGCAATCCTTTCATGGGGCCAGAGACAGCTAAGTAATTTTCTTTGTTGCTAACTGTGCTAGAAACTGCAGTTAATATAATAGCAGAAGAAATCTCAGAGGAATCCTGTCAGATCAAAATAGCTGAGGATCTAGCTTTTTGACATTTCTTGTACTGTGGTATCAGAGAAAATGTTGATTAGAATACTTATTTCTTGATGACTGATACATTCTTGAACACCAGATATACTGAAAACAGATATCTGTGACTGTTCCTGATAGAAAAGGCCCTGTAAATACACAGATGTCTTCAGAAACATTAAGTTCTATTATCTGCAAACAGAACTTTGATATGTAGAGAGTTGAGTTCAATACAATACTAATACATCAACTTCCTCTGAACTGTTCTATACTATGAACTGAACAACGGCATGTCACCTTAGTTTCTTTGATTTCTCCTGCCACTTTGGTTCCAGGTGTTTCCTTTAAAGGAAAGCTTGCACTCTGTTTTTTCTTTCCTACTTCTCCTTCCTTTAACAAGATAATTAGCTTCATTTGTATGAGAACTTTGTAACTCGCTAAAGTCTCTCACTTTAACTACCTTTGTAATGCCTTTAATAGTTAAACTTTGCTCATCAAAAAATTTCTTTGAATAAAGATACTCTGAATATATGAACTTGGAATACGTAAACACATGCACGTAATTCTAGAAGAATGTATCCTTTCCAGGGGACTGGTAATTCAGGAAAACAAATATATTCACTCTAAGAACAGTTTGCTCCAGGTATACCCTCATCAAATCAAACGCTTATGTTAAAGGTGGAATCACTCCACATTCCACTGAAAAGAGGTGGGGAGAGACACCTCCAAAAGACAAGTCAAATCCTAGTAGGGTTACAACAGTCTGTGGTGGTAAACAGTGTTCCGGGCTAACTCTACAGAAACATCACAGCAGCTAATACTTCCTGGACACCACAGAAAGATGCCAGAAGCAACTTGGGCTGAATCTGTGGCTCTCTGCAGATATCATACACCCTCCAACATTCAGTAAGAAGACAGTTGATAAGTTCATCTGAAAAATGTGAGACCATGTTCTGTGAAACTTATTTAAGAAAACTTTGTCACTAGAACAATTAAGTCACATATTCAGGCTTTGCAAAGATGTAATGGGAGATACAATACAGGAAAAAGGGTTAAACTCCAATTTTTCACAGCTGAAGCCAAACACTTCATAGACAGCTGCAGGAATTTGTAAGTCCTCTGCACATCCTGCCGGTTTAATTTATTTTCCTTAGCATGACAGCTCAGTGAACACAACCTTTTTGTTTGGACATTTAGCATTCCATTCTCTGTATCACTTTAACCACATACTTTTCCAATTACTTCCTACTGGGAAGAGACAGTGTAGCAAACACTGCAGCAGAACACAAGTGTAAAAGCTGGCTGCCTCCAAGTACTTGCCATCTCTCTCAGCAGGTACATAAAAGAATTTATTTTACCAAAGAAATTATTAAAAAATAAACCACAAAAACCAACAAAGCACAAACCAAACCCCAACAACTAGAAAATGACTTGAGTGGACTTTGAGAAAGTTTTTTAGATAAACTAGGATGAATAAAGTAAAATATTTGTATCTAGTTCTCTCTCTTCATCTAACCTGTCTCAAAGGAAACTACTTGGACAAATGGTTGTTCAGATAATATATCACTGCTGTCACTCAGGGACATTCTTATTTACAGTCACAAGCATTGCTTATTATATTCCAGTTTGGCAAAGCTTTTAATTCTAATCTAACCTTTAAAACAAAACACTGGCAGTATTATGTGCTCAAGGAAATCGACAAGGCTTGCCACAAATGTAAAAATACAAGACCTGACTCTGTTTCATTTATTTTTGATACTCAAGAATAGATGTTAAGAGACAATAGATATAAATAGCAGAAGAATAATAAAAGTATTTCTAACTCAGGGAATGTGTTTATAAATAAGGTAGGGGCAGCCACCATGAGTCCCCAGACAGAACTCTGAAAGGGCACTGTGTTCCAGGCTCAGAACAACTCCATGTGAGAAAACCATGACCTTTATAGAATTTCATTGAAATGGTCAAAAAATATTAAGCCTGCACACAAGTAATGAATTATAATGGCAGACCATTCAGTAAAATTCACTATTTTTGTCACAGCCACAAAAACACTAAACTGTGCTCATATCTCTAACAACAACTCTGCTGCAGCAGCCCTTAAAAGCTAAAAGCACGTCAAGTTCAATTATTAAAATTATTCTTTTTCCTTCAATATATACTATCTTTTTCAACAAAAAAGGGAGCTGGGAGTCTACTCTGCTAGCCACAAAGTATGGCAGTTTCAGTCTCAATACAACATTTTTGCAAAAAGTTCTAATTTCATAGAAATAGAGGATGAATACAGAGAACTCCCTGCTAAATCTCACTTGTAACATGATATTAGTGTAATGCAAACATAAATATTACCACATTTGCTGAATATATCACACTCTAGTCATGCCTCAAACCCAAGATTTTTAGTACAAAATGGACAGCATCTGTGCAGCCACTGCATCAGAGTACTGCAGTGTGGCACCAGAGACAATTTAACCATGGGTGATTTGGAAATGAATGATATGACAAGACTGGCAGTCTCTGGATGAATCCCAACAGCTGCCACTATAGATTATGCTTCAAGACAGAAAGCCACAACACTGGTAAAGAAAATATATGCAAATCAATATATTTCTATTCTACTGGCAGTAATGACTACAACATCAAATGTTATAAATAACAACAGAGACATTACACTACAGGAAAAGTAGGTGAAGATATTACTTGTGGATACAGTAATTAGTACTCACGGGACCACAACTATGTAAATACAAATCCACTACAGTCTCAGTGTGCCCTCATTGCCAAGAAGGCCAATGGCATCCTGGGGTGTATTAGAAGGGCTGTGGGCAATAGGTCGAAAAAGGTTCTCCTCCCCCTCTACTCTGCCCTGTGAGACCACATCTGGAATATTGTGTCCAGTTCTGTACCACTCAGTTCAAGGAGGACAGGGAACTGCTGGAGAGAGTTCAGTGCAGGGCCACGAAGATTACGAAGGGAGCGGAGCATCTCCCTTATGATGAAAGGCTGAGGGAGCTGGGGCTCTTTAGCTTGGAGGAGACTGAGGGGTGATCTCATTAATGTTTACAAATACATAAAGAGGGGGTGTCAGGACGATGGAGCCAGGCTGTTCTCAGTGATGTCTAATGATAGAACAAAAAGTAATGGGTATAAGCTTGATCCCAAGAAATATAAGGAAGAATATCTTCACTGTGGGGGTGACAGCACTGGAACAGGCTGCCCAGATGAGTTGTTGAGTCTCCTCTGGAGACATTCAAAACTCACCTGGAGGAGTTCTTGTGTGACCTACACTAAGTGGCCCTGCTCTGGCAGAGTGGTTGGACTAGATGATCTTTCAAAGTCCCTTCCAATCCTTAAGATTCTGTGATTTTATGTCGCCTATGCCTGTACTAATAAACCACGCAAGACCATGGTAAGGGCTCAAGTGCAAGCACATGACCATCCATACTGCTCAACAGTGACCATGCATACCTACACAAGGAAAGGCTAACTGTACGAGCATAAGTCACACTGTGTCACTTGCTCCTGGCAGCAGAAAATAGCCTCTGGTCTGTTTTACATACTAGAATATGAACAGCTTTTAACTTCTGGGGATTTTGCATATGGAAGTACATAAGCACAAGTACCCATTGTATGACAGTGCCTATAGTGAATCTCCCTCCGGTGACACCTCTGATGTGATCTGTCCTTACCCATATGTCAGAAAATTGACTTAGAAGCCATAGTTTATATGTGAGTAGCAGTTTTTATCAATTGTCCTCATAAAACTCAGGCTTCTTTTCACATGTTTTTTCTGTCACAAGCCTGTCTGTGGATTACTGCCCTCCATCTTCTGCTAGTTCTGTTCTCCATTAGGAATACCATTATTTCTGTTCCACCATGAGGCCCAAAGGGAGCCCCTCCTATCTCAAGCTCAGATTGCTACATTCAGAGAAACACTCTGCCATCTAAAATCACTCCTAGAGCCATTTACAGCCTTGTCTTGCATCAGAAACTAAAGGTCCTGAGATACTCAAGGACCTGAACAGTCTGATGCTATGCCAAATACCAGTTGACTATACCAAATGCAAAAGCATTAACCTGTGTTGCATTCACAATATTCACACTATTGCCAACTGTTCAGAATAAATACTACTTTACTAATTATACTAGTTATTTCCTTTTATGGGAGAAGGATGAAAACTGTCTGTAGAGCTATGGCCACTTGTAGCAATCCTGTGTAGTTTACAGAGCAAGCAACTTGAGGGTCCTGTTTGACCAATCTGAATTCATTCTATGACAAGATGACCCACTTAGCTGATGAGGTATAGGCTGTGGATGTGGTCTTCCTGGACTTCAGTAAGGCCTTTGACACAGTCTCCCACAGCATCCTCCTAGAGGAACTGGCTGTCCACGGCTTGGATGGACCTACTCTGACATGGGTGGAAAACTGGTTGGATGACCAGCCACAGAGAGTGGTGGGGAATGGAGTCAAATCCAGTTGGCAGCCAGGTGTTCCCCAGGGCTCAGTGTTGGGGCCTGTTGTGTTTAACATCTTTGTCGATAACCTTGATGAGGGGATCAAGTGCACCCTCATTAAATTTGCAGATGATACCAAGCTGGGCAGGAGTATAGACTGAGAGCAGGAAGGCCCTTCACAGAGACCTGGACAAGCTGGAGCGATTAGCCGAGGCCAATCACATAAAGCTTAATAAGGTCAAGTGCTGGGTCCTGCATTTGAGCCACAACAAACCCATGCAATGCTACAGGCCTGGGGCAGAGTGGCTGGAAAGCTGTCCAGCAGAAAAGTGCCTGGGGTGTTAATTGACAGTGGCTGAACAGTGTGTGTACACTGGCAGTGTGCCCAGGTGGTCAGGTAGGTCAATGGCATCCTGGCTTGGATCAGGAATAGTGTGACCAGCCACACCAGGGAAGTGATTGTCTCCCTGTACTGGTCACTGGTGAGGCCACATCTAAAATACCGCGCCTGGTTTTGGGCCCCTCACTACAATAAGGACATTGAGGTGTTGGAGCACGTCTAGAGACAGGCGACAAAGCTAGTAAAGGGTCTAGAGAACAAGTCTTAAAAGAAGCAGCTGAGGGAGCTGTGGATGTTTAGCCTGGAGGAGGCTGAGAGGACTCACGATCATTCTCTACAACTACTTGAAGGGGAGTTGTAGTGAGGTGGGGGTTGATCTCTTTAGTAATGAATGACAGGACAAGAAGACATGGCTTCAAGTTGCACCAGGTAAGGTTTAGATAGGATTTTAGAAAAACTTTTTTCACCAAGAGGGAAAAGAACTTTTTCACCAAGAAGCATTGGAACAGGCTGCCCAGGGAGGTGGTAGAGTCACCATCCCTAGAGATATTCAAAGATGAACAGATGAGCTGCTGAGGCACATGGTTTAGTTTAGTGTCCTGGTTTGGGCTAGGATAGAGTTAACTCTGATGAGGAAGTAGGAAGGGGCACAGCATGGGCAGCTGACCTGGGCTGGCCAACAGGTACTCGATACCATACTGACATCATGCCCAGTACCTAGAGGCAGGGAGCTAGCCGGGGGCGAGGCTTGGGGAGCACAGGCGGGGCTGCCGGTCGCAGGGGGGGTCGCGCCGGGTCCCGGGTGGTGAGCAGCCGCGGCACGCGCCATTCCTTTTGTATATTCCCCTCGTTTACTGTTAAAACTGTTCCTTTTTCCCCCTGAACCTGTTTCTTCTTATTGTTGTTCTATTAAACCGCTCTTATTTCAACCTACGCGGGTTTTCCCCTTTTTCTCTGGTTCCCCTTCCCACTCCACCGGGAGGGGAGGAGTGAGCGAGCACCCTCGTGGCTCTTTGTTCCCAGCTGGGCAAAACCACGACATTTAGTGATGGGCCTAGCAGGGAGAGGTTAGTGGTTGGACTTGATGATCTTAAAGGTCTTTTCCAACCATAATAATGACTCTGTGAGTCATTATTTTCCTTCCCCCACATTTTAGGAAGCCTCTGAACAAGACATTTTAGAGACAGCTCTTCTAAGTGAGTAACGAAACAGCATCTCAAGGCATATCAATGCTCAAATTCATCCTCTGAAATCTCTAAAATGACTGAGTTCCCTTTCATGTTTACATGGCACTTTCTTACTTTCCCAGGGAAAAGAAAGAACAACTGCCTCCCTACTAGTTGGGTCTGCAGTTCACAGCCACTCATTTTGTCTCAAGGTGACAGCTTAAGGACACCAGCTTCTTGTGATGGTGATCTGGATTTCATAACTTAAAAGTATTTTCTTTCTCCTTTGCATATTCGTCCCTCTCCCTGTGAGGCTGCTTGTATTTCTGGAATAAGTTAAGTTCATTTCTCATTAAACTGTTGGCTCTTTTGAATCTCCATTCTCAGGGCAGAGTCTACAGAATTTTTTGTGTTGAGTTTTGCCTAAGTAAGGAAGAGGGTTTTTTTATCATCCTCATTTTGATAATTTTGGATACTTTAGGGGGAATTACTGTCTCTCTTTAGAATGAAGATGATGAGACTCTCCCTGCCCTTTTTCCTGCAGGTTGTTTCATCTGAATAGAGCGGATGGCAAACTATGTCTTTGCATAGGAAATAGGAGATGCCAAATCGATAGGAAAGGATTTTAAGAGGAATAAGTTGAATGACTGGAAAACTGAGTTACAAGACTGCAAATACACAGTAACGCAAAATACAGAAACATGGTTACCCAAGGCCTACCTTTACATATATACTTCACAAACCTCAGTGAAACTATGAATAAGTTTACAATATGCCCACGCAAAAACAGCTTCCCAAATTAAGGCATAAGACACTCTTCTTAAAAGACAGAAATCTGAGGATTGTAGTAGGAATCTGAAGCCCAGTCCAGCTGACTCCCTGATTAACAGTAATGCAATTAAAATGTGAATATTCCTTCTGCATGAGATTTATTTGCATATGGCTTGTTGGCAGTGCTATCATCCCCTGCACTTCACCCTACAGAGATGTTACATTATTGATGAAAAGATACATCCCTAAGCTCTTACACTGCTAGGGAAACAACACAACTGAAGTCTTTGGGACAATGTGTATGCTGACTCACCTTATCATTCCACATTAGTAAGTTCTGTTACTTTGTTTGCCAAAAAGATGACCTCAAGCTAGTTTTGACTGTAAATCCTACAAGATTATTGTAGTTATTTAGCTTAACTCTGAAAAGAAGCATCATCAGTCCTCACTGTCAAAACTGGTTTAAGATTTGTCAGACTTTCAGCAAATATCCTCCCCCTCTCCTTGTGTACAGGTAGAACAGGAAGCCTGCAGTAAGCAGGCATCTATTTCCTAGGGATGTTAGCCTCCACATTTGTCTCTGCCTCTTGCTCCCTTGCTATGACAGTGGCACCACACACATCGCTACAGTAAAAGTATAAATTACATCAGCACCATGGAAGGAGACAGAGGCTAACGGGGGAGCAAAGTTCGGCCCTACAGCTAGCACAGGCTGGGCAGTGACAATGTCTATAGAGCATGGCGAGAAGCCTGGTAGCACAGCTCTTCCCACAGCCAGCCTAGTGGCAGAGGCAGCAACACTGTGGTATCTGGACTGTGCAGCCACATGCTGCATTTGCCCGAGCTGTGATTTAGTGATTTGAGGAAGAATAAAAGAAAAAACTACAAGTACTGCCTGTACTTGCATCACAGTTGCTTCACCATCTATAAGCTACAACAAAAAGCCTTGCTGAGGAAACATAGTCACTTATCTATTGTGCTTTCTAGTTTAAAAAGTGAAATCCAAAATTCTATTAAGTGTCTCAGTGCAATTTCTGGCCTCTCACTAGAGACACAAGTGTCACTGGTGACATATTAATCTGCCATACTATGTGCTATAGGAACATACGCTCAAAAACATTCCTTTTTACAGTTCTCACCTACTGCATAATTGCTTGTCTCTTGTTCACTGTATGGCAGCAGAACTGCTCATTAGTAAAGACAACCACAATCAAAGAATATATATCCTGCACTCCATCAGTTGGTTGCAAAGCGCAGTTAGTTGCAAAGCACAAAGTCAGTTGCAGCAGATTTTAAGTTAAAGCTACCAGCTCTTGAAGAATAAGCCTAGGTTACTCATATGAACTAAAACTGTTGTTCAGGAGCCTCATCTCCACATTATGGAGTAACACATGATCAGCTGAAAGATACAGCCAAATATCCTTAAGTGGAAGTGCCTGTATTGGCAACAATACTGATTGAATATATGTACAAGAAAGATGAGGCAATGAACACTTTAATATACCACTGTCTTCGGCAGTAGGAAAGTTAACTATCTTGATCTTATTACTTTCTTCATCTTTGTTTTTAGTCCAATCATTTCTTCCTGTAATGAACTCCTGAAAATGAATTTCATTTGATCCAATTAAAGGTGGACTTCTTTTGTTAAAGAAAAATACTGTGCAACACATAGGGTAACTTGGCAATATTCAATGACGAGTTTTAGAAATAAATTTTAGTAATTATTTATAGTACAGGGTATATATATACAACACCTCTTGAAATATATGTATTGCTGTTACATCAGTTAATTAGAAGAAAAATTTCTGCCAAAACCTACAGTGAGTAGCACTGCAGTGAAAAGTGAAGTAATAGAGTGGGAATTGTCTTTTTTTTTTTTTAGTTTACGAAGGACAACTCATTGCTGTGAGGCTAAATAGGTGGTAGAGCTGCTCACAGCCCTTTTGGGACTGATTGCCACTTTGATGCTTGGCATATCAGTTTTCAGCAAGCTCAGACACAGCATCCTAGGTTAGAATATCAATTTCTTCAGTGGATCATATACTTTAGATGTTAAGATAGTGCTTTTTCATCAGAAAAAAAAAAAAAAGTTTAAAAAAACACAGAGCAGAGTGGCTCAGCTTCCTATAAATGCTGGTCACCAAAAGGAGTGGCACAGCTCTCCAGTCTGAAGCTTGGCTACCAATACCAATACAGAGTTCAGCTGAAGACTTTTTCTCCCAGTCACATAGAGACTCAATATTTCAGAACTGTTTAGTACATTTCCCAGCGCAACAAAACTTCACCTGAGAAATCCTGACGCAACTGGACAGGAAGCTTGCACTTCCTAGAGACAAATCTAACCTTCATACTAAGCACTGATTGCTCATTATCTTTTCCTTCATGTGCATTTCCTATCAAAGTTTGCCCTGCTGAAATTTTAAACTTATTGAAAAGCTACGTAATCTTTCAATGCATATATCCTACAGGACATTGCACAAGGCAATTCCATCTTCCCTTAAACTGAAGCATGCTGTCCAAGAACATCTTTACAATACAAATCTAAGCTCAGCTCCATTTTTATAACATTTAGCAAACACACTGCAAAATGCTTCCCCTTAGAGCAATATGATCAATTGCTTTAGTTTATCAGAGGGATTGATGAAATGGCTATCAAATGCCATTCTGTTGATTTGCCTTGACACAAAGGCATGCTTGTCTTTGGATATGCATTGGATAATAGGTACTCACGTTCCATAAAATAGGGACCAGGTTCAATTCGCCATACAATTTGTCCTTTTTGAGTGCCAGTCACTCCCCGATTCTTGGAATCCCAGAAATTGGCTGGAGAGTTCTCATCTGAAAAAGAAGGGAAAAAAAGGGTAAGCAGTATTTATAATAGCAGTTTTCTTGGTTTTCTGTTCCAAGAGGTACAGATACTTGTGTTAAAAAGAAAAAAACTAACTGGCAAAAGACACATGGCATCTCTTTTACAGTTGATAATTACATCAACTTATGCAGTGAGCAGACATACATAGAGCCAAAGTAAATATACGGTTTCCTGTAAGAGGTGACCTGTCAAGGTAAAGTATTGCATTCCAAAACTTCCCTAACTCAACAGAGGCATTACTGAGAGCATATAGCTGATTGAAACTTCATCACAGAGTTACTGCATCGTTCCATACAGCAATCCTCCTCTGTGACGTGAAACTCTAGCATTCATTCCCTAGCTAGGAAGTATGGAACTGTAACTAGAGGTATCAAGATGTACCTCAGTTTTTAATATATTGCTGTTTTCTAGACTAGTCAGAATATTTTTATATGTATGTGAAAAAATTGGACTTTTCCAGTTTCTTGAAAAGTACAGCATTTTTCCCTATCAGCAAAGTTGAGTTGGAAGCTCAAAGCACAGAACTGCCAGTTAGTAAGTCAGAGATACAAATGAGAGATTCCAAAAAATACATTCAAAAGATAACAGAGTACCAGTATTTTCACTTGAACTAAGCTTCTTCTCCTAATAGCTAACACAAATCTTAGGGATTGGTCTTTATTTACCAGTCTGTATTCATGCATCCAGAACACTGTATGAATGAAAGAAAACCAGAGCAAGACGTTGTTTAAAAGCGCACAAAGATTAGTTATGATGATCCAGAGGAAGCCGACATAAATACAACTTTTGTACAGGAATTGTTTGGAAGTATGCATCAGAATGTTCTGCAAGTGTGTTTAGGCAGCTGTTTCTTAATTAGACAATTATATTTGCAACCTCAAATACATCTTAATTCTTTCCAGTGGTACTTGATATCCCTTAGTCTTTTTTTTTTTTTAATATATCCTGCTCTATTACATACATTCAAGTGCATTCTGCAATCTTAAGACTTCAATAAGAACTTAGTCTACTATGGTTTTATTCATAAAGTTCCTTGTCTTTCAATTATATCTTCTTTGTACTTTGGTAGGAACTCCCACATAAATAAGATTACAGAATTATCACCTACATTTTAGAAATCTATATGCTAATTATGAAAGAATAGCAAACAATGCAGCTTTGTTACTTTTAAAAATATCAACTTACACAAAGGCTTTTCTTTCTCCTTTTAATTCTGACTGCTCATCTCAGTACATGCATGATAACTACTGAATCGTGAGTAGCACAGCCTATACATTCACATCCCACCAAACTGTCATGGAGAGCATTACCAGACATATGCTGGGCTTTGTGATAGCTCAAGTTAAATTATACTCCCTGTCCACAACCTGGAAGAGCTTGGGTGATTCAACAGGCAGCAAGGGCAAGCTACTGGCACTTTTATACCTCCAGGCATGGGTGACTTCTGAGAATTTTTAGAAAGCTGAAGACCTCAACATCATCATCAGTCCAGAATACTTCAATAATTATCTCAATGACAACGAGAGAGGACAAGAGGGTTCTCCTAATGCCTATGATCCTCAAATATGTAATACCCTCAGGTTTAACTTTTCATGTGGAATACTTACTCTTCATTACAGCAAAAAACTTCCAGACTAAACAAGGCTGTACCTCACCCACGTATATTCTTTTCAAAGCTATATAAAAAGGAACTCTGGAAGTACAGCCCGCAGATCATTCCACTGGCCTCAGAAAAAAACTCCCTCTGTATGTGGTTTGCAAAGACACTCTAACTGAAACAATACACTGTTGACTTATTTACCTTTTTTTTTTTTTTTATGTTCCTTCCTGACCCAGGGTCCTTTATTATCTTCTACACACAGAGCTCTAGGAAGCCATGACATATACCGTAACTTCTAGCAAATCTACAGCAATGCCTATGTTGGTTGTCATACAAGCCTAATTATCCAAACCATCACTACCAAGAGTGTAGATTATTTTAAAATTCCACAGTAATCTGAAACACACATAGTTTTAAATTATTCAATGTTCTCATTACATCTCAGTAAATAGAGAGATGTATTGAATGACAAAACACATCCTCTAACATGCTCTAGTTTTTCTGAGTTTCTCAGTTTCTGTATTTAATCAACCAGAGATGAGTTTATTCATAATTCTAAGAAGAAAGGCAGATACTTGGTATATTATAACCATAAACTTGATTTTTAAAATTCTTATTTTGTTTAACAAATCAAAGAACTCTGAAGCAATGACATACACCTTCAACAATGAGATTTTCAACATTATGCACAAGAAATTGTTCTTTGTTTTTTTTAAAACAAAAACTAAGTAAAGTCAATGGTAATTTTCAAAGGGACATTAGTAAGGTTCAGAAAAGCCCTACATGAACTGAGTCTCAGATTGTGAGCTCATAGTTACAAGAAGGCAGAACATTTTCTTACACCTTATTTAATAAAATCCAACATTGAAGAAAGTGCCTGAATTTATAGCCCTTTCATGAAGCCCTTTCATTTCTCCTTTACAGCAAAGAAGACTAAATCATTGATACTCTGCCCACAGGCATGCTGCCATTGCAACAGAAGGTGGTGGAGACAGAGGTTTGAAACATACTGACAGACCACTGCCTGTTAACAGCCAACTGAAATTACAGAATTTTTGAACAGTTTTGATTTTCTTCTGAAACAGATTTTTTTCCTACTTTTCTGATGTTATTCATCAAAAAGAAAAAAATAACCTTATAAAAATATAAAATAACAGCACTAATGCAGCTGGGAAAAAAACCCTTTAAACATTAGTTCATGGTTTTTTAAAAAAAAATCTGAACAGAGAAAAAACTCAAACAGCATGAAAACATCAAAGTACACAACAGTGCTGAAATTTATTTACAAACACTGCAATAAAAAAGTTATACAGTGACAATGTCAGTAATATTCAGATGTGAAAAAAAAAGTGAGAACACAAAGTGGAGTATCAGAATTACCATTGCCTTCATCTCTTCTCTTTCCCAAAACATATAAATATATATATATATATATACACATCTATGTGTTTATATACACACATGCATTATATATCTATATTCCACAGGGAACTTCAATTCTAAGAAGTTCTAGTCTCCTTTTAGCACGTAATTGTGGCTGTTTGTGAAACTGGCAGCTGTTCCAGAATCTCGGCATAAGAGTAGATATAAATATCCCTTCCCAGAACATAAAATATGCATCAAAATGCTGTCTTACTGCATTGGTATCTTGTCCAGTGAGTCTATGCTTCTGAAAGAAATAATGCAAGATGCATGGTATCTATCTTCATTAAAAGTAACTTATTTTTCAGAGCTGAAAAATCCCTGAAACTACTGTAAAGAAAATGTGTTCTGAGAAAATGTCTTCTTCATTTAAATGCTAAGTAATCAGATAAACATGGTATTTTGAACAGAACTCATTTTTTCCACTTTCAGGCTTCACCATCACTACAATACCCTTTAAGATAAGTTAGATACAAACAGCATCTGTAACATCCACCACTTGTGCTCTCCATGTCAGCATTGTACTCTCCACCTGCGTTGTCAGTTCTGCCCTGACATGACAGGGAATGGGATGCAGCTCCTTCTAGCATGCATTAATTTGATACAGCTGTCTTAAGTGAAAAGCAATATAAAAGCACTGGATAAATGGCTGAACAGTGTAATGAAAGAAGAAGGTTTTTATAGAATTAGTTCTCACAATAAAATTACACCCATAATTTAAGTAAGGGCTGTAAGAAACCCCAATATGCCCATGCCTTTTCTGTGCTGGAAGTCCAGAAGTGGATAGAGCACGCAGATGAGGAGGGGAATGACCACCTCCCTCAAGCTGCTGGCAATACTCTTCCTAATGCAGCCCAGCATGCCAGTAGGTGGCCTGGACACATTGTTTGCTCTTGTTCTATTTGTCCACCAGGACCTCCAGATCTTTTTCAGCAAAGTTGTTTTCCAGTCAGTCCCCAGCCTGTCCCCGTGTCAGAGGTTATTCCTCTCCAGGGTCTGGACTTGGCATTTCCCTTTGAACTTTGTGACATTACTGTTTGCCCATTTTTCCAGCCTGTCTGAACGGTAGCACAACCATCGGGTTTATCAGCTGCTGTCAAAAACCTGCTAAGCCACTATCCAACATCAGGGGTCAGGACATTTTCATGGAGTTCACGTTTTGTTCTTTTTGTCTTACCTCTTTCACTATTTCTGTCTTAGGAAAAAGGATAAACTCCCTGAAATCCATCACCCTAGAGAGTCATCTTGCATAGCTTAAATTAATAAATCCATAAATCAATAAAATAAATAAGATAAAGTCTTTCATTAGGTAGTTTAAAAACAAGAACTGCTCCCTTTGAGTAACTGAAAGAAGCTTTGTAGTCCCAACACACTTACTGGTCATGAGCAAATCAATGATCGTCTTCCGATCCCAGTTTCTGTGGTCAGTAGTGTTAGATTACAATTATAAAAGGTTTGTCTCCACAAATACAAAGGCTTTTTATTGTTCAAATACCAAAACATCATAGAAGTCACAAACTCGTAGTGTGGAAACATCATTGATTGACTACTGTATAGGAAAAAATTTACAAGTTCCCTATAGCAATCCAAGAGCTTCAAACTTTTGCACACTGATCTCTTTCCTTAACATAAAGATGTTTATCTGCAGAGCTCAGAGAGAAAGTGATGCTTAACAGACATTGAATGTAACTGAACAGTTTTAATTACACACGAATTTACAATTTCCATCTTCCCATAGACAGGTACTCTCTTGAGAAGCTGAAAAACCTGTAGAGCTTAGCTCAGAAAAGATCAATCATGTTGGTAACACCACATATCCCATCATAATTCTGTTGTCCTCATTTGGGATTTACATCGCAATCTCTGTTTTTTTAATCCCTTTCTGGAAGACGATTTATGCTAAATCTTCTGAAGTGCTTGTATTATTTATTTGTAATTTAAATTTTTTAATTGTTTAGATCATAAAAATGCTGACTTTTAGCATTTTAAATTTATTTTAATAAATTCTTGGGTACTAAAGATGACGTGTGCAATTCATCCAGTTATTAAGAGAGGTGTTTGCACTCAGCCCAGGGATGGTTCTAAAGCATCAATCTAATTGTTATTTCTCTTGTCAAGTGTTATTTTACAGTAAGTATAAGAGGAGCTGGGAGGCTGTTAGACAGCAAGGCTACACATAAGCTTTATCTCAAACTGAGATTCATGGATCTGCCACGGGTTTCTCTCATAAACATACTGTTGAGAAAGGTCATCCGCAATCTATTTGACATTTCAGCTCAGTCTTTAACAGGTTTGTAGTTAATTTGCATCAGAGGATATTTCTGAACTCATTTCTGAGCCATCAAGGACTGCTCTAGGATGGCATATCCAATGTAAAACAGAAATCTGATTTACATGCATTTTACTGCAAGACTTCCAAAACCTCAGTCCCAATGCCAGCAAAAGCACTCGGCTTTTTTGTGTGAGCACAGACTTTCAAGCAATAAAACAGACTGTCATCGAAATATAAGATTAGTAAGAACATTCCAAAGACTGCTTACTGTGGATTTTGAACAAATGATTGGGAAACTTTGTATCACTAAATCTTGTGCAATACTTTCACTCTGGTAACCTCTAATATTCTTAATTGTAGAAATACTTAAATAAAAAAATCTAAAAATCCTTGGGTAATCCTTAAAGAAGGAGTACAATGTTTTACTGAATTATTGAACAAAATCAATTCCTCCCTTATTTCCAGAACATGCTTAAAACCAATTGAACACTGAATCAAGACACATTTAAAGGAGAAGAAATATTCTATCACCGGAAGTCTCACTCCTTTTCTGGAAAGTCAGTAAGTATATTAACAATTTCAAGGCCAAGTTTCCATTTCAAGCAATTACTATAATAAGTCCCATCATGTCAACCCATTTAAAATACACTACATATCAGTTACTACCATACAAAGAAAGTATTAACTCATCACATACAGCTTATGTTCTGTGATTTTCAGATTTACTCATCCTAGTCTGTGAAAGTGCGCAGGCTTTCATGTGGAAGCAAAACATTTCTCACAGAAGACAGAACTAACCTATGCAGTACTTTGTTAAAATTAAAGATCAACACTCCATTGCACCTTCTAGCCTTACCTGGCCATTCCAAAGAATGCCTGTGGATCCTAAACTGCATTCCTTCATCTGAGTCCAATCAACAAACTGGAGAATTAAAAAAATTAACGTTTTGCGATCCTGAGAACAGCACCACTGTACCCAAACACAAACAGTATTGCCTTCTCTACCCAGCCTGTGCAGCTCAAGTTTGGAGGCTTTATGTCTGTATTAGCACTGCTGCATAATCTCAGCTCCATGAGGCGCATCTGTCTGCTCCCTTCCTCTTGTCATTTCAAGGAAAGAGTTTTAGAAACTCTTGTTCTCAAACTGTCCAGCAGTTTTGAGCAGTTACACACAATTGTCTGCCTCTTCTCCTTTAATCAAGGGCTTATCTAAGTTCAAACAGCCCAAGTTAAACATATGAAGAATTACATCCTTCAAGCTCAGCTATTTGTGGCCACTCCCATCTGAAGGGTACAGGATGCCCAAGCTCTGTTCTCCCTCCACTTCCTTCCTCGACTCCATGGGAGGATTCCTAAGCACGGCCACAGCCTCGTGGCACGGGTTAGGCTGATGTAAACAGGAGGACTGTTAAATCCTAGAAGTGACAACAAAGGCAGTCACAGCAGCAAGCACAGCGGGAGCTCACTGGAAGTGCCGGCTTTTGTTTACTCAGTGTTTTGCTCTCCTATGTGACTTCCCCACAAATCCAGTTATTTTAGAGAAGACAAGAGTGCTCCATGACATTTGGCTGGGATGAAGCTGCATTTAACCCAGAATAACGCTGCACTGGGCACTCCTGAGCAGGAAAATAAGTAGATGGTAGGGAGCTGCTATTACTACTTCTCCTCTTTCTGGCAGGCAAATGCTGCCTCAGCACAGAGGCTCTGACAAGCTCCCTTTTTTCTAGATGCTCTGACTGCTCACAAGTCTCCTGGTGGATGCTGGCAGTTGACCTACAACTCCTTCAATTTACAGCACAGACCTAAACCATGCCAAAGCAGCCCCAGTACCACAAAAACAAAACGGTACTTAAAGGTGTCTTTGCGTTTTGTTCCATCGCCTGCAGACCAAGTCCTTTGCAGCACACATTTTCAAGAAATTGTACACTTATGAAGCACTAGGTTCAAGCTCTCAAAGCAAATCTTGGTTTTCCTAGCAATAATCTAATAACAAAAATACAGGAAATAAAAAAAAACTCCTAGGGGAACATTTATTCTTACTCAGCTTGAAGACTCCAGAAAAGACCTCCAGTCAAAGAAATTATGATGGGCTCTGAAGAACTGAAAGCTACTATATTACTTTTTGTTTGTATGAGCACCTGTATGAGCACCTCTGGAATTGTTTTTTCAATGGACAGAAGGGGAAAGAACACCACAACTGGACTACTACAGTAGAAATTTAAAACACTACTGTGCACTAGATGGGTGGAAACTGTTGTACCTTGAATGCCAAAAAAGCAATCTCCCAAAATGCTGATAACACCAAAATTCTTAGACAATCTTAATGAAAAGCTGCCTAAGCAGTTACTAGATCCTACAACATGCTATCACAGATCTCTTTACTCTTCATAACACTGTGCAAAACTTGAATGGTAATGAAAATATAAAACACATCTTCAGCTGAGAAAAGCAAAGACAGAAAAGTAAAAGGCAGAGAAAGGTACAGCAAAAAGCAGAGTAAGGTACAACGGATGTTTTTAACAGTCTCACATAGGAGATGCAGGTGTTGGGGCTCTTCATGATGGTGGCAGTGCGCTGCCAGAGGCTGCAAGGCAACATTCTGTCTTCTGGTGACACAGTCCGGCTATATTAGCAGTGAACGATCATCATCTGTATTCAGGTATTTGATATCATGACCCAGGGTCAAAAAAGCAGGGAGGTGTTTGTTTCTCACTGCACAGCAGACATTTGTCCCCTTGCAAAACAAAATTAAGGTTCACATGCCTCCACTTACTGTCCCTTTGCTGTGGGGAAGAAGAAGAAAGACTCCATTCACATTCCCTTGGGTGCCCTCTGTGACCCTTCACATACCACATATTATGTTGCTGACATTTATTGCACTATTACTTTACACAGCAAAAAGCAATTACTCATTTTTCTACCTGTGACTAACAAGATGGTCAGGAACAACTTGTATTTCACTAACACTTCACCCCTACTTTAGCTTCAGAACCAGGGCAAAGGTAGAATACATATCATATGTCCCATGCTATTGAAGCTTATTTTAATAGAGTGGCAAGACCCTGCTCACATTTTCATACACAGGCTTTAGTCTGACACTGGCCATAAAATACACTACTTCTTTCTTTTTCAAGAATTCTACTACTACATTTTGTTTCCATCTATATGCACACTGACACTTCAATGAGGGGATCAGAGCATCTCCAAGTGCCTTCACACAATGTGGTATTTCAAGCCACAGCAGCAGCTCAAAAGATTAGTTGACTAGAATGCTGGACAAAGACACTGGAGGAAAAAAAGTAATTTTTTTCAGACAGTGTGACGCAGTACAATGGCAGGAATAAAGTGGAATTCCACTTCTTTGTATTCAAAGTGAAGACATCATTGAAATTCGAAGCATTCAAAGACAAAAATAAATCTTTTGGCCCACCTCACTGGCAAAAATTCAAAAGCCTAACAACAGGAAGGAAATTACCTCAAGCTTAACCTCTTTCCTGAAAATCTTACTAATCCTCCTCCATAAAATGATGTGCTTTTCATTCCCAACTACACTTCATGTTTCACACACGTACCAGCCCCACAGCACAAGTGCTCTGTGCAGTGTGGGTCACCAGCCAGCTGACCAGGCTCACCTGGAAGCCAGATCCTACACAACACACGTATACAACACTTAGGTGTTTCTGCAATGCAACACAAGACAAGAAAGGCATAATATTGGACAAAAAATTAAGCTAGAGAGCAACACTGAATAAACTGTGACAGATGGTACAGCATGCCTTTAGACACAAAGATCATAAAATACTTTATCATACTGCAGAGAAAAGTCTCTACATCTTTGCAAAATGCTTAGAAATAACCTACCGTTTAGTTTACTGAAGTCCAGCTGGCTGTATATGAGGGCGTATATAGCACAGGGGATGCTACCACCTCCTCCTGAAGGAAGTATCAGGCAGCTGAGGCAAGAGCTGCACTACCTCTCATGTAAACTCACAGTTGTTTCAGCTGCTGATATTTTGGGGAATGTGATATCTGCAGGAGATGGGGATGACCAGTTTCTCAGGGGAAAAGACAAATGCAAGGCCACTGGGCAGGGAACAATTTGAAAATTAAGATTTAGGTCACTAATGGCTACTCAAGTTGAACTACATTTATAATCTAATGTACTAGACTAACCTAGTGGGCTATCATACTATAAAGATTAGAGAAAAGGAGAATACAAAGGATGCAAGCAATACATTAAAGAAAAAGGGAGCCAGACTCTCTTACATAGCATCACCCTTGATACCTTCAGAAATCTTTTTGGTTTCTAAGCACTTCACTGTTTCTCATACTTCATTAAAACTCCAATAAAAAAACATCTTCACAACTATAGTTCTTTCTCAGTACATAGCTCTCTGTGATATTCAGTTCCCCACCATAAACCCAAAAACATCCCAACACTCCTACATCCTTGTAGCCTAAAGGTGATTATCTCCTGCTTTTAATGGTAGCAAGTCCAAGAAAAACAAAAGAAACTCTGCGTGTACAAATACCTTGAAGGCCTGTTACTCTCTGTTATTCTGGGACAATATTGTTTAGCAAATTTCAAAACACAAGCCATTTTTCTTGAAATTGTGGAGGTAAACACTGTCAGAACTACATGTAAAAACAAAAAGGAAAAAAAAGACATCTGTATCTAAGTGTTTCTATGTCATATTTAACCTGTCATTCTGAGTTTATTGTGGAATGTTTTTCATCATTTTCCTTCTCAACTGCAACCTTATATGGTGTAGATAAGCATTTGTTTGCTGCCAGTACATGAGCTGCTTGACCCACACACAGAAGAGGATTGCAGCTTCTCAAGAATAAAGGGTATGCACTTTTATCTGCAACCATGTTCCCATCACAAGTCTTGCCAGAAAAACTACAAAATATAACAAAGTATTCTTGCTGAGGAAGACATAATACTAGCAAAGCTGTGGTTTTGTCAACATAGCCTATCCTGCCCGTAAATAAATTCTGTTGGTAAATAAAAATTACCAACAAAAGCATAATTTTGTGAGTGCAGCTGTGCTTACAGAGAGGTCTTTCTCTGGAGTAGCTGTCTTGGTACAGATCACATGTAATCTCTCTGTCAGCAGAAAAATTGAGGCGTCGTTTATCCCACGCATTCATCCTTTCTGTTTTTAATAGACCAGCAGCATCTAGTCATACATGCAGACACTCAACTCAGAAAGGCAACAGGGAAACTGAGGGTTTTGCTTTTTGTTTGGGTTTGGGGTTTTTTTGGTTTTTTTTGTTTTGGTCAAACATTTCTGAAATGTAAATGACGGAAATCACTTCAGGATGGTTATGGCTGCCCTGTCGAGGCTAGCACTGGGGTCAGCAACCCCATCCTTCTCCCTCCTTCATAGCCCCAAAATGTACTTGGAACAATCCCTTCTCTGCAACAAAAGCATTATTATAATTAGGTCTGCAGCTGCTCTCTGACAACAGTACATATTTTCATTTTCTGAGACCTGGAATATTCAGAATAGTTAAAGTCTGGACAGTCCTGAGTGGCCTGAAATAGATAGGAAATCATACTGAATTATGTAAAACTGAGGCTCATTTAAGAACTATTACTAGCTAATAAGCTAACCTTAAGTACACTTTATTCCACATGTAATTCTCCTGTAATTGACTTAATCTTCAAAACAAGGTTTTTCTTGTGGACCTGTCAGTAAACACAATCACCATAACTGAGTGGCCTTAAAATAGAGTCGAGATGACTGTGCTATTTTTATTTTTTTTGTTTGCAAATCGAAAAACAAAACCATTTTGAATCACTATGAAGTGTACATCTGCCCCTTAAACATCATGCACATCACTGAAATGCACATGTGAAATGCACAGCAGCCTAGAAGAGATTTTGAAAGTATACACTCATTACTTTTAATCTGCATTTTAAGACTGTTGCATCTTTCGCTGTGTTTGTGAAATTTTTTAATCAGATACCAGCAAAGAAGTACTTGGTAATTGTCCACCAAAACTTACTGAAACATTAAGTACCCACCTTTTTCTCCAGATCACATTTTGCAATATGCTTCATGTTAACTACCCATGAAGCAAGAGTAAAATTTCTCATCGCTGTTACCATCTACAGGTTTGCACATAATGTTTTCTAGTTTCTTTCATCCTTTTTTTTTTTTACATCCTCTGCTTCCTTTTCCTTTTTCCTCCAATCACTCATACAGTAGAAGAAACTACGCCACTTTATAGGTGATTTACAGTTGTTCTGGTACATTATTGTCAGAAACCCCGTCAAAGGTAAGATGGGGTATCCTAAGCAGTATCTAAGGCAAGTATCCATCCTGTTACTACCTGTATAATAAACTATCAACCTTCTTGGCCTAATAAACAGGAGCCATCCCAGCCCTAATCATCAACAGCCACCCTATTTCCTATGCCCTACAACTTAATAATGATATGCAAATACTTTAAAATTTACATTTGCAAATGCTTTTTGAGAAGTATTGTGCTTACTTCTTTTTTTCATCCTCTGGTCCTAAAACTGAGATGATGATTTATTATAAAAAACTGTAATTTCTTAGCAAGGTTTTTATTAGCAAGGTTTCCTCAAAAGCCAGAACGAGTTATTGATCACATTAATCAGAAATAATTTTAAAAGCCCTTTTCTGCGCAATTCCACAATTCCTGCAATTATTTTGTACAAAAGCTGACCTGAATTCTCTGGTGCATGGTCCAATTGATGAGCTTTTTTTCCATTTATATTCATACTTCTAGCAGAAATATTTACATCTTAGCAAGTGTTAGAAAATATTTGTATAGCACAAAGGATGAGCTCAATCACTTCAGATCAGGAAATGTCACCTACTGCATGTGCAACATCTTGATCGAAAAGACCTTCTCGGTAAACACCTAGAGATACAGGCAAACACTGACCAACCATAAGCAGCTACACCTGAAAAGTAACTTCCTGATCTTTCCTCATCAAAATAAAGGAGTCCATCAGCACAAAAGCTGTATCATTCAGCAAGATCTTGCACTTGTAATCTTGAATCTGTGTCATAACTTTTAACAAAAGAGCCACAGGCCCGAGTAGGTATATGTTTGGTGTAGATATGATAATTCTGAAAAATATTTTATTGTATGTATGCAAATTACAAGCAAACAAAAGACTAAGTTCAGTAAGCAGATGTCCTTTCTAGAACCGAAGAAATAACATGCAACTCAAAAGAAATAAAATCTGTCTCAAATCTCTGTAAGGGCATAAATTATTCCAGTGAGCTGAAATCTCATTTGTGGGGAGCTCTCAGCATGCAATGGGAATGAGGCACTCCCTTGCCAGATGGTATGTTCTGCTGCTGACCGGAGGAGAATGAATGTAACCAGAAAAATAACTTCAGTGTTTTAACTGCACACATATGCATACCCTCCACCAGTAAACAAGAGGGTTTTTGTGAAGGTGAAAGTTTCAACCAGAATTATCAAAGATTTTCCATACATTTTCCACAAGATTTTTGTTTAAAAAAGGATTAATTCATCATTAGCAAGAGTGTAAAACTCGGAGCACAAAAAAACACTCCAAGATACAGAGAGACGGCACCACCCAAAGAGCTGATCCAGCCTTTGCACAAGATGATCCATCAGCTGCTTTTATGGCCCACTAGTTGAGTGGGTTTATTTTGATTTGATAATAATTCACACCTTCAGGTTTTCTAAAGCTCCATTTTCTCTCCAGATATGAATCAGCAAAGGGCAAAGTCAGTGCTAGACTAACTCCTCAGGGGTCCTGTGGAAGTTCATTTAACAGCTCAATCACTTCCTCATTTTCAGCTTTTGTTTTATTGGTATGTATACCCTGTTAGCCTGTTTTTGCCCTTTTTTGGTGGGGAGTTTTTTTGTTGGGTTTTTTTTTTAGTCTGTTCTGTGTGAACATGTTATTTATGGTTAGGTACAAAGCCCTCTGGTATACCTATATGGTATACCCACAAAACAGAAAATGCCCAGAAAAAGGAGTTTTCCTACATACAGCAGTTGACACTTAGCAATCCAGGAGCTTAGTTTGGGTTTTGCTTTCTCAAGTTGTGGATGATTTGAACCGTGGAACTATTGTGATGGCACAAATATTTCTAGATGACTGCATTTGATTATTGCTTGCTGTTTCTGACATTTTCTGATCAATATTGCTCAATCTGTTCCAGCCTTCAGATAGTCACAATATCTCAGTGCTTAAGTCCATTCCCATGTCTAACACAGAAACACTTCTAAAAATATTTTTTTCTTTTTCCTTGTCAGTTCAAACTAATTACTCACAGCCTTTTAGAAATCCTTCTAGTTTCTAAAAGTTGTCAATAAAATATGTAGCTGCAGCACACATCTCTTAAGGATCTTATGGGATTTAGTATTCCCTTAGCAACTGTTATTTAAGTTTTTCTTCAATATTATGAGCTATTTAAATAAGAATGCAAACTAATCTATTGTCATCTGACAATAGCAGGTTTCTTAGGGAATTTATTAGAAAGTCAGAGAGCTTACTGGTTTGTAACACAGAAAATTAGTTATATTTTAAAAATATTCTTCTGCCATACTTCAACTTTTCAATCTAAACCAAATTTTAAATCCACTTAACAAAAGGAGAAAACAGCTCAACAATACAGGTTCTAACCCAAGGCAGAAACAAGCATCAATCTTCCCTCTCACACCTGTTTTAAAGAGTGAACCCACTAACTATAATATTGTGGATATCTATGAATAAGAATTTTCTCCATTCTTTCTACAAACTGCATAACCTCTGCCTTAAGTAAATAGTAACATTCTGGTATTTTATTTACATACATATATATATATATATATATATATAGAGAGAGAGAGAGAGAGAGAGAGAGAGCGAGCGAGCGAGAGCGAGCGAGCAAGCATATATATATATGCTTGGCAAGGCACCCAAATGGCTGGTAAGTAATACTGTGGAAAACCTACAGACAGAGACAAATATTAGGTCAGCATAATGAGAGCTCATAGAATCATAGAAAGTGGTGTGTTAAGGAAGGTTGTTAATGGAATATGCTGAATCGCTTCCCTTCACTAGCATTGTCACTATTGCCATTTCTTTTCCTGGAGAGCTACACTTTCCAGCTCCCACTCAGTGCCTCATGATGGCAAGATTTACCAGCAGATTCCTCATCTTCTAGATTTTTCCTCGCTGAAAATCTCTTCCAGGCTCTTTACAGTCTCTTTACCTGAAATTAATTTATTTCAAAAACTTTGTTCTGAACTGGAATAAAAGTAGATCTAAACATTACAGTATTTTCAAAATTGTGAATGAGGCCATTGCTATTATTTGATTTCAAATGTGCCATGATGCTTTACTGTTTCATACTTCTAGGTCTGACCAGAGTCCTCCTTTTACCTACATCCTGCTTTTGATGTAAGGATTCAGGAATTCACTTTAGATTTTACATGCATACATTATATAGGATAATCTGAATTCATCATGAAGCCCAGCAAAACTGTAAGTGAAGCATCATCTCTAAGCTTTTACTACTAGCACTACTACTACTACTCTTCTTCCTCCTCCTTTTGCACCTGAAATATTTTACATGTTCCCAAAGGCATGTATTATTCCCTTACTCATAGATGACAAGCAGCACTACTTAACATACTAATATATATCCAAGAAACAGGCAACTAATATATAAAAATAACAGAAAATACATCTACAGCTTTAAAAGTATATAAACATGCTTTCTCAAACAAACAAAAAATCCTGTTCAGATTGGTTATGTTACACCTAACTGTGCAATTTCATACAGTGAGCTCTGACACTGAAAACTTTAACACAATTTATGAACTGAGTCCCTAGACCATAATTTTCAGCTGAGCTGTGATTTCACTTTTTTTTTATAATTTAACGTTATGTATCATTGATTACTTGCAAACACAGACTACCCAATTTGCGTATCTGGCATTAGCATGCTGGCATTGCAGAATTTAGTAGCACAAATAAGGAAACACGATAGACACCAGAAGAAGGATTTTTTTGGATGAGTGTATGGCTGAAATCTGACCCAGATCATATTTCAAAAGCCCAGCATGGGGTTTTTTTCCGTCATTTCTACCAAATGATACAGTTGTTATATGTTGTATTAATATTTGAGCAAATACAGGATAACCCAGAAATAGTTCTAAATTTTGCTCATACACTTTAAAAAATGCTATTTTTGCCAGGTATACACGCACAGGAAATCTAACTTGTTCACTTCTGTCTCAGTGCTTGCATTTCCATATTGTCCCTGACCTGATTCAGGTTCCCTGGGACTGTAGCCTGGGGCTTGTTTGCTTGAGAAAAATTCACAAGTTTTTTTCAGTTATTTGCTGAGGAGACCAAACCCAGTTTGTCACAACTTGCTGATAGTTTGTCATGGTGACCATAGCCACTGACTTTTGCTGATTTTCACCACACACTTCTGAGTATCATCCCCTATGCCTCAGCCTGGAGCTGCAAGCAGGTACGCATGCTGACCTGCAAGTCTGTCTTGTGTCAAGCACTGTTTTCTTTCCTATATTCCCAACAAATACATAGCAATCAATAATTTCTTTACATTCTTCAACAGAGACACTAATACTAATGCAACACTCTTTGTTTAGCTGATTGTGTTTTTAATAAACCAAAACTATTCTACCCTTTTGTTTGGCCTTGCTAAGAGGAATACAGCACCCATTCCCTCCCCATGCAGTCACAGAGACATAACCTTGTCACCTCCACAAGCACTAGGAATGATTAAGTAAGAAATTCACTACAAAATTATGTAGGTAGATTTTATACCAGGAAAGCACAAAGAATTAGAAAAATTTATAAGGACTTGGAGGGAAAGTATTAACAGATATATCATGTGATAATCTCTTCTTAAGATCCCACAAATGGAGGGAGAAAAGCCATCGCTATCCTACATCCTCAACACTGTGAACTGGGACTGCTTTACAGCTGCTTCCACATTTTTCAGGTTTATTTTGCTGGTTGGATCCACTACCCTCTCATATATCACCCTCTTCTGAATAACTAAGAAATAGCTGCACTACTCTTTCAGGAAAAAAATTCAGCTGCACTGATCACCTGGTCAAAATCACTGTGTGGAACTTGCAGCTGCAACTCCCAATATATACTGGTACTTCACTCCTAAAGACATTGTTAAAAAGCTTAAAAATCAAAGTATTGAACTACCATGGCCAACATTATGCTCTCACAAGAAAAATGTAGCACATCAATTGTTCATGACTACAAGTCATGGAGAAACACTGACAACTAGAAAACCAGAGACAGACAGCTACACCACCTTGTGACTCTCTCCCTCCCCACCCTTTTGCAAGGTGGGATGCAGAAGTAAGAACTTTTAGACAGAGCATCACAATCAGATTTTTATTTCCAATCTGCCTTTATCTGACTGTCACTGTTTTGAGACAGTTTACATACCAACAGTATCCACTTCTTTGCAGTAACTCTACTACTTCTTCGCTCTATTGTGATCTGCATATATTCAGATTTTTCTGGAGTGCCTAGAAAGTTGACCAACGTATGTCACCTGTTTGGAGATGCTGCATTAAGGATTTCATCTAATACACTAAAGCAGGATAAGCTGGCTAATTACTGCTGCATCCAGGTTCAAAGTTCAGATCCAGATGTCAAACTTCTAAACATTCAGGATGATCTGGTCTTACCTTTAGTTTGTCTCATCAGAAAGAAAACCTCAAATCATGTTTGATGGCTTTCTCATCTCTGTCTCTAAGTTGCTGTGTAACTCTTGGGAAGCAAAGAAAATCCCAAAGCCTTGCCTACCTACTGTGTAAGACACATATTACTAAAACGGTGTCCTTACTTATTATTAAAGGATTCTAGTCAGTTGTCAGCACAGTGTCTCAGGAAAGGCCCATGCAGAGAAACTCCCTGCTGGTACTCCTGCAGCCTTGAAGGGAGGAAGGCTGGGTCCAGGGCCTTTTCTCATAGAATAAACATACCTATGCAGCCTTCAGCTTGGTATACCTCAACTCAGCATCTTTACATTACTTATCTTAATTTATGCTCAATTTCAGTGACATCCTTACTCTTGCCTTAAGAGATTCTGACTGTCATTTCCCAATCCACATCTCTCATGCTGATACCTGGGTGCCCAAAAACACACCCACATTTCCAACAGCAGAGCTCAGGTGCTCTTTTGGGATATTTTCTCTCAAATCCTTTTGGTACATGGAGTATATACACCAGCTTTCTACAGAATATTTGTAAATTAGTATCCACAGAACTATCAAGGGCATATATGACTTCAAACACAGTATCCTTTGTGCAGTAAGCAATTTATTTCAGGAGATTGACTCATTTCCTCAAAACTTTTTCAGCTATCTGTTGTGAAAAAAAAAAAAAAAAGAGAGAGAAAATTTAGAAGTACTCAAGGAAATGAGCCAACACATCCTGGAATAAATTCATCCAATACATACACAATAAGATAAGTCAGTCTTAGATTTCTAAAGAAAAGAGCAGGAGGAAGTTCTAAAAGAAACTGAAATATCTTCTGTGAAACATAGTGCTTGTTTCCCATCATGGTAGCTCTCCTTATGTCCACTTAAAAAGCAACATAAAATGGCTCATCAGGAAGGTAACATGTTCTTACAAACTGCTTTTGCCTTTTTCTGGATTCTCACATACTTGTGAAGCATCAAGACTCAAGTATTTTGAGTATTCTTTGTCATTGTAAGGAAAAAGCAATTTTTCATTAAAACTTTTGACACTGTTGACATGAGTTTGAGAGCCTTTGGCTAGACATTTTCCAAGTGACGATGGAAGTGCACATGCTGCCCTGGCAAAGCTGCTAAGCCTCTTCTTTCACTTCACAGGTTCATTCCATATGCAGATACTTTTGGAAATGTAGCATGGTCCAGACACAGCACAGTATCTCCTAGAACATGTTAGCATCACCAGTCTCTTCTGAGAGGCAATCTCATCAATGCCACTACACTCTTGGAGAAATTATCAACTAGGGCTCTCATAAGGGAGGGAAACTGCACCCTTAGTTTGCAGATTTTATCTCATACAGGAAAGCCAAGGTCCAACTGCAGTTCTGATGATGTGGTTTCACATTGCAGCTCATAGTTACAACTACCAGAGCAACAGACAGCTGGTGGAGGAACAGCCTTACATTGCCTCTCAACATGCTCCACTACACAAAGTGGTCAATTGGCTGCACAGAGTCAGATTAGCAAGTATTCAAAGGAAAACTATAAACAAAGTAGATGCAACCCAAACTAAACTGAAAGTTGGCAGGTGTTTTGTAGGGAGTTTCAGGTTCTTGATCATCTTAATGATTTTTCCCAGACTCTCCCTCACTTTAACACAGAAACATAGTACAAAAATACGAAAAGGAGAAGTACAGAGGCACAAAAACAGATCAAGTGAGAATCTGTATGCAGACTCCCCAAATCAACAGAAGCAAATATTAAAAGGGAGGACAGGGTGGTCATTTCATCATCCTACTTCAAATTATCTTTCTTGTTCATTTGCTCATAGTATCCAGAATGTAATAAGCTTAAATTTGGACATATTTCCAGAGATTCTTCCATGAAAATAAACTGGGTGGAAGAAGAAGTGGGATTTAGAGAGGAAAAAAGAAAAGAGAGAGAAGGCGGGGGGGGGGGGGGGGGGGGTGAGGGGGCAGGGAATTACTGTCCATGCAGGCCAGTATCACCATAAAAAAACCTCAAAATACCACAAAAAAAAACCCAGGGAAAAAAAAAAAAAAACCAAAACAAACAAACAAAAAAAATCACAAATACTTTTTCCATGTTATGTAGCCTATTACCAGAAAGTTCATTTTCTAAATGAAATTGCTCAAACTTTATCTGAGCAAAAAGAGAACTGGAGCAATGCTAAGTGATAATTCATATCCCTGAACAGTGAGCAACTGGGACCTCTAAAGAATGAATTTGTCTTGCTCCACTATTTTGAAGTGAAATAACTTTTAACAGGCCCATCTCATCTTCAAAGAATCACAACACTCTAATTTTAAGCAAATGCAGTTAGATTAATGTACTTGATGTCCAGCTATCTGGACTTGGCTTCAATTTGTTCACAATAACTGGAGTTTCTGGTCTGCATGTATCTAGAAGATTACCAAGATATTAGTAAGTATTCTTGAATACCATGTAATCTACCTCAAAGTAATTGGCAGTTTATGCCCTACCTAAATGGAAGACTATTGGAAATGTAACATAATGTCTTGATTAATCACATCTAACAGCAGTCCTAGGTAAAAAGCCACTATCTGAGCAATAGCATCTTACTAACCTATTCTTGATGTAAAGGAGTGAAAAAGGAGGTTCGAAGATTGCCCAATCATTTCCTGTATAAGTTAACTTATCCAGGAGTAAGGCACTGACAGTATCAACAGTCTTCCCCTAATAACCAGAAAAACTGCTAGCCTCTTCAGCAGCATCATATAATAATCAGAGTAACAGGAATTACTTTTTCCCTCAAGTATTGCCTAGATCTTCTACCTTACATATATGCTTTATTAGTTTTGTAATGAGATGCATTATTTCACCAGGGTTAAAATTCACCTCGTAAACAAAAAAAAAAAAGACACCAATATAGTTACTTCTAGTCTCAAATCTTTAAGCTCATGTTATGAAGATTAAAGCACATGAAGCCAAATACTGCTTATGACAAGTATTAAACAGTTCTGAAGATTAAACGGGATGAGATCAAATCTAAAAGAAACATAAAGGTTAAGTTGAAATTCTTTAGAACCAATGTCATTGTACAAGTACCGAAATGAAAGCAAATTTTATTGAAATCATCACTAAAAGTCTAAAAAAGAAATAAATATCTTGCTTATTTAACTTTTTAGCATGAAACCTCAGAAAGTAAAAAGCTTTCTCTCTTACAGTGTTAACATGTAACAGGAAAGAAGGACTACAAAACTGTGTAGATAAATGAAGGCAGAGAAGCTTCATTATTTTGTACGAGTGTCCTGAAAGTACTCATAGATAACAATATTACTTTTACGCTCCTAGAAAACTGTTTTTAAAGACCAGTAATTCCCTGAGACTCTGCAAGTACAGAACAGAATCTAGAATTAAATGCAACTAGAAACAAAGGCTCGCTAACTCAGCTAGTCCCAGCAATCCAAGTAAACCCAGAGTATAAATAAGTAATTACAAAAAGCACAATCAGACTTGCACTCCTATTACAGCAGCCTAGAAATCACACCCCATCACTCCCCCTCTGCTGGGGCCACTGCTGCCCATTGCAGCTGAGCAGGTCGAGTGGCAAACAACTGCCAAAGAGACAATCCTTCTCATTCCTGGTTACACACTCCTGCAGGTCCCCCACAGCTAACACTCTGATGCTCTTTCTCATTCCATTTGTTAAATCTGCATGGGAGAATAAATGCTTTGCCAGCTTAGCACTGCTCAGCGAAAGGGCAGTAAGATAGTAGGACCAAAGACAGTAATCTACACTAATCTGAAAAGTGGCAATTTTTATTTCACAACCAGGAGAGAAGGAGTGTACTCAATTAAGTGTGGTGTAATTAGCACCACTTTGCAAAATCAAAGTCTATGTGTTTATCTCTTGGCATATTTAGACAAATAGACAACAAAAATCATAGAACCATTTGCATCATTTGATGAAATGACACACTGATGTCAAGTGGGTTGTCTTTCCTTTTACTTGTTCAAAAGACATCATGGCTGGGGCTTGGGGTTTTTTTTAAGTAAACTGGACAACGTGCTTTTTATTCTATTGCTTAAATACTTAAGTTAAAGAACACATCAATGAAAGTGCTGCTATCTGTACATTAAGTACTATACCATCAATAACTCCTAAAAATCTTATTCATTGTTGAATTTGGTGGATTGCTGAATCCTTATTCAGTATCTTGAAAGTAATTATCTGTGTGTGAGTCCACTAAAACCTAGATATGTATCTACGTCTAAAAACTGAATTTTCCCTCTCCCTCAAGGCTACCATCTGCTGAGCTATGTCATGCATTAAACTATATAAAGTAAAGCAACGGACATAGAAATATGTAATTTTTTTTCTTTTTAATGAGGTCATTACTGGATATTTATCTCTGATGATGGCACGTGCCTGCTATTGCACTATAACGTTTTTCTATGGATATTTCACCTATAAAGCCAAATCCACTTAAGCTTAACTGGCTCCATATATGAGAAAATACTTCCACATTTGAGGGCAAAGATAAAACATTGATTAAGGTCCTCCCTCACCCACTGAATGCCTTCAATTCTTAGTCCTTTTCACAGTTGACACCTAGTAGGTCTAAGCTTTTTGTTTTAATCTGTGAAAAATTATCCTTAAGTGCAATTCCACTCATATGAATCACATTTATGACCATCAGATATTTAAATTCTCAAGGAAGGAAGCATTTAATGGATCACGAGAGTTCACATCATATCCAATAATGAAAACTTCTAATGACAAGTGAATAGCAACAATCGGAGAATTATTGTTGGAAAAATCAGAAATTTAATTTCTAATCACATTTTCTTTAAGAAAACTAGAAACCAGTGACCTGTACCATCAAGCCATCTTCTTTATACAGTCAAAGAGGGCTTGATACTAACAGTGATATGCAAGAAGAGATGAAGTTGAAACCGAATTATTAAATATGTCCTTTAAGAAAAAATATCCTTCGTACATTTCCCTTAAAATCTTATTATATATCCACATACCTATGCAAGTTATTCACTTAGCACTTAACAGTACTCATCTTGTTTCTTCCAGGTGAAGTAACAAATCTTTGTTGTATTTTTTTCTCAGTCCTTACTAAAAAACATAGGAAATAACTGCTATTTTTATGGAAACCATAGTTCATTTTATTGCATTACTGCACATTGCGATATGAAGGATTAATATTTTCCCAAGATCAGGGCAGGAATCTACTATTTTTTATAAACTTTCAAGGACCACTGATGTCAGTGATGGAATGAGTGATTAGTGACTCAAAATACAACCAGAGACTAAACAGTTTGACATGAACTCTGAATGACTACTAGACAAAGGAGGCATATTGCATGAAGAGAGTTTGACCACACGTTGAAATAAAGGTCTGAAGCATAAGATTTGTTTGCTGGGAATTGTATGTCCAACAGAATGAGAGCAGTAGAGTTCTGGATTCTGCTGGGCAAAGGGACAAGAAGCACTGTAGGTGCAGACGTTTGTAGGTTTTGTTTTTCCCAAGGAGTAAACACCACGTAAACATAGTTGGTACAACTACACTCTGGTAGATTCTTCATCCCACATCAGTATGTCTCTGACAACTAATTGGCAAACTGTACAAGGGCTGGGTACTGCACAGGCCCAGCTGAAAATTTTTATGTACCAGAGGAGCTCCAGGATGGTCAGGTCTGGTCATTCTCTGGGTCTTTTTTGCTCCTCAAATGGCCTAAAATGCAAGATACATCTTGATGAGCTTTGCTAGAAAAGGAGGCTTATCAAGATTAATATTGGCACCTTCAGTAACCTCCTCCAGTCATTATTTAAGGATCTATGTAACCAGTATCAGCATATATTAAAAGGCTATATTAAACGTATCCACAGGCGTTACTTTCACAGTCCCAGTATGCATGTTTCTCTGCTTTTTAAGTTATATTGGTTTGAACTACACTGGTTATGTCCTTAACACAGTGTATTTAATACTAAGCTTATAGAACCATTAATTTTGATTCTTTTAGTCACTGATGAAACTGTGCAGATGAAAAGAGCCAAGAACTTCATAAAACATTTACAGAAGGGATTCTAACACTGTGCATAATGCAAAATTAATCCATAATCTATTACTTACCTTAAACAAAAGAATGGATAAATTAATGCAACTACTTCTTCCATCCAGTGGTCAGTGATATAGAACTGTTTTTTCCCAAATGGCATGTTGATTATCAGTAAATGCCTTTAAAAAAAAAAAAAACAAGGCCAACCTCCTTCAAACAAGTAAAAAAATCCCCAAGCTAAGACAAGGTAGTTTTATGGTAAAAGGGAATATTAACATTTCAGAAGAGTACATTGTTTTCCATTATCCAGTGTTTGTATTTGCCATCTTCTCATTTGCTGGAATGGCCACTTAAAGCAAAAAGGCAGGGGGAAAATACTGCTTTCTGTTCAAAGGATTTTAAGTGTTCTTAGGCCAAAAAACCTCTTGCAGTGGAAAGATACTGACAACACAGCTGAAATTGTCTTCCCTGCAGCAACATTTGTCTGGTTTTCAGGTCAGGGGTACCTCAAAAACTTAAAAGCCACAATTAACTGAAAAGTTTGGATGCTCTGGTAACACTTTCTTTGCCACAGCTTGAACTTCTTCCAGACATAAATATCATTCTACAAGAGTCTAGGTTTGGTTTTATTTTTTAGCAGGGAAGTAATTATTTTCTTCTTAAAACAAACATGAGTGTATCTTAATGTAGTGAGTTTATCTTTAAAGGTATCTCTTTGGTGCCTACAGGATGATTTCTTTTCACCAGATTGCTTGGCTTATATAAAAATATATCAGAGGTCATACATTGAAGCCAAGAAGTCCAATGGCATTCTGGGATGCATCAAGAATAATGTGGCCAGCAGGCAAAGGGAGGTTCTGCTCTGCTTCTATTCCAGCCCTCATAAGGCCTCACTTGGAGTACTGTGTCCAGTTCTGGGCTCCTCAGCTCAAGAGGGACAAGGAGCTTCTGGAGAGAGTCCAGTGCAGGGCCATCGAGATGATCAGGGAACGGGAGGGAGCATCTTCCTTACAAGGAATGGCTGTGGGAACTGGGGCTATTCAGTCTAGAGAAGGGGAGACTGAGGTGGGATCTCATTAATATTTATAAGTATATAAATGGTGGATGTCAGGAGATTGGGACATCCCATTTTTCCTACTTTATCTAGCAACAGGACAAGGGGTAATGAGATGAAGCTGGGACACAAAAAGTTCTATTTAAACATAAGAAAAAACTATTTTACCGTGAGGGTGAGGGAGCAGTGGAACAGACTGCCCAGGGAGGCTGTGGAGACCTCCTTGGAGGTCTTCAAGACCTGCTTGGACATGTTCCTATATGACCTGATCTAGGCAGACATGCTTCTGCAAGGGAGTTGGACTAGATGAGCTCTAAAGGTCCCTTCCAGTCCTACCATTCTATAATTCTGTGATCTGGTGCATGCAACAAAAATACGTAGTGAAAGCACCTTCTATTCATATCTTCTGACTTCTGCATTAAAGAGATGATATTATGCTGTCCATACATTGATATTGAGCAAAATTTACTGGCTCACAACCAAGGAAGAGAAAGTACCAAATTCTGTGCTGGGGAAGAAGTATCTTTGCATGTGGGTCAAGATCTAGGAAGAAAGGAAATTTAGACTGAAATGCAGTATCTGAAGATAAAGCTTCTGAAGATCCTTGCTTTGTTTTCAGTTTTTTTTAAACTACTGTAAGCCTCAACACTTACGATTTTAGGATACAATATCTATATTAGACTGCCTCCGCTTTTCATTATCCTTCCCAAGAGAAGGCCTTTTCCCGAATATTAGTAGGTCACCAGCAAATAAAGTATTTCAAGGCAGCTTTTTCCACACACTTCTGGTTATCACAAATACCAATATCAGACAGACACAGACTAGTGCCAGCCCCAGATGCAGGCCAAAATGAATTCAAGTTCTCTACTGTAATCCTACTTACTATTGACTATGAATTTTGCCTTGTTTTACATATTATTTAAGCATACATTTCCAGTGGAAGTTTCTATGAACCTCAACACAGGTATGGCTCTTGTAGAGCTTCAGAGCCATAGCTAGTCCTTTTAATTTTTTTAAGAGAACAAAATCACCACAGTCCGGAGATATTCAGATGATAAAATAAAAAATATCCCAATTTTTCATGACAAACAGCACAACATCAGCTTTGTGGAAGCCTGAGCCAAAGACTCTGCCATGAAACCAGGTGGGTAAAGACCAGCTCTTCAATAGGCAAAATCAAGCCCATGGTTTGCAGACATTAGCAGCAGCCAAATTGAGGAGTAACCACAAATTAATACCCTTATGTCTAATAACTAGTCAACAGACATTAGCAGTACCGCTCAGATTTTAAAGTATAGAAAAGTACTCGTATTGAAAAAACAGGAAGAAAAAAAAAATCAAGTGAATAATCAGGTTTTCCTGGAATATAAGAAATAGGTACTAGAAAAATCTTCTGGGAATAAAGTATCTCAACATCTTATAATCTGTCTAATGAAACTCACTATTTTAAGTGTATTAAAGGCAGCTGAATGAAAGCCCTTTTTTTAATCTTGTCTGACCTGAAACAGAATGGTTCCAAACTCTATTACCCTAGGATGCTTAGTATAAACCCAGATCCAATCTCAATTGCCCTATATAACTTTGTATCAGGGGTTTTTCTGTTTTGATCTTTGTCTTGTTTTTACAATGCTATTGTGTAGCCATGCTGTAGGCACAACAAAAAGCCAAGTAGCCTTGGAAAAGCAGATGATGGAAATAAATATAATGACCTTTGATAGCCAGCATTTTTAATGTGCTAAAGATCTCTAAGAATAACGGCGTGCATCTCATAAATAGGACTCCATAAATTAGCACAAAAATAGGCCAACTGGGACAATTTGGCCATGGGACTTAATCTATTTAAACCAAAAGTAGGGTTGCTTCTCTCCCCTGACTTCTTATTCTTTATTTTGTACTTTCTGATTTCTTTAAGTAAGAGACTTCATGGCAACCCATACAACTCATTAAGTTTCAACTTCCCTCAGCATTCCACAAGCACTGGACAGTCCACCTGCTCATCTTGAACAGTTCTGACTTCCCAAGGAAGTTCTGGTACCCTGTTGTTACGATAATACAGCAGCAAGAAAACTGAGATGTCTCATAGTCCCTTCAAACCTAACATTCATTTCTCTTCTCTGATTCCAACTAGGTCCAGTAGTTTGCGCAGCCTCACTCACTCACTCACAACTCCGGAGCCTGATCACTCTTGTCATAGCAGGATACAGGTTCCTCTTAATTAGATGAAAAAAATGTCTGTAAAACTTCTATAGCTTAAATATTGCTTAGAATAAATATTTTTAAAACATGCACGTATAGAGTAAATACTGGGCCAGTACTGGACAAGAAAACTTTGTAGATCTAACAGAATGCAAGAAGTATTTGTTACATTCTGTAGTCTTCCTCCACTTGAAAAGATGTAGAAGGTTTTCAGTCTAAATTCTACTTTAGTTCTTTTTTTTTTAAAGTTTAAAAAATGTAAACAGTGGATCTCTTCCCTCCTTCTCATTAGGATAGAAAGACTGAAAATTTACCTTTACTCTTCTGAGTAAGCACAGGTACAATAATATCTCTACTAAAAAAAACCCCTCTCTGAATTTCATCACACCCTGGCACTTTCAAGCAACAATCCCCCTAACCAGTCCTGAAAAAGAAATGAGAAGCCTATTTTAGGCAAAGCTTAAAGATGAATTCAAATTATAAACATGTATTTCAGATTTGACAATTCCACATTTCATGCAACACTGTCAGATTTATCTGAAAAGCTAAGACTCAGAAATAACACTTCACCTTTGCATGTAGTCTCACTGGGACACTTTACACTACATTACATTACATTCTCCACACATCCCACCTCTGGAGTTAGGAAGCTGCTTCAACAAAACTTGATAGACGGGACTGTTCAAGAAGTGCTACTGACACTTTAAAAAGTTCAAACAGTAAAAAATCAGAAATTGTCAGGAAAAAAGGATGTTTGCCTTCACAGAATAGGCTGTGTCCCTCACGTACAGTTTTCTTCTGGCAAACCTTAGAAATGCACTGAAAAAGAGTAAGATCCTCTGTACTAAGCAGTCCTTCAACAAGAGAATAGATTACATTTAAGATGTATGACAAGTGATGACAAACAGGAAGCTATGATTATGGTACTAAAACAAACAAACTCGCACATGTATCTAAAAATATCCCTTAAAACAAAATTCTAAAAAAAACGAGTATGATTTAGCTATTTAGAGTTACGTAGAATTTTTCAGTTAGGTTGAACATGCAGTCTTTTCTACAAAATATTTGATAATTTCTGCCCTTTTTTTGTTTTAAATGGAAGTCCATTAAAAGAAAAGAAGCTCCATGTACTCCCATCAGCTGCAAACCACCTGGTACTAAAGGCAGTGACTCTAACTAGTGACAATCACTGATGTCTGGGTGAATTTGTACAGGGGTTTGTAGTCACTGTCTTAAAAAGGGATCTAGTAATTTTAGTGGGACTTCCAGTGAGTCACTGCACTTTCAACCATGAAGTAAATATACAGTTTGAAGCACAAAACTGTCTTCTCATGATAGAAAACTAATGAGAGCATGCTAATTGAATAAATTAATGAAGAGACAAGACAGTTTCCCAGTGTGTTGTTTTCAATTCCGATTATAACAGATGTATTCTATGAAATTAATTTGAGGTGAAAATGTACCTGGATTGCTTCAGATCTTTGCCATATCTCTCTACTAATGCCCGAGCTCAGAATGTTGCTTATTTTTGGAATTTCACATCCTCTCCATTTCCAGAATTAACGACTTTCTCCCCCACCCCCTTAACACTGATCCAGCTTTAATTACAGTTAATTTTACAACCAGCATCAAAAAAAACCAAACAAACCAACAAACCACCAAAAGAACCAAAAAAAAAAAACCCCACAATGTGCGCTTTTAGTTATATAGCGTGGGGTTTTTCTAAATAAGAGCAAAACAATTGCCGTTTTCTGTACCTAGCTCCTTGAAAAATGGTGCTTTACCAGAAAATGTGGGGGAACACTAAAGGTACAGCAGTAGGCTGGCAGTTTCCATGTTGTCTTCATGGAAACTATTACAATGGACTTAAAATCCTGGCTTATACCCCATAGGATTCAATTTACCTTAGCTATGCCTGTACAGTTAGGCAAATTAAATTTTTTAGATCATACTACATAGAATTTTTAAATAGCTTCTTTTTAAAAGACGATAAATACTTGAAAGAGTTTATTAAAAAAACTAAATCAAAGATAGACAAGCATGCTTATCAGGCTGTATATATCCTTACCCTTTTGTTGTAAAAAATTAGCAAGTCCATTGTTCAGAATTATGAAGCTACAAGTCTTAAAGTCTCTGCTCAGATCTATTTTAAATCAGTAACAAAACTCTTACTAGCATTCATGGATTTGAATTTGCAGTGGAGACAAAAGCTCCATGTGAATGAGTTCCTAGACTTTTCATCACTTAACAAGAAAACAGGAAGCCTAAAATACTCAAACATTCTGGTATTGCACAGTAGTATGATGTGGGAGTTCCTAATAGGAGTCTTACCCTGTGGTAACTTAACTTTGTTTTTTACTTTAAAGGCTCAACAGACTCAAACTAGAAATATTTGTAATAATTGGAGTAGGATAAAAATCACTTATAGCCTACAATAAGATTACCAATGAGAATTTTACAGAAAGATGCTGCTCTTTAGTATCTTTAATATCAATCCTGAAGACCTGTGAACCATGGAAAAAAAAACAATGGGAAGAGGTGTGAAACTTCTGTTCAGATGCAGCTCCCAATATATTTAGATTAGAATGTTTAAGCTCCATTTAGCAGTCTATGCATTTTACAGCACAGATCACACTTCAGTTATTAAAGCTGTTGAGAGGACTGATTCTTGTTTATTATGGAGACACTTCATTTAAGTGGCTTAAATGTTAGTATATATCCACCATTCACTCCAGGACAGACTGCTGGAGAGCTCATGCAGCAACTCCAATACAGCTTTTATAACCAAGTAAGAACTGGAACAGCATGAGTCAATACTGTCCAGTTTGTGGAATTGCAATAGTGTTGGGAAAAAATATCAGACTGTTATGGTTTGACACAGAGCCACTTCTGGTAATGGGGAAGGGGCTGTAAAGGTGGCTCCTGTAAGAAGTTGCTCAAAACTCTCCCCAGCTCTGAGCCAGATCCACTTCTGGGGCTGAGCCAATTAGGCACCTCCACGATCACTTCTTCAGAACCTGAAAGAGGAGGCTACTTCCTGTTCCTTTGTGTTCTGTCCTTTTTTTTTTTTTTTCCAGTTGTTGGTGGTGCAAGGAGTGGGAAGAGAGAGAGAAGCAACCATGCAGACCCCAAGGTCAGTAAGGGAAGAGAGGAGGAGGTGTGCTGGAGCAGAGACTCCCCTGTATCCCATGGAGAGGAGCGGTGAAGCAGAGATTTTTTTCTGCACTTTGTTAAAGACTGCATGCCAGGGGGTCAGACTGGGCTTACTATGGCCAGAGGAGGCCCGTGTCCTGTGGGAGGGACCCTGTATCGGCAGAAGCAGCAACTGTTGGGAAGAACCCACACCAGAGAAGTTTGTTAAGGACTGTGTCCCATGGGAGGGACCCCATATTGGAGCAGGGGAAGAATGCCAGGAGTTGTCCTCTGAGAAGAGAGAAGCAGCAGAGACCATCTGTGAGGGACTGACCACATCCCCCATTCCCTGCCCCCACAAGCTTTTGAGGGGGGAGGAGGCAGAGATACCAGGAGCAGTGAGCTGGGCCCAGGAAGAAAGGAGGGATGGGGGAGGGGATCTTAAAGTGCTGGTTATAATTTTCTCATCATCCTACTCCTTTTTGCATTTTGTTCTGTTCTGTTTCTTGTAGGTAGAAGAATAAACTTTCCTACTTTCCTCTCTAAGTCAAGTAGTAGAGTCTGTTTTGCCTCAAACCGTAACTGGCAGTGAGCCCTCCCTGCCGTTGTCTCAACCTACTGCATATTGGTTATCTTTTTTCCCCCCATTCCACTGGGGCCTCTGCCATCCTAACAAGAGTGGGGGTGAATGGGAGGCACTGAGCAAAAGACTGTCGTGGCGCTTCATTGCTGGCTGGGCAAAACTACAACACAGCCAAAAAAAGAATGAGAACTGGAAATAGCATCTACACAGTATGTGTAGGTGTAACATTAAGTGATGCAGAGATGGAACTTCTTGGAAAAAGCTGGCATAGCAAATATCTCTCTGAAATCCTACTAAGGCTGATTCCACTGCACTAAGCTTAGTCCTAGCACAAATTTCCAGTAATCAGATCTGTTTCCACCAGCTTCTGCTATATGTGCTTTTGGCAGGTTAAACTGGTAACTCCTTTCTAAGAACTCCAGTAACTAGGTTTAGAGACTGCAATTTTGAAGCAAATTCATCAATCCCTACTCAGTAACTCTCACTTACTGAGCAATGGTTAAATTCAGGGAGTGACTGTAGCACATGTGAACTGGATTTCTTGAGAAAACAACTAAAAAAACCATGCTACTACAAGTACCTGCCAGCTACGCTAGTAGGGACACCAAGACTGTCTTTTGGACAGCTCAAAACCACACATTCAGCAGGGATGTTTGGATCTAGGGACCTGATTAAACATTAACACACAGAAAAATCCCAACCCGACTATGCTGCTAGTGCTAGAGTCTCAGTACCAACTGCTTGGACCTACTGATCCTTTTGAGCCACACTGTTTGCTAATGCAATGGCCTATGGGCCGTCATATGGCAACTTAGAGCTCTTTCCAGCTCCTTCCTATGGAATTTCCTCAACAGCACAAAAGCAGCACATAAAATAATCTCTTTGAGGATTTCCTTTCGTGGTAATTCTTCATAAACAGAAATTCTCAGTCCTTCAGAACTAATACAATTTCAGTTCTACAAATCAAAATACCTTCTCACAAGTGTTAAGAATTTACTTGTCAAAAAAACTGCATAAACATTGATCAGTAAGCATGTCAAGTTACATGATGAATACAGTACTCTGAATTTTCCAGTCTGTAAGCCAGATACCAGAAAAGCTGAAAGCAAGAATCCATATGCATCTTTGTTGTTTAAAGAACACATTTCATCTTCTAGCAGGTCACTGTCAAATCAGATCTACATTAATTAGAACCAGGTTATCACATAGTCTACTATAATAAGAAAAGCAAAGAGAAATTCAAGGTACTTCTCTGCAATCTTATCTCAACTTTATTTTCTGGCAGTGTGCCAGAACAGATATCAGAGAAGAAACAGAAAGTGGCAAAATAGCAAGAACATGGTTTGGACTTACCTATGTGATAAAGTCCTATCCAGTCAGTCGGGTCTACCTCTTCTTTAATATCCCAGAAAATGATGAGGTTCTGAGATTGCCCCAAAGTGTACTCATACATACTGGCTGTCAAACTAGACCTACTATCCGAAGTCACTAAATCAGTGTCACTGTTTGCACGCTGCAAGTTCATGTTCTCAGGCACAGTGCCCTCAGATGATAAACTCTGTAAATTTTCTGGGCTCAGAGTGTATCGTAGCTGTGGGTTGCGACGTCGCACAAAAAGCAGATGTTCTCGGGCTGAACTGGCCATCTCTTCTCCACTTTTGTCAATTTATGTGAAAAAGTTGTTGTTCAGAGATCTATGAAGAAGAAAAAAGCCAAAGTATTAAAGTGAGACAGCAAATTACTCAGTAAAATATTAAACTGAGAGGCATTAGTGCAAAAATGTTCCTACAAAAGCCCGAAATGGACTAAGTAAAATATTTTACTTCATTGCTCTGCCACTGCAGCCAACTTAGTGTCTGCAAATTTAAAAAACAAGAAAAGAGGTGTGACTTGCAACAAAATTCAAATTTAACCACACTTCATGAAATAACATTTATAAGTCAGAAAGCAATACATCCAAGACCATCTATCAAACTAGAGTTACAGTAACAAAGCCTACCAGTAGCCTAAAGAGTGAAGAGATAATGAACTTACTTTCCACCACAGAAATCACAGAAGTATATGATGTACTTTCACTTAGATATGTCATTTTCCAACAATATTCTCTATACACTGTACATTCAGAATCTCTAAGTGTTGAAGATATTAATAAGGCTGGACATCTTTCAGTAGAAGTATGGTGCCATAGTTTTATGCTACTATAAAGGATTTAATTTTTTTAAGATACAAAGCCTATTTTCAGAGATCCTCTATACCATACAAAGATACATAGGCCATGGAGTTCTGTAGACCACAGATACACTCAATTAGCCCATGTCAGTTTATCTGTGCAGTCATTTCAATGTCATCACACTATACCTTCAGAAGCATGACTTGCAAGAAACACCACTTGAAAACAAGCCCTCACATTACTCACAACTTAAGACAAATCACCAGAAACGAAAAACATGAATAGTACAGTATTAAAACAGAGGGAATAGCTTATAGATAAAATCGGCAATGAGGAACCTCTTGCCCTAAAAAGAATATGAAAATTTCCTTATTTAAGCGACATGACTTTGACCAAAGCAGTTTGCCTTTTTCAAAAGCTGTAGTTTACACGAACTGATCATTTCTTTATTTTACAGAGAAAATAGAACAGTCTTCATCTGGCATAACCATTTGCTTTCAGAATAAACTAGTTTTTCTGTTAATGTTTTTTTCAGTCAAAACTGTGAAAACAACCTTTCATACTCTCTATATATACCTGGAATAAGAACCATGTATTTCCTCCAAAGCCAAACCAAATCAAAGCAGTCCTCCCGATCAGTAGTAACTTGAGAGCTCACTGGGAAGAAATTGTGTCCTGGGCTCCTTACACTCCTCAGAAAACTTGAAAATAGTATTTCAACATTTCTGATGAGATTGCTACTTAAGCAGTGACAATATTAATTATTTCACTATAGCGTCTTCTGTGATCGATGGATCTCATTTTTATACATACAAATAACCACATATAAGACAAATGTGCACACGTATACATAATAAAAAAGCAGAGAGCTACCTGCATATTATTCTTGGGCTTTCTTCTTTATATCATAGTCTTCAGCTATCACAAGCAGATATATTTGTTCTCTTAAAATATGACACAGTGCTGAGTGTCACCTGCTATAGTGTTCCTTGTTCCAAGCAAGGAAGCCTGTAATGCAGAATTAGGTCGAGCCCACAAGAAGAAAATGGATTGGTTGGCCACTTCTGTAGTACTATAATTGTAATTAGACCTACGGTACACTACCGTTATCTATCAAATGCCTGACAACTGGTTTATTAAACTGAAATCTCTGACTCTAAAGGTCAAAAGACATTTAATTATTAAAAAGAAAAAACAAGTAGAGTACTTACAGATCCCAAGACTGGGATTAAGAAAAATCTGTTTTGTTTTGGTTTTTTTTTTAAAGGGCATTTTCATATTTTGAGAGTTTTCTTTTCCTGTTCATTCCTATTTTCCCACATGATAAATCTCCAAAATCTGCCTCTTCCATTCATTTCTATTTCCTATCACTCATCTTCACTTCTCAATAACATTTCAGTACACATACTCTCCCAGTGCATCACAAACTATTCTGCTATTTTTTGGCTTTTCTTAAATTGGAGATGTTTTGAAATATTAAGAAATAACAAAGGGGAAAATAAAGTTCAATTAGTTCAGTTGTTTGCAATTCATCACATGCTCTACATGATGGAGCATCAAATACTGTTTAAAAAAAATTCACTTAAATAATTCTACACATATAGAAGTGACACGAAGATTACCATATTTACTTCACAAAGTACGCAACACAGACATTCCTGATATGTGCAATGTTTTGGCTGCACATACAAAACATTTTGGTGCTGGACATCAGCAGGGTTCACTAACTCCTTCTCTGTCACCTTCCAGCATGCTCTGCCTCTCACTGTCAGCAATGAAAAGGAAACTTTGTTATGAAGAGCCTTCTTAAAATGGGAGTGTGGGAAGTCAGTACCTTGTTTCTCTAAGCAGAGTATCATTCACTAGATCAAAAAAATCCTGTATGACTTTGAGACCTGAAGGGTAAACAAGAAATAGTGAGCAACTTCCCTACAAGCCAGAGAGACACGCAGGGATCAGACAGTCACTACAATCTCTCTTCTTTTTTTTAAATTTTTGTCACATTTCTTTTTTACTTTGTGATCTGGACAACAGCACATGGTAACAGTTATGTCTTAAATGTCACAGTGAAAGAGTTGAAACCCCAGCCAGGAAGAGCCCATATTTCACCTGAGCCTCTCTGCTGCAGCAAGCACATACTCCTGCCTAGGTACCACTGTTCTCTGGACTAGGAGACCAGGTGAGATTAATTAATAGACTGACAGCATACTATTACATTAATTAGCTTCTGTTCAGAACTAGAGATTCACATAATTTTTGAACTAATGTATATAGTGAGTTTACAGTAGTAAAATCACTGCAAAGTTAGCTTCATGCAGGAGGATTAGAAGTTAAAGCTTTAATAGGAGCAATGAAAAAACTTCCTTCAGTAGCAAAGCAGTACACTGTGCTTGGGGCAGCACTAACATTTGTTGGAACATATTGAAAATTTATATGTGGCAGATGGACAAACTCATCCATGTTTAAGGACACATGAGAATGAACTTGTACCAGCTAGGAGTATCCCACAGTTTGAGAGATGAGAACAGATAGAGAAAAACACTAATTTCTTCGCAATAGTCCATTTTCTGAAGTTCCAATGATTGCGACTTTGGTCAGTCCTGATCATCATTAAACTTTCTGAAAGTAAAGTAAACCACATATCTAAATGCTACGTAACTTCTAGCATCCCATTCACAAATCCAAGTTTTTTTAAGTAATAATTTAAACAATGATCCCAACTAATCACATAACTTAAAGCAATTGAAATCAATTTGCAACAAACAAGTTAAACTTGCACGTAAATGATCTCTTATTATGTAAAAGATAACAAAAAATTCAGCTTTTATAAACTTTTAGAGTATTTTCTACATTCAGTGAAATAGGTTGTATAGGAGTCCTAGCATCAGACAGTACTCTGCTACGTAGCATCTCGCAGTAAGCTGGGAGGTTAATTAAGGAGATTTGTAAAGAGAGAAATATGACACTCACATTGTAAAAGAGGAAAAGGTGATTGCCATAAAACCCAAACCATAAGTAGTGATGGAAGGGAAAAGAGGGCTACTACTTTAATTATTTGCAGTCCGAATATCCAGTCTGAAGATGAGATGAAAACCTTACACAGTGCCTTCTCGTCTATAAAAGGAATTACTTATCTGACATTTGGTTAACAATCCTTGATGTCTGCCATTAATTACATAACTAACAGTACATTAACACATACATCCTACCACAGACTAAAAATAAGAATTATGCTTCCACCTTCAAATCCTGCTAAGTGCCATTGAAACAACACTTTCATCCAGACTATAATGTAGAGACAACACCCACAATTAGCTGTGTGCACTGGCCTTGCCATGAAGGTTTGGCTAATCAGACTGAATGTGATCATAGCAGTGATTTCACTAAGTATCAGACCAGGTTGGCAAGGCGTATTTTTTCATGAAAACAAGCTGAAATGTCAAAACTGAATCAAAAGCACTGGGAAAATATAGGCATTTGAGAAATCAACAGAAACTAACTTTAGCAAAGTATTTTAATTGAAAAGTGAAACCTATACCAAAGCTGCTTATCCGTATCATGGCATTTTCTTCAATACTTGACAAGAAGCTTAGAGATAAATCGGACTGATTTCTTCTTAATCTCTAATTGGCACAAGTTCAGGATTATTTCTATCTAAATATACCCCTCAATTACTAATCACAGAGGAACTAGAATCGGGAAAAAATTCCATTTAATACACAAAATACAGGCAAGAAAAATCCCTTTGGCAAACCTTCTTCACTAAAGGAGATGGAAAAGAAACAATCTTTGACATGCAAACATTCAACAGTTTAAAAAATACATGAATGAAATTCCAGGAGTTCCAGCACAGGAATAACCAAAAAAATCATCATCACCACGCAAAGCATACCATAGTTCACATGCTGTCCTGTTTATCTTACTCAAAACAGTGATTCATTTATTATTTATTTAGGGATCTTTGATGTGGCTTACAGGTCCTGCTAACAGCCTCTTCCCACCACATTTACTGTAAACCAACTCTATAGGGCTAGCCCTGAGAGCACAACTGCTCATCCACTGGACAATATTTGCACTCGAAGCAGGCAGCTGAGGCTGCTGTTAGGGAAGCAGCAACTAACATATTTAACTGGGGTACTGGCTTCACGTGACTGTACGGCAACCTCGCATCACCAGCAAGAGCAGTGCGGCGGGCAGTCTGGCCAGCAGGCGGCCAAACTCAGCAGGGAGACCCTTGGGCAACACTCTGCACCTCAGTGTCTCTGGTGCTGTGCATCAGATGGGCTGGAAGAACTGTCCAGCACAGCTGGCCCCCAAATTCTCCCAACATTCATAGAATCCTTTAGGTTCTAAAAGACCTTTAAGATCAAGTCCAACCGTAACCCTAACATTGCCAAGCCCACCAATAAACCATGTTCCTTAAGAGCCACACATATATATCTTTTAAATATCTCCAGGGATGGGGACTCAACTAATTCCCTGGACAGCCTGTTCCAATACTCAACAAAGCTTTTCTAAAATCCAACCTAAACCTTACCTGGTGCAACTTGAGGTCATTTCCTCCTGTCCTATAACTTTTTATTTCGGAGACTGATCCTGACCTCGCTACAGTCTCCTTTCAGGTAGTTGTAGAGAGCGACCATGTCTCCTCTTAGCCTCCTCTTCTACAGTCTAAACAACTCCACTTCTACAGTCTAAACAACTCCAGCTCCCCCAGCTGCTTCTCATAGCACTTGTGCTTCAGACACATCACCAGCTTTGCTGCTCTTCCTTGGACTCATTCAGATGATATTTGGTATCTCTCTCAAATGCCACTCTACGCTGAGATAGATAATCCACATCATTATACAGGCAGAATATACATTATTGTATACATGAAGAATACAAAGAAAAGAAAACATGCTGGTTTCCCAATTATATGCTGTGTAACATTGCTTTGTTCTTTGACAATCTTTGCTTGTTATACAAAGATTTACAAATGCTATAAATAAAGGGCTCAAACTGACAAGCTCTGAGCTCTAAGCGGCTGAGAAAAGAAAACACAAAATAAATTCAGTTCGGATATTTTTCTCCCCACAGAACTCAAAACTAGCCTGTTTTCTGGAATAAGGTATGACTACAGTTCATTTCCAGCTCTCCATGTACTATTTTCAAGCTTGCTAGAAACTCTGACAGACGCAGAACAATCAGAATTCACTGTCAGTTGCAAAACCTGTCTAAGAAGCAGTGATGGTTAATCATGTAGTCAACTCATATGCTTAACCAGTCTCCATTTAGGCTGCTCTCAATACTAGAGCTTCCAAGTTCCTTTAGAGCTGCTGTGTTCTTCTGCCAGCAGGACAGAGGAGCCTCTCCCAGTAAAATTCACCAGCTACGTACCCAGCAAGATCATAAGTAACTGGTATTATCTAAGACAAAGAGATCAATTCAACAGCTATTTAAATTTCCTTTCAGACCTACATTGTAGTATTTCTGTAACTATTTGGAGACACAGATTTGGTCTATTAAAATTTAAAAAAATATAAAATCAGATAAAGTTGACATGAAGCATCCTTTTCTGTGCAGACAAAAAAAAAAGATAAAAGCTTCATCTGTCTGCCCAGATATCCTTTTCTTGTTATTCCTCCTGGAGTATTTCCTAAAATTTCTACTCAAGTTTCCTGTGATCCACACAATGCATTTTCTCTCAGAAGGTATTTCGTGGTCTGATTTTTAGGATTTTTCTCCATTGGCTAACATTTTAAAAGATTTGAGTTAAACTAAGCTATTTGGATGCTTCCTATTAATCCATCTAGATAAAGATGAATGTAAATGTTGCTTCGGTATTCATTAAAAAATTAGCTATTTGGGATCTCTATTTTCTCTGCTATTTACCAGGTAGAGGGTAATGAGGCCTCTTACATGACCATGGCTATACCCTAAGTCTTAAGGATTCTTCAGTACATTAATTAAACAACTTGTATCATGTAATGAATATTTATTATTTTTCCACTTGTTAATCAAGATTAGCATTTCAAATATATAATAACCATTATACTACATAGCTGCACAGTTCTGAGCATCAACATTAAGCAGAAAACTGATGAGATTTTTCAGCTGAAACACAATCATAACAGTTCAATATTGCTACTTAGAATGCCTGAGTGCTCCTTAGGTTTGCATGTTTTAAATAATAAATTATGCAGCCAAATGATACAAACAAGTCCAATGATAGATATTGTGGAGGTAAAAATAGTGATCATTCTAGACCCAGAGAATTTGTGATTGACTTAAAAGCAAAAGAGGGATGTCATAAACTTGAAAAATCACAGAATCATAGAATGGTAGGGTTGGAAGGGACCTTTAGAGATCATCTAGTCCAACCCCCTTTGCAGAAGCAGGTTCACCTATATCAGGTCGCATAAGAACACGTCCAGGCGGGTCTTGAAGACATCCAAGGAAGGAGACTCCACAACCCCTCTGGGCAGTCTATTCCACTGCTGCCCAGTATTACAGATTAATACTTTTACTATTAAATATGCATGACTTTTTAATAATTATTGCTAAAAATAGACATGTATCACAGGATTTCCCCAGGCTGTACAATTTTCATTCATCATCATCCTGCAAAGAAATGGGCCATTGCTAAGAGGATTCTCACTGTGTTCTTCTACATCACTGTCATTGGCCCTAAATCACTGTTGCAAAAAAAAAAAAAAAAAAAAAAAAAAAGCACCTCTGGATTCAGGCATAAAAGGATTTTGAAGGATTCTCCATCCTCTGCCATAAGGTTTGAGGGAATCCTCAGCAAACTGTGGGTTTGCATAGTCCACTGACCCATCTACCAACAAGTACACATCTCTCAGCAGCCTAGTCCCTTTCTCCGATTTATGTGTTTAGAAAGAATCCATTTGGAAGAAGACTCCTGCATCAGATGGCAAACAGTATAAGATATAACCAGTACACTTAAATAAATCTGAAATAACTATTGACAGCTCTACTTTTTAATCTCAACACTTCACTTTTAAATCACATGTTCTCCCCATGCCTTCATCATAATCCCACCACGGAAATAAGTCCAAAATTAAGCCAAACACAAAAAATCCATATATTCTGTTTGGATTTTAACATTAATTTCTAACATCACATCATCTTAGAGATATAAATGAACAAAGATTTTAATAAAGACTGCACTAATTCTGGCTAAGAATGGGTGCATTCTGGAACACAGAACAATTCTATATAAATGCACACAAGGGCGTAGGTGCTACAGCACCAGGAAACGGAAACAGATAGAAATCAGTGTTTATAAATACAGCCAAGAAATCCCAGCACACATACCACCAAATATACAAACAAAAACTAAGATAATCTCATCTAAATGCCTAAATTTCCCACATTTATTTATGGTGAAGAATTTTAAATTATTTTTAAGATATTTTGTTTTGTGTACTCATGCTTTTAAAATTACTTTGGCATATTTAAAATCAAAGCACTTACTTAGCAGTTGCTAATGCTGTGTGGTAAAAGGAAACAAAATCAAAGAAATCCTACCACACTGCATTCCTATATCATCTGAGATCACTCTGAAATCTGTGTTACAAAAATAATCCTGGTTGTGTTATAAAAATGTCTCAACGCATAACAACAAAAAGTAATTTAAACTAAAAAAAAATGCACCACAAACCCAAAACACAAAACCCACAAAATAAACTACTTCCTAACAACAGAGCTGGATAAATATATCAGACTGTCATGGTTTGACATGACAGCCATTTCTGGTTAGGGGCTGTAAAGATGGCTCCTGTAAGAAGTTGCTCAAAACAATCCCCAGCTCGGAGCCAGAGCCACTTCTGGGGCTGAGTCAATTAGATGCCTCCACGATCACTTTTTAAGAAGAAGCTGGAAGAGAAGGGTTTTTCCTGCTCCTTCTTCTTCTGCCCTTCTTTTCTGGCTGGTGATGGTGCACAAAGTGGGAAGAGAGACAGAAGCAAACATCCAGACTCCAAAGTCAGAGAGGGAAGAGAAGAGGAGGTGTGCTGGAGCAGAGACTTCCCTGCATTATATGGAGAGGACTGGTGAAGCAGAGATTTGTTTGCATTTCATTAAAGATTCTCTTTGTTAAAGACCCCATGCCAGGGGCAGTGACTATGGCCAGAGGATGCCGTGTCCTATGGGAAGGACCCCATACTCACAGAAGCTGTAACTGTGGGGAAAAACCCACACCAAAGAAGTTTGTTAAAATTATGTCCAGAAGAGGTAGTGTCCCGAGGGAGGGACTCTGTATCTGCAGAAGCTGCAACTATGGGGAAGAATCCACACCTGAGATATTCACCAAGGACTGTGTCCCCAGCGAGGGACCCTGTATCGGCAGAACCCATAGCTGCTGGGAAGAACCCACACCAGAGAAGTTTGTTAAGGACTGTGTCCCATGGGAGGGACTCCATATCGGAGCAGGGGAAGAATGCCAGGAGTCATCCTCACCTGAGAAGAGAGAAGCGGCAGAGTCCATCTGTGAGAGGACTGAACACATTCCCCATTCCCTACCCCTCACAAGCCATTGAGGGGATAGGAGGTAGAGATATCAGGAGCAGTGAGCTGGGCCCAGGAAGAAAGGAGGAATGGACAAGGGAGATCTTAAAGTGCTGGTTGTAATTTTCTCATCATCCTACTCCCTTTTGCTTTTTGTTCTGTTCTGTTTCTTATAAGTAGCAGAATAAACTTTCCTACTTTCCTCTGTAAGTCGAGCAGTGGAGTCTGTTTTGCCTAGAACCATAATTGGCAGAGAGCCCTCTCTGCTCTTGTCTCAATTTACAACAACCTTGGTTATCTTTTTCCTTCCATTTCGCTGGGGCCTCTGCCATCCTAAAGGGGTGGGGGTGGATGGGGGACATCGAGCGAGAGACTGTCTTGGTGCTTCATTTCTGGTTGAGCAAAACCACAAGTAGTTTTAAATAAGAGTTCACCAAAACAAAAGGTATTTCATAGAATCATAGCATCATAGAACATTAGGGGTTGGAAGGGTCCTTTAGAGATTGTCTAGTCTGACCCCCCTGCAGAAGCAGGTACATTTAGATCAGGTCGCATAGGTACATGTCCAGGCAGGTCTTGAAGACCTCCAAGGAAGGAGACTCCACTACTCCGTCACCCTCACAGTAAAATAAATTTTTCTTATGTTTAAATGGAACTTTTTGTGTTCCAGCTTCATCCCATTACCCCTTGTCCTGTCACTAGATACAATAGAAAAAAGGGATGCCCCAATCTTGTAACATCTATTAAAATTTCTACTGTTTTTTCTGGGGTTCAGTACAAAAGGTGTTATAATATGATGACGATTTTCACTGGAATGTCTCTGACTTAGGTTTTGTGAAGCTAGATTTAAAGTTTTCATAGACATAGAAGTACTAATTCAGAGTAAAGCTGACAGGAGTTTCTAGACACTCAGAACAACATGGGCCAAGCACATTTGTCTCCACAACCACCCCACCACACCAGCTTCATTCTAGTAAACACTCCAGATCTGTGTGGTTTTTTTCCTATGATGCATTAGAGTCACAGTGATCAGATATGGATTTTTTTCAGACTTTTTTACCATATCTGCAGAAATACACAGAATCAAAAACCAAAAAAAGCTACAACATTGACATCTTTTGTTATTTTTTTGTGACTTTACTATTCACAGGTGAAGTTAAGGATTCAAATAAACATCCTCATCCATTCAAGATCCCAGGTTTGGGGGGAGGTCAAGGGCAGTTTTTTTGCTGGGTTTGTGGTTTGAGGGTTTTTTAAAATTGCAAAGTTTAGGATTTTTCACCTGATACAATATCAGGCATATATTAGGCACATCTGTTCTTTTTTCTGTCCTTCAGAATATGTTGACTCTCGTTATCTGATTACAAGGACAAGACTCTCTCCTAACCTTCCTACCACCCTTAAACCGTTCTGAGTGCCTCAAAAGAAGTCTGTTGCAGCATGATCCAACAACAACCTATTTTCTCTAACACAGTTCAGCCTTAGAAATGCAGTTTGTCCTGCAGCAGCCATCTCTCTGTCTCTATGTACCCTCTGAATACCAAGTTTTAACAATATGATTGTTTTATATGATTGTATTACCTAGCACCAAGCACAAGAATTCCTCCCATCCCTATGCTCTGGGCACTAGCTTGCAGGGATGGCCACAACAGCAGGAAAGGCAACCAATCATAGATTCAAGGTAAAGTTTGCAGTCTGGCATTCACTTTCAAAAGGTGAAAGATATCAAAAGTTCTGTCTAGATATACCATTTAAGATAACAATTCACAACTTTGGCATATACAGGGACGGCATTCTTGATGCTCAATAGGGCACTCCCAGTTTCACTGTCTGCCTCCCACCAGTGACTGAGAACAGCATCAATAAAAAAATAATTAGATTGCTCTACTACTCTGAAAAGTATTCCAGCATTTCTTATCTTCTTACATCATAAAAATGAAAGAGAAAAGATACAGCTAGATATACTTCTGAAAATCAGAGACTCTAATCAGGGACATGGATTTTAGCTCTAATTTGGGTCGTAATGATGACAGCTATAGTATGGTGACAACAGAGGAAAAAAGGAACGCTCCTTCCTGGGTACCATTTTGCATATCTTGGTCAGTACATGGCCCCAGAGAATGGTAGAGATTCATCTCAGAAGTTTCCATTATACATTAATAAATTTTATTTGTTCACTTATTTTAAGGCATGAATAGGAATTTGGAGAAAGAGTGCCCTCTTCCTCTCAAAAAAAAAAAAAAGGAAGAAAAACAAATTGATAGACAAATGCTCAACTCAAATTGGGCCTGGACAGTGGGGGAAAAGAGCAGCTTATTATCATCCACTATGGCCTGTGCAAATCTGCTGCCTCTTAATATCAAAAGAACAGTACGAAAAGCTTTGGTTTAACCCAGAAAAAAAACCGATTGAAAATAGATATATACAACTCGATCAAAAATCAAAGAAATAAAAGAAAAAAAGGAAGAAATGAGCAGGGGTGGACTTGATCCTGGTTGTTTGGGTTTTTTTCACTGTTAATGGAAATGTCCCTGAATTTTCCCGCATTTGGAAGTTAACTTCACAAGGTAACCTTCCCAAAAAGTAGGATGCAATGCAGCTTTCGGGTTAGGTAATGCCACTTCCTCTGTGTCAGGCCATCATTCGTGCCAAATTGTCACAGCCACCTTCTGTTTTAGGTTATTGCTAAGCAGAATTAAAGAGAAGGCACTAGAAACAAATACCTGGATACTGACTGGACTTTATAGTTTTCAAAACTACAACGTCATTATTTTAAGATATATTAATTAGGTCTATTATCAACACAGCTGGTGGTTTTCTATATAGTTTGAGATTGCTTTGATTTTTTTTAAATTGTTTGTTTACTAAATGATGTCACATTATGATTATAGTCAAATTACTAATTATTAACACTAAATTGTTTTCTCTATATGATGTAGTAGCTCAATAATAAAAAAATGCTAGGTTTAGACAACCACTCTTTTATCAGGTTTCAAAGCTGCAAGTTTAAGCTGTGTTTCCTAAAAAGCAATAGCAGCCCAGTCAAGCAGAAGATGTGGTACTCCACTACAATCCTACCCACTATGTAATGTATATACAAATCTTAGATTAAAAGACAAACAAATCTTACACAACTGCCAACATCAAAAACTTGGGAAGGATGCCGGAACTACAAAAGAAGTTATTAGACAACACAGTGATACAACAGAAAAATAATGCTGCTATAACCAAGAAGTTGAGCACTTCAGAAAGTCACTATCACAATCTGAAGCAGCAATTAGCTATTCTTGCAGCCACAATCACATCCAGTGTCAACACAGGTCTGCTGCTGAAATGCCGTAGCTTTATAGACTGAGGAATCAGATCACTCATTCAAAAAGCTTCAATGAAAGACTTTGTAATGCCCTGCAAGACTCCAACAGACATTAGTGATGCTAACTGCAGGTGAGAAAGCAGCAAGTGCTGACAAGGGCTCAGCAAGCCTCAGGTATTAATATAACACAAACTGTATTAGTTAACTTCTAGTTATCCCTCCTGGACATGGCAAAAATTCTGAATCCAAGTCTCATAACACCAAGTCACCAGTTTGTGATCGGTAGAAGAAATTCACTGGAAATTCAGAGATTTCCACTAATACTGACTACAGGAAACAAAGCAGGCTATTTTGAAGTAATAACACAATTGTAATTACTTCAAATCCATTTTTTATTGGTCACAGAGGAACATATACACCTCCATTACTGACATCCTTTCAGATGCTCTATCATGTCTAGAACATAAACAGAATTTCAATTATAAAACAAAAACTGTTCTCATATATACTTTTTCTATAATATTTTTTCTTATCAATAAATAAAAGAATGCTTTAGAATTGCATCCAACCTAACAGAGGCAAAAGTAGTTCCCCTGATACCAGGACAGAGAACACATATGTTTTATTTTATTCCTCATTGAAGAACCAGACTTATCATATTTCATGCAAGCATGATTTGGACTTTGAGTTGAGTGATGAATGGTGAAAGAATTGCAAGTAAAAACTGTAAAGTTTCTAAAGTGCCAGTGCCTACTTATCTGTTGTGTAGACACCCTCAAGCCTGAGAAGCAGCAGGAAGATGGTTATGTTTGGGCTATAAATCAGGGAACTGAGCAGATAAACAATTTCAAAATAGTTTCAGCAACGCCATAGTGCCCAGACTGAGATCTTTGCTTCATTAACTGAGAAATTAGTATTGCAGTTAACACTCCTTTGACATCTCTAAGTATGATAATGAGCTAAAAGGAGTACATGCTAAACAGAAAGAATCATGAAATCATAGAATGATAGGGATTTGGAATGGACCTTTAGAGATCATCTAGTCCAATCCCTCTGCTGAAGGACTTCCACCTAGATCAGGTCACACAGGAATGTGTCCAGGCACATCTTGAAGACCTCTAAGGAAGAAGACTCCACAATCTCCCTGGGCAGCCTGTGCCAGGGCTCCCTCATCTGAACAGTAAAATAGTTTTTTCTTATATTTCAGTGGAACTTTTTGTGTTCCAGCTTCATCCCATTACCCCTTGTCCTGTCACTAGATAAAACAGAAAAAAAATTATGCCCAGCCTCCTGACATCCACCACTTACATACTTGTAACTATTAATGAGATCCCCCCTCAGTCTTCTCCAGGCAGAACAGTCCGTTCCTGCAGCCTTTCCTCTTAAGAAAGATGCTCCAGTCCCCTGATCATCTTGGTGGCCCTATGCTGGACTCTCTTCAGAAATTCCCTGTACCTCCGGAGCTGGGGAGCCCAGAACTACACACAGGACTCCAGATGAGGCCTCACTAGGGCAGAGAAGAAGGGGAGTAGAACCTCCCTCGACCTGCTGCCCTCACTCTTCTTGATGCATCCCAGGATGCCACTGGCCTTCCTGGCCACGAGGGCACATTGCTGGCTCACGGTTAGTTTATTATCAATCAGGATTCCCAGGTCTCTCTGTAGAGCTGCTCTTCAGCAGTTCAACCCCCAGCCTGTACCAGTGTGTGGGGTTGTTCCTCCCCAGGTCCAGGACTCTGCAGTTGTCCTTGTTAAATCTCATCAGGTTCCTCTCTGTCCAACTCTCAAGCCGGTCAAGATCCTGCTGAATGGCAGCACAGCCTTCTGGGGAATCAGCCAGTCCTCCCAGTTTGGTGTCATCAGCCAACTTGCTGAGGGTACACTCTGTCCCCTCATCCAGGTCGCTGATGAAGATGTTGAATAAGACTGGCCCCAGAACCGATCCCTGTGGAACTCCACTGGCCACAGGCCTCCAACTTGATTCTGTGCCATTGTTCACCACCCTCTGAGTTCTGTCATTCAGCCAGCTCTTGATCCACCTCACTGTCCACTCATCCAAGCCACACTGCCTGAGCTTTCTGACGAGGATGTTATGAGAGACAGTGTTAAAAGCCTTGGTGAAGTCAAGGTAGATGACATCCACTGCTACATACATAACTACATTCCTCAACTCTCCATCCAAAACATGCTAAACATCATCCTGTACTGCGTTTGTATCACAAACGTGGTAATAGGCAGGGAGTTTATTTTCTGAAATGTATATAAGGAGTGTTCTTTTGTTTCTCTATGTGCAGGTGTTAGGAGGAGTGATCCTCCATGCACCCAGCATCAAATAAAGGAATGCCTGCTTTCTAATATTAAACTGAGTGTTAAGAGAGGCTCTTCCAAACTGGTTTTCAGTAACGTTCCCAGCAGTTGACCAGATGTCATGAGTAGACATACACATGACATATACTCATACCAACTGCTTTCCATGAAAACAATTTTCTGAAACTTACTACTTGGGTTCCTAGCATTTTCTAGAAAATTAGCACCAAAAGGGCTGGGTTAACTAAACCATTCTGTACTGCAGTGGATTGGAAGCAAAAATTTGCATCATCACAGTCATTGTACATCTTCCTTAATACATTGCCTTAGAGCTCTAGCTCCTTTAACAAGGGGTAATAAAAGACCTAGAAAGGTATATTTAGGAGTGACAGAGCACACTTATGTCATTCAAGTGTTAAGGTATGCAAACTCATTCTTGTGATGGAAAGGAAAAATACTAGGATAACATGCCAAACTTCAAAGGAAACTGGAAAATACTTATTTTATGATAACTAAAGATAAAGGTTTGGCACAAGTAACACTGTACGATTTCAAAACTTAAGAATTGTGTGATTGCAAAAGACTCAAGTTTTCCTCAACATGTATTTCAGTGATGTAGTTTTACTCCTCAGGTCCTGAACTATATCCAGCAGCAATCAGAGGCTGCACGTGTCTGTGCATGTCAAGATGATATGTGCTCTGTCTGGAATCATCCTCATTGCTTGCAGAGCACCAGACATCAATGTGAGGGGAAGCTGGTGTTGATCTGTTGGTGTTCAGCTCTGATGAGCAGGTGCACAGGGAGCACAAGTTACATAAAAGCAATAGCAAATTAAGGAGCTGGACAGACTGTTTTGCAGAGGAGAGGCACAAGAATTAAAATATCAGAAAATATTCACCCAGATCGATCACAGAACTTTCTAGCGGGTAAGAAAATTAAACTGCTCCCATTATATGTCATGTCACTGGTGTCCCAGAGTCAACCAGAATCTTGTTCTCCTCTGTGCACCAGGAATACAGGCCATCTCCTGATCCCAGTGCCTGAAAGGCACTTGGGTTTCATGCTCTAACAACATACTCTGAAAAGCTTACGAAAGCTCAGAGTGTATCATACACACATTTTAATCAGTATCCAGCTATAAACACATTAAGAAATGTATGGCGGGGATTTTTGTTGGTTTCTTTGGGTTTTGTTCTGGGTTTGTCTGTTTGGGTTTTTTTAATCAGGCAAGACTACTGGAAATCCTTTTAAGCCACCAGGACAGTACCTTCTACTACCTACAGGTCACTGGCATGATGTAATTAAGAACGCATGATATTGCACTGAAATTCCTGGAGAGTACAGAATGCCACAGATGTCAAACATGTCATAAAGCCAGGCAATAGAAATAAAGGCATATGAGACCAGAAAACAATTCCTGAAAAATACATGACTCCTTAATGCTTAAAAGTATAGTTTTGGATCCTATCCACATTTAATGAGCATCAACCATACAGATCCAAACTTGAGTTTTTATAGCTGTCTTAGCAACCTACATACACACTGAGGAACCTTTTCTGTGTTAAGGCACAAGTATGTCTTTCAGTTGTATTTGGTGGGGCACACAATAAAATGCAATTTAACATGATCCCGTAACAGTGGGGCCAGTGAAACATCATTCCTGCAGTTCCAACTGCAGCCAGTTCATATTTTCTCACCAAGCACACACACAAATACACACTGACTAGGTAAAGGCTAACTCAATTCCCCATGAATTTAATGGGAGCCTCTCTGCCACATCAAAGTTCCTGGGATCAGGATCAGACTGAAAGGCTGATAGAACACTAGGGTAAAGCCTAAAATACAATGTGCCTTAGGTCTTTTAAATAAAATAACATTCTCATGAAGAAAAGCTGTAACAAAATTGAGACCTAATTTTTCTTAATCATAAAATGAAACAAGCTCAAAAATACACTTAACATAGTAAATATTATTTGACTCACTTCAGATTTACGATTTGAAGATGTTATTTCCTATAAGCACCACAAACCTAACCTATCATTACAGGCATGAAAGCCATAGCTAAGGCAGACATTTCTCCTTACCTAGACTTCATAATGACCTGATTATTAATCCATAATCCTGGTTCAAATATGACTAAACTCTTCTATCATTAATAGACTGACGAGGGAATATTCAGCTTTACACAATCAACTATCTCATGGGCATTAAACAATTGCTGGGGGTGGGTTTTTTGTGTTGTTTTCTTTCTTTTTAAAGCATTACTATTTCAAATGAACCAACGTCGTGGTATAGACACTCTAGGTTTCATAAAATGCCATTATTTTTATTAAAATGAAAATAGAAGTAGGTGAGATACTACATCTAACTGAAATCTACATCTAACATCAATCCCATATAGGAATAATATATATGTTTTTCTAAGAGAATTTAGATTCTTATCAGGCAAGTTTTAAGATCTACACTAGTGAACAGCAAGTAAAATGGAGTGGTGATGATGCAGGAACTGGTCAGAGGCAATCTGAATGCACAAATTGAAATTTCTTAAATAATGAGAGCCTTGGGACTAAATCTCTGGTCTTAACGTTATTCTCTTAAATACAAAAAACATAGAAATAAATTACTTTTAAAGCAGATTTTTTATAACTTTCGGAGGGTTAGGTTCTTCCGCCTCCATTTGCTTTAAGATTCCTTATCAGACCATGTCAACATCATCCTAACCATCCCTGAAATACTTTTCAAAGTATAATATGCTAAGAAAAGGTTTCAAACCCTCCCAGCACATTCAACTGAGAATTGTTACATAAAGCTCTCCTCACTTCACAGCATCACTGACAGCTTCTCCAATTGGTACCTGATAGATGTTAGTACTGTATTGCCATTAACTAAAAGAATATGTAAAATTACTTCCAAAATATTTACAAAAAAAGACTTAAGAGTATTATCTGCATTCATATTGTTCATCTTGTTACCAATTATTTATTTTTAACACATACCTCCAGGATCTAAGATTTAACTGAATGACAAAACCCTCTGCTCAAGCCATGCTGACAGGAACTGTTATCTAGAGCCATGTGTTATTTAAGAGAAAAACTGTCATCCTCCAATAAGCAGAGAATTTTATTAGCAGCTGTTTGCTAATCCACACAATTTGTACATAGTCAATGAATTAAACCGATAAAATTACCTTGAAACCCACAATTAGATATTTACTAAATCATTAGGAGTATTCTGCTTCTCTAAATACAATACATTTACAAAATTGGACTTTGAAATTAAATATTAACAAGCTATTAATAGGATGAGACAGCTTATGACTCATTGTCTAACAAAGGAAACATGTCAGGGAACAAAAAAAACACAAAAAAACCCAGTAGACTTCAAGTATGACAGTTTAAAGCTATATGCACAAGTAGTTTATTTACGCTACTAAGCACAACAGGGTAACATATTCTTCAAGTGGACAAAATCAAATAAGAGAAATGAATATGGCAACCAGGAAAACATGGCCACTATTCAGTAATAAAATGTAGCCATGTCATAAAGTAAGTCATATCTTACAAATCAAAGAGGAGGAAGCTCTCCTGCACATCATAAAGGGATCTCTTTGTTAAAAATTCTTCACCAAGCTTTGTGCTACTACTTTTTGTTTTATTGAAATTTTTATCCTTGGAAATCTTTGCAGATTGTACTCAATCTACTTCCACATCTGCCAACTAGAAACAGTAACAGAAGAAAATCCCCATGCTTTGATTACCAAGATGCACTCTGAAAAAAGCACAAACCTTGCTCCCTGCCCCTACTATCACCATTCTCTTTTGCCTCATTGAAAATTTTAATCCATGCCTTGTAAAGTATTGGAAGTACAATACTCTGAAAATAAGTATTTGAAGAGAGATTGAAGTTTATTTCAGTAATCACTCTCTAATGTCAAAGTTACATTTAAATTAAATACTTAAACTGCATGGCTCTCAAGTACCATGGTGCTTTTGATACAGACCAATTTATTTATTAGGAGAAATTCATCCTTTCTTGTAAACTATTTCTTATCAATTAGTAACTTTTCTTCTCCAACCCTTCTTGTGAGAAAATCTTAAACTAAAGGGGTTCAACAAGGAGTTGGTTCTAGCCCAAGTGCATCAGTAGTTTACCCAAATTCTTGTATTGCATTTATGAGTTTAGAATATAAAACTACAGCTAGTAAACAAAGTCATAATTTGGCAGGCTTTTAGCATTCCCTTTATTTTCTTCTTACAATAACAGTCTCAATCCTTTTCTATACTCTGTAGGAACATTATTTTTACATATCCCAAATTACCAAAAGTTACTGCAGTGATCAAGTTCGTGTTGCTGAAGTCCTTTGATGCCCTATAAAGAGACTATGTAAGCTGGAGGCTAATCACAAAACTCTTCCAGCACTCAAAGATATGTCTCACAGAAGTGAAATAAGTAAAAGGAAGACTTGCTTCATCATAGGTCAGCCTCTCATATATATGACCTTTTCCCATACAAAGGAAAATGCACCATCTTATTTCTCCCAAAGATTTCCCTTGGACAAAATTACTTGCGATGTTTCTGATAGACCAGTTTAATGCCAGTGAAGGTGTCCAAGAATAATGGAAAGCTTGTCCAAATTGCCTAACTTGGAAAGACTGCCAAACTCTCCAGAATAAGTGGCTGATATTCTCTATTTTTGCATTAAAATATTTATCAGGTTTTCCCAAACAATAACTACATTTATTTTTTTTAAAGCTGTAGTGAATATTTGTAAAGCACTGTATTGATGCATATGCAAAGAGTCTCTCATTCTGAGCACATACACTGAAGAACAGAAACAAAAATAGTAAAACACATGTCAAAAAAACAAGTCCCATGTGGAGTATTAGTACTCTCTGCCTCCTGTCCAGTATGCCTCTGCTTTCCTTTCTTTCCCTTCATTTTCAGGCAGATTGTGTTCTGTCAACATGGACATCAGACAGAGAACCCTTCTCTGCCCTTGGTCCTACAGCAGCAGCTGTCAGACAGCTCCCCAGAGAAGGGTTACAGTACCCTTCTGCTTTTTTTGTTGTTTTTTTCTTAATCCTTCCATCAAATGCAACCAGATCCACCCTCACCTGACTGCCTCATTTTGAAGAAAGGATCTCACTGCTGCTGCCTTAGAGCTGAGCACCACTTTCAGAAAATTGCTCTTCTGTTCTACACCTGAACTGTAACAGAGGCTTACAGTTAAACCAACAAGGTGACAACTAAATGTGCCAAGCAGCAAACTAAAGTAACATTTTGCTGCCAAGGTGAAACATTTTTAAACAGTAGAAGTGGTTTTAATGTTTTTAAGAAAGCTTCAACATCCTTATGCCATAATTTTTTGTTTGTAGCTTCGCTTCATATTACAGCCTGTCTCTGCCACCTTCATCTACTACTGTCACTCTGAGTTACTGAAGCATATTTCTTTGGTTCTCCCAATACAGCTGCTAACACAACCCAACTTGGCTGACTAATACAAAAAAATCAGCAAAGCAAAACTAGCAGTCTAAACACAAATGTTAAAAACCCCTTGTCCAATACAAGCCAGGGCTCAACACAAACATAATACCTTGAAATATTACTAAATGCATAAAGCCCTGAATTCCTGAATTTACAAAGCCACTTTATAATTTTTTCATAATAACTTCAGAGTAATTTGAAGAAACAGAATTTAGAGTATGAATTTTAAGTACAAATAATGCACCTTATCACCACCACTCGGAAAACAAAAGCTTTTCTGTGTTCTTCCATGCTTACACTGCAATTAAGAAGAAAGATTGTGGTTAAATGTTTACAGTTAGCTCCAGTGACTTTTATTTATGGTTTTTTATTAACAGTAGGACAATTTCCCAGGAATCTTCTTCCTTTCAGAATTAAAACCATAACACTTAGACACGAGGTTTTTCTCCTCCCAAAATCTCCAGTGATAATTCACATTTAGCGTTCCCATAGTGGCATGGGAAATTGGCGAAAGAGATATCCACGAAGAAAGATCAAGAGCTTCCAGTCTAGAGGAATGTAGTAAATGTTTTTAAAAGGAGAAAATATACTTAAACTGGCAATTCCAAATTAATACTCCTGATTGAATCTGAACATATATCAGTCTCTTCATCTGAAAGACTGTCTAAATGCCACCAGTTCCTTCCTTCTTTTCTCGATTAATAATTCTGTTCTATCTTTCTGTAAATGAGAATAAATAAATAAAGAAACTTTCAGGGTCTTACGTACCAAATTTGCAGCTACAAGGGGGAAAAAAAAAAGATAGATTTATTTTTCAATTAATGCAAGGAAGAAACCTTGGACTATAATGTTCTCCACATGAAAGACTGGCATAAGACCATTATGTCAGGCCACCTGCTCCAGGCAGAAGGAAAACACATTCTGCAAAGTCATCACCAGAAAGATTGCCTTACTCTTTCTCTGAAGTTCTACCAGAAGGCTGTGCTGCCATTCAACGAGACCTGGAGAGTTGAGCAGGGAATGAAATTCAACAAGGGCTAAGTGTCTTGCATCTGAGAAGGAATAATCCCATGTACCAGTACAGACTGGGGAATGAACTCTTAGAGAGTACGTGTAGGGGAAAGGGATCTGAGGGTCTTGGTGGACAGCAGGATGACCATGAGCCAGCAATGTGCCCTCGTGGCCAAGAAGGCTGTCATGGTTTGACATGACAGATGTTTCTGGTAAAGGACAAGGGGCTGCAAGAAGTTTAAAAGAAGTTTCCTGTAAGAAGTTGCTCAAAACTATCCCCAGCTCCCCCAGTTCTGAGGCTGAGACAATTAGACACCTCAACAATCACTTTTTAAGAAGCCAGAAGAGGAGGGTTCTTCCTGTTCCCTCTTTTTCTGTCCCTTTCTTCTTTTCCGGCTAGTGGTAATGCAAGGCGTTGGAAGAGAGAGAGAAGCAACTATGTGGACTCCAAGGTCATTGAGGGAAGAGAAGAAGAGGTGTGCTGGAGCAGAGACTTCTCTGCATCTTACAGAGAGGAGTGGTGAAGCTGAGATTTGTTTGCATTTCGTTAAAGACCTCGCATCAGGGACAGAGACTCATTTTACTAAAATGCCACACCAAGGGGCAGTGATGCTCTTCATTAAAGACCCCATGCCAGGGGCAGTGACTATGGCCAGAGGAGGCTGTGTCCCGTGGCAGAGACCCCATATTCACAGAAGCTGTAACTGTGGGAAGGAATCAACGCCAAAGAAGCTCATTAAATTATGTCCAGAAGAGCCCGTGTCCTGAGGGGGGGACTCTGTATCTGCAGAAGCTGCAACTATGGGGAAGAATCCACACCTGAGATGTTCACTAAGGACTGTGTCCCCAGGGAGGGACCCTGTATCATCAGAAGCCATAGCTGCTGGGAAGAACCCACACCAGAGAAGTTTGTTAAGGACTGTGTCCCATGGGAGGGACTCCATATCGGAGCAGGGGAAGAATGCAAGGAGTTGTCCTCATCTGAGAAGACAGAAGTGGCAGAGCCCATCTGTGAGAGACTGAACACATCCCCCATTCCCTACTCCCCCAAGCCGTTGAAGAGGAAGGAGGTAGAGATATCAGGAGCAGTGATCTGGGCCCAGGAAGAAAGGAGGGATGGGGGAGGGACATCATAAAATCATAGAATGGTAGGGGTTGGAAGGGACCTTTAGAGATCTTAAAGTGCTGATTGTAATTTTTTCAATCTTCCTATGCCCTTTTTGCTTTTTGTTCTGTTCTGTTTCTTGTAGGTAGTAGAATAAACTCTCTAAGTTGCGTAGTGGAGTCTGTTTTGCCCAGAACTGTAATGGCCAGCGAGCGCTCCCTGCCCTTGTCTCAATTCACAACAACCTTGGTTATCTTTTTCCTCCCATTTCACTGGGGCCTCCACCTTCCTAACAAGGGTGGGGGGTGTGTTGTGATTTAGGCCCATCAGGGAACAAAAGACCACAATTAGCCTGAAGTACCAAAGAGCAGAGGATTGACAAAGAACAGGGAGAGCTCAATTGCCCCTTAAGGTTCAGGACAAAACAGACCAGGCTACTGGGCTTGGGGAAGAGAACAGAAAATAATTTAATGCAACACCAACTAAAGCGTAACCATAAAACCCCAAAACATAACCAAAATAAAACAACACAGAGTGGTACAACAATGAAGAGTCCAACCAGCCCTTTAAGACGATCTTCTCCCCACTCCTCCCCTCTTCCGGGGCTCAGAGTCCTGATCCTGGTGTTTTTACCTCCTCCCCCCTTGAACGGCCCAGGGGGGCAGGGAGTGGGGGTTTCAGTCAGTCTATTCCTGATAGCTTCTGCTCCTCCTTCCTTCCTCCTTCTCTGACTGTGGGGTCTGCATGGTTGCCTCCATCTTGTATCACTCTTACATCTCCTACCAGCACTTCAAATTCCCATCCTTAAATAATGATTGCAGAGGCGCCAGATTGGCCCAGCCAGGCCAGAGATGGGTCTGAACCCAGGAGCCTGGGGAGAGTTGAAAAACTCTTTACCAGGTCTTCACTGCAACCCCCTCCCCCTGTTACCAAGCAAAAGCTGCTCCTTGCTAAACCACGACAGGGCAGATAGGAGGCACCGAGCGAGAGACTGTCATGGTGCATTTTTGCTATCTGGGCCAAACCATGACAAAGGCCAATGGCATCCTAGGTGGCTGTGGGCAGTAGGTCGAGATAGGTTCTCCTCCCCCTCTATTCTGCCCTCATGAGATCACATCTGGAATATTTTGTCCAGTTCTGGGCCCCTCAGCTCAAGAAGAACAGGGAGCTGCTGGAGAGAGTTCAGCACAGGGCCACCAAGATGATGGAGTGGAACATTTCCCTTATCAGGAAAGGCTGAGAGAGCTGGGGCTCTTTAGCTTGGAGGAGACTGAGGGGTGACCTCATTAATGTTTACAAATACATAGAGGGCAGGTGTCAGGAGGATAGAGCCAGGCTGTTCTCAGTGGTGTCCAATGACAAGACAAGGGGCAATGGGTACAAGCTGGAACATAAGAGGTTCAAAGAAACACAAGGAAAAACTTCTTCAGTATGAGGGTGACGGAGCACTGGAAGGGGCTGCCCAGATGGGTTGTGGAGTCTCCTTCTCTGGAGACATTCAAAACCAGCCTAGATGAGTTCCTGTGTGACCTACTCTAGGTGGTCCTGCTCTGGCAGGAGGGTTGGACTAGATAATCTTTCAAGGTCCCTTCCAGCCCTTGAGATTCTCTGATTTTGTGATTCTGCTATCTAGGACCCAATCCATCCACAGCACAGAGCTAGGGGTCTGCAATTAGATTTAATTAGTATCACACTTAAGAGCCTAACTTTATTGCTAACTCTTATGGACCCTTATGTTGTTTCTCTCTGCAGGAAGACAATGCAACTCCCTTTTGCAGCTCCCACTTGCAGTGGTAGTAACTGTCTCTTCTGACTCAATACTGACAAATTGAGATTACTTTTTATTTTGGAAGCAGTAAACAGAAGGAAATAAGCAGAAAAAAATATAGGACCTTTCATAAATTTTAAAGAAAGCAAAATTAGTAAAAGTCTACTTTAAGTGTTTATGGTAGCTTTTCTTTGCTTTCTAAGCCAAAAATTTCAGAACAGCAAAGTTACATGTAAGCATTCTTTGGGGGAAATACTGTTGTAGAATCTTTATTTTGGCATCCTACTAAACATTAGCTGCACACTTCTTAATAATTTAATTGAAATTGACTAAGGAAAGCACAAAACCAACAGGTAGTATAGCAAAGTACAACTTCTATTTTTTAGTAGAAGCCTGCAGAATTTAGTCTCATGCTAAACATTCCTTGATGAAAATACTGGCTTAAACCAGGGGAAAAAAAATAAAAACGCACACATCAGCTACTTGTACTACGCAACTCACCGTACCTGTGTGATTATCTTTCAAAAACACTCTTAAATTATTGTAACACCCTTTTTCCCCTTTTCAAAACCTGAAAATTATTCAGACACAGCATTCTCAGAGTAAATAATTTTCTTTTACCTCAGATAAACTACTTCTTAGAAATAAGTCATCTTTTTATAGCCTCCTCAAAATATTTACTGTTAATTCCCACAGATCTTTGCAATGTTGTTAAAACACTGCTATATTGTAGCTGAGATTTAAGAGGACTCCATTCTACTTTTGATAAATCAATAATCTAATGAATTCAGTCTCTCTAACCTGAGGAAGAACTGAACCTGATCAGCAAGAAGAAATCAACAATAATTTCATCCTGCATCAGGGCATATGTGTGTGATGTGAAAGAGATGTATTCATTTGCCTTTTATCTCAAGTGTCTTTTTTTGTCTTAGTCATTTCTCAGTAATTAATCTAACTTTATAGTAACATTCGTTTCTTAAAAGTAGTTAAGGAGGGCAGGAGAAAGTGGAAGTCATTAAAACACTTATTCATTAATTCATTATTGATTGAAATTGGTAATCAGTATTTCCATCAAGTGTATGAACAGAGTTGGTCTGCTATTTAGGTCACTTACAACATCATCCATTATTCAGTCAGAACATATATCTATTAGTTTCAAACAGAATATGACCATAGGTGTATCAGGTAAACAGTCATTTTATATGTGACTACACAAAGGCTAGGATGAAAGCAGTTTTGCTATTGCCTATGTTGTCCCTCTGGACAGTCACAGTGTCTATCAGGTGTTTCCCAAAATTCAGATACAGTCAGAGTTCTTGGTCATAAAGATATCATTCTGATGGGTCTATGATCCACTGGTGGAGTACCAAAAATCACACGGAGTTTCTGGTAGCTACCAGTCATTTCCAGAGCCTCCTGACAGCCACAAAATTCACCACAATTCTGTCAAAATAATGCTGGTGCTACTGGAGGAAACTATCTGCAACAGGGAATGAAGATCCTGGACCAGAGAATGGTGTAAAAAAAAGAATTATAAAAAGCCTCCTTCTCTTGCGCAGCACTGGAATATCAAAACCCGAAAGTGAGCAATACCTGGCAATCAAGCATGCAGCACAGATAAAAATAGAACTGATGAATCACAATGCCATATGAATGACAGGGGCCACCAGCTAGACTTTTCACAATGTTAGAAACTCATCAGGCCAGTCTGCCCTGGTACTTGTGCCTAACAAGTGTCAGTCACCTCATGTTAGGAAACTGTTGCAGTACTAGAGTGATACTGATTTATAACTTAAGTGAGACACAAAAAGCTTTACAGTTTCCACTGTAATGTTTTTCAGAGATACTGCAATAATCAACCTCTTCATTTCATGTTTGGGGCTAACTAGTATGGTACACCTTCATTAGTTATTTTCCAACAAACATTTTAGAATGAGGATTACAATATCTTATTTACTGCATATCGCACTGTCTGCATTTATATGTACTATTACAAAGGCCACTTTCCTGAAAACCTATCTTCAAAGAGCTAAATTTGATTATTTCTTACAGTTAAGACCAAAACATTGAATAGTCTGTAAAATTTAAACCAAAATGCTGGTTTGCAGTTCAATAAACGCTGTTTATGCTCACACTAGCCAGTCAAATCATGCTGGATTGCAAAGTATGGATACTGTCTGTAATTAGAATTAATTTCACATAGGGCTGTATCTCAGGTCATACTGAGATAATAACAAGTCTACCATGGAATTGGTTTTCGTAACAGGTTAGTAGAATGATAAAATGAACAATGCATTTTTTAAAAAAAATAATCCAAACTTCCAGCACAAGGATATCAATATTTCACAAGTACAGTAGCAACCAAAGAATGAAAGATTAAAGCTACTTTAACAAAGCTGCAAGATGTTTCAGATACGATGTGGCACAGATAGTAATATCCCAGAGTTTAAACTCTATAGAAATTACATATTCCAATTTTCTTTCCTCATAAAATGTTTTGGTAATTCCTTTCAGGGTCTACTACTTCACTATATTAGCCCCCACTTCTCCTCTCTCCTGCAGTAGGCCATGTGCCCTGGGGCCCCAAGAGGCCTCTCCCTCTTCTAACCTTGGCTGCTGAACTACGTGGCACCAGGAGCACTCAGGAGGGAATACTCGGCCCTGGCATCCTTAACTCTCTCCTATTTATATTCACACATATAAAAGGTATTTCCTGAGCACAGAAAAAAGAATCATCATGACCTTAAAGTTGTTTCATGCAAGAGTATCTACTGCAATGAGCAAAAAGCCAGCCTTACTCAACACCGCTTTTAAATTATACAGCTTTTGCTGCTGCAGACAGTAAATAATTCATAAGTTTAAGCATTAGGGAACTGGAAATGAATTATTAGCTACAGTGACCTCTGATAAACCATAAAAATGTGTGAGTAAAACTGTTATGAAAATATTCATACATTTTTCTTTTTAAATACTATACACCAAGTGAATTGCCCAGAAAACACTTAGCCACCTTGTAACCAAGGCAACAGGCATTGCTACCAGCTTGATTCTACTATGCCTCAGTTCTGGATTTTCAGTTTTTCTGCTGTAAAACAAAAATGATGTCTGTGTTGTGTAGGCACACACAAACATGCTTACATATTATATATAATCATAAAAAATGTGTGTAAGTACACATATATATAAATCTATACACACATATAAATATATGAATGGAAATTACCAGGGTTGAAGTTATAAATGTTTTTACATTTTAAATTCAAAAGCTTAACTAAGGAAAGAAATAAGATGTTTTGTATTTGCAAGTAAAAGTCCTTGCTCCAGTGAAGCTCATCTATCAAAAAGATATGGATTAATGTTTACTAATGCATTTACATTAAATTATACAATGTCTTGTGCAGCACATACAAAAACCATGGCAAGTGCTCAAATTCTGTGGGACATGGGTACATACTCCTAGATATTTCATATTAATAAAACTCACTAGTGCACTGATGGAGAAAGGTGCTCAAAACAGCAATTTCTAAGAGCTGAGCCTCCAAAATTATTTAATAGTGTTTAGGAAAATTGCTCATATAACTTTATGTCATTTCTCCCACACACCTTTCCTCAAAACACTATTTTTTAATGTTCATGAATACATTTGTAGACAACAAAGCATTTGTTCCATTTGAAGAGGGATATACCTTCACCCTAAATTACCCATACATTCATAAAATGTGATATATCTTATCTATTTTTCTAGGATTAAATAGAAAACCATTTTCAATGAGTGACTAACAAATATTTTTGATAGCTGCTACTTCACTCCTCTAAAGTTATTTTTTAGAAAGCTTTACTGGCATAGTGTAAATTACATTAAAACACTCTTTATCACTCTTCATTTCTGTAGAACATGCGCACTTCAACTTTTATCACATGCTAAGAATTATTTTGTGGAAGACCTCCACAAGAAGATGTTGCAACATCTATCTGATCAGTTTATTTATAAAGCTGTATTGGGTCTGAGGTGGTGGTGATTTTCCACAGCAGCACTTGTAGTGCTGTGCCTTCTGTTGGTAGCTAAAAACAGGTATTGATAGCACACCAATATTTTGGCTACTGCTCATGCAGCATCAAGTCTGTCCCTCCAGCATTCCTTCCCCCACCTTCACCAGCAGCTGTGGGTGGGCAGGATCCTGGGAGGGGGCATGGCCCAGACAGCTGACCCAGGCTGACCAAGGAGATATTCCCTACCATGTGATATCAACTCAGCAGGAGAGGAGCAGGAAGGGGAAGGCATTCATGATTCACATTTGCCTTCCAAAGCAAGTGTTATACACACCAGAGCCCTCAAGAGGTGGCCAGACATTGCTGCTGATGGGAAGTAGAGAGTAACATCTTTATCTGCTTTGCTTTCACTTCTCACATGCATGGCTTTGCTATTTCTGTATTAAACTGCTTTTATCTCAACCCACAAAGCTTCCATCTTATGTTCTCCCCTCCATGGCTTGATTAAGGACGGGGGTGGTAGAGCCGTGTGGTAGGCACCTGGCATCCAGCCAGGGTCAAACCACCACAAAAGCCTGAAACACTATAATATTCCAGAGACCCTTATAGATGAGACATTTATCACCAGCAAGTTATCACAGTATTTACACTCATGGCATTTATAACAAACAATGGCAATGCACAAACACCCTTCGTGGAAACTGATGGGTAACATGATGGGACAGATCATCATTGTGGAAAAAAAAAAAAAGATGACTATCAAAATTACAGACATATCTTTAACATGTATTACTGGAACATTTGAAATCAAAAATTGAAACTGGGGATCTCTGCTGACAAGTAAGAAAAACTGCTAACAATAGCTACTGGCTAATGCCACTGCAACAACTCTTAACTTCACATAGTGTTTTTTTAGTTAATATATTATACTCTATAGTTCATCTCCCACTTTATTTCCTGTATTTCCTTTATTTTCCCCTTCACTTTTCTCTTTATACCTCTTTTGCTAGTACTTTTCTAAGTCCTCTAACACAATGAAACACAGAATTAAAAAATTATTACTACAATTCTATGACTGTTAGATGTTTCTTTTCCTTCACATATTAAAAATCCAAGTCTATAAAGACAAAATATTATACTCAACAACACCATGCATATCAACACAATATAACTCATTATTTAAAATTAGATTTCTAATATTGTAAAACTTGGGTTTACAGGAGTCCTATACATCCAAGTCATAGCATACAATAGTATCATATCCTGAAAGAAAATGAAAAGATGTTACTTCTGTGACATTCATGATTATTGGTGAACTAGAAGGCCAGAAACTTTAAGGACTGATCTAAGTAGATAAACAACATATATATACTTAACATATATAATAACATACAGTTAGCTTAACTGATTTTCCAGGGAGCTATGCCAGTTTATACATTGTAAGAACCTGATACTTAACCTTTTACCTCTATGAGAATGACCTGTTGTCTACTGCTCAGATATGCCACTGCAGGTTAGGAATCATAACTAGAACTGCTCAGCATGAAGCCCACAAAACTATGAGAGTCACATAGAAGCTGTCAGGTTTTGTTTGAGAATCTACTACCGCTCTCCAATGACATTCTGTCCACAGTATACCTGCACTCAAATTACTGACATGGAAATATCATTTGTGAAATCTAAAACAAGTTAGACTCAAATTTTTTAAAAAATTTAAAAGTTCACACATATACTGTGCAAGTGGATCAGACCTCTTCAGCACTGATTAAATTCATCAAGCTTTCAGAAGTTCAGGTTTTTATAGCATATCCTTTTTATTTTTCCATGTTTGCAAAGGTAAACTTACTTATACAGAATCCTCATGATGGACTTTGCTCTTTGTGTGTTTCAAGCTTCAGTTGCTGAAGCCATGGTAAAAATGAAAATTCAGACCTCAAGTATCAACTTCTATTCTGATCGCAAAGATACGTCAAAATTTGCTAACCCACATACATTCTGAAAGTGGCATAATCATCAAAGAACTGTGGGATTGCACACAAGCCTGCACTTAGCCTGGAGCCAGAAAAAACAGAAAGTATCTCTTACAGTTGACAGAAGTACGATGTCTGGGCAATGGTAGGAAACTTGAGAGGAAACTTGGGAGGGAAAAAAAAAAGAGCGATAAAGTTTTTTTAAATTAAAAAAAAACCCCTCAACCATGTTCTCTAGCAGGTAGAAGTCAAAACCTGGATGCCCAGGATGTTTTGGATGCTTGGGAAGAGGCAGTCTGCACTACAGAAAAAATCTCCTTCAAACAAAATCACTATTGACTGGAGATATCCATGAGCATCAACTTTGAGAAGCTTCCTATTTGAATTTTCTCATGGAAGGCTACACTCAATTTATATTAGTCTATCCACTTTACTGGACTTGAAAAAATAAGTCATTTTGACATTTCAGGAACAGAATTAAGCTCCAAGTACCCTCCAAGCAACTGCCCAGAGAGTGGGGTATTCATGTGATAAGACACCGAGAAAGGCCCCTAAGCAGGGATCAAGCAGGGTGCTCTGCCTAAACAGTAAGAAACAATTCCTGCCCTGAAGAATGCAAAACAACAGAGAATTAAAGAGAGATAAAATAAATATCAAAATGAGAAGCAGATGGCAGGTCAACAGCACAGCAAAGTCTCAAAATAATGTCCAATTTTTTAGATACTGCATGTTCGAAAGCACTAAGCTCTCAAGAATTTGGTGGGAACTTACATATATTAATCTTTTCTCTGCAGGTCAGTCAGAGCAGAGCACTAAGTAGGGCTGAAGAATGGCTCTAACTGTTCTGCTTTTAATTAACACTTTCAGTTAAAAACTCAAATGAAAGGCTAACCTCATCCTCTTACCGCTGCAGAAACTTTTAACACTGCGTATTTTTTCAGACTTAACTGCTTTGCATCTCACTAGTGTTCAATAAGCTTACAAAAGACTAAGACCATCTTAGAATCTAAGAAAATGCATTTATTTTTTGTAAAACCCTTATAAAGTTATGAGTTGTAAAATCCATTCATATCCTCTTCCTCCCTCCTGCCTTCTACTCTTCTGCTTCTCTAGATTGAAGGACTATCCTCTTATTGCATTTTCTCCCTGTAACAAAAACTATTACACATAATATGCTGAAGTACTGTCTCCTTATTTAATAAATGATCCGTGCAATGTGAAACACCAGTTGTGAAGCCCATTTACAGAAAAGAAGATATGTGAAGATTCACAAATAAGGCCACCCTGAGGACAGAAGTGCTAGACTAGTCATATATACTGAATATACCAGCCCCTTTTGCCTTTTCTAAATTTCATTAGTAGCTCATTTTTCTGCATGCTTAATAGAGCCACAGCACAGTACGAGTCGGGAAGGACTTGAAGAGGTAATTTTTTACTAGTTAGGCAGGATGAAACTCATGCCCATAAGGGCCTGTATTTTCAAAATCGTTAATCCTGTAGCTTCATCTTTGCTTAAGAATTAATAATAACTCTTAAAAGCTTACTCAGTATTGCAGAGAAATACACTCTTTCACAAGAAGCACCCATGATACTATAAGCATTATACAACCAGTACTCCACAAAATAAATGTCTCTTATCCTAGCAAGAAATTAATCTGGGATTATGTTGCTATCAAGGGTGTCCCACAAATTGCCATGATGCAGGATACATGCAGTACAGTTAAGGGTTTATGCCAACAGTGAGAGAATGCACAGACTTCCAGAAAGGAAATTTAGGACTTAAAATTTCACTGCTTGGAACAGGAACCAAAACTAAAGGGAAACGATCAAGGACACATCCACATACAGAAAAAGGAGGTTGGTCAGTGAGCAGTGGGTACTCAAGATATATTGTTAAAGCTCAGATTTGGATTGGAAGGAAAGCAGAAAACGGCAGACAAGTCAGCAAACTGGATTCAAAATACAGTATTCTCAGCTCTGCAAATCAGTATTTAAGTCCTCTCTCCAGGTACTGTTTTAGGTCAAGCTCTAACTCACTACATGTTGTATGGACTCTGAAGCTGTACTTGCAAGACTACCATTATTCATTAGACTCAACAAATGCTGAAGTAGAACCCTGAGAAATCAGAGCAATGCCACAGAATTGCAGACACCTACAAAATAAAAAAACCAATATCAAATGAAAATTAACATAAAATGCCATGAGGGTTAATACAGATTTTCATTCAATGAAAGGAAGCAGACAGAAAATGAAGAGAGTTCCTGACAGAAACAATTATCTGGTATCTCAGTGATAAAAGGAGCAGAACTTATCCTTTCTGAAGGATTAGAACCCACTGACAGCAGCAAAAGTCAAACCAGCACAAGTAAGTCTTTGATTCACTGTCTGGTCTTGTCATTCTGAAACTCTCATTAATTTACTATGGACTACTATCAGAAGCACATATTTAAACAGGATTCCTCACCTAGAAAGAAAAAAAGAAAAACCACACAGGTCTTTTCTGCAGTTTTCAGCCCTGAAAGGACCCAAGTACTTAGTTAAAACCATGTCAATGATCATTAATCCCAAATTCAGAATCCTCCAGTGGCAACTATGCAGCAAAAATCAGTTTTAGAGGGAGTTTTAAAAGGGATGGGTCACCTTCCTTTTCTTCATGCAAGTATATGCTCCTATACAAAAGTTCAAAGCTAATCACGGTTTTAGTTAATCTTTACCCAGATACTGAAAATATTCATTAGTCTTCTATCTCCCATCATAGTTATTTCAAGAAGAAATTCCTGCAGCATGTCCTTTTTATCAGACTAATGAATTATCCAAAACTTCTGGTAATCCTTATGACATTGGTCCTGAATTGCTCCACAAAATAAAAGAAACTTGACAAACCAGAGGAGTTACATCAGAAGAAAGTAAAGGAAGCTCTGATATGCTGATTATACAGCTCATTTGTATATTTGTATATAAAGCTATTCACATTTCACCTAAACTTAAAAATCACTGAATTTTTAAGCCTAGTTAAATGCTTCTAAAGCTTAACTCTGAGTTAAATCTCACATTCATCTGCATTTCACTGTAATGCTTACATACAGTTTGATTTAAAATATCTCCTAAACCAAAGCTTTACATTTATTTAATAATACACATCCATAGTCTTTATTAAATATATCCTATTTACAACGTATCTATGGTGTTATCTTCAACCTGAAAGTCAGTTCCTATTTCACTGAAAACAAAGCAGTTAAGAGACAAAGATGACTTTCTCTGCATTGAATTAGCTGGTAGAATACTTTCAAGGACATCTATTTTTCCTATTGACATCCAGTTAGTGAAAAACAGAAAATTCACAAGACTTAAAAACACAGGTTTTTTGGGAGGACTCCTTCATTCAACAAAAAACATTGTTTTTAGCTAACAAGCTTCCTTGAGTTACACATGCATCATATTTCCTGACAATCTTGGAATTTCCTAAAAACACCGAGGCTTGTATTTTGCATAGTATATACAAACACAATACAGTATAAAATACAAAGTTAATACCATTAAGAGTGTTTGATTCTAGTGCTCCAGTACTGTCTCTAAGGCATATATATCCAACAGAGAGCCTGCCTTCACCCTGTGATGAGGTGTGTCTTGGAGCAAGGGAGAAGCTTGCCAGTTCCATAGCCTGTCTTCCCAACACTCTCACTTTTCGCTCATTAACTAGCTCTACACCAAGCATATGCATATTTGTTGACTTGAACTAAAATGATCTTAGGATGCATTTAACTAATCAGCAAGGAACTCTTAATTTCAGCAGTGCTGCACTGCTATACTACTTATACAGCAAAACCAGAGAGAAAAACAGAAAAGCTTTTTCTTCCCTTCAGCATTGTATCGTTTTTGTTTCCTTAGGGTGACACAGCACAAACACAAGACCTCTAACACAACTGAAGACAGTTTGAATTCATTTAAACATCGGGGCTCTAGTATTTGGCACCAGTGAGCCTACACCTTGAATATGGTCTTCAGTTTCGGGCCCCTCACTCCAAGAAAGACATTGCAGCATGGGAGTGTGTCCAGAGACGGGGGATGGAGCTGGTGAAGGGTCTACAGAACAAACCTAAGGAGGAAAGGCTGAAGGAATTGTTGGGGTTGTTTAGCCTGGACAAAAGGAGGCTCAGAGAAGAAGTTATAATTTTCTACAGCTACATGAAATGAGGATGTAGCAAGTCTCTTCTGCAAAGTAACATGTGATAGGAGAAGAGGAAATGTTGAGCTAGGAGAGGTTTAGATAAGATATCAGAAAAAGATTCTTCAGCAAATGGGTTGTCAAACATTGGAACAGGCTGCTCAGAGAAGTGGTTGGCCCCCATCCCTGGAGGTATTTAAAAGATGCGTACACATGGCACTTAAGTAACGTAGTTTACTGGTGGACTTGGTAGCGTTTTGTTAATGGTTGGACTCAATCTTAAGGGTCTTTTACAGTCTAAATGATTCTGTAATTCTGCAGAGTAACAGCATCAACTGGTGTGCCAATATTCACATAGACCATAGAAAAACAGGTATCCAAGAGTCTTGCTATTGTGTGGACATCATCACCAATACTACCTTACACTCAGAATCCAGCTTCCATTCAAAAAAAAAGTAACCCAATCTGATGGGATCCAAGTCAGGCAGTTTCACCTAAGACAAGGAAACTTTCACAGATTTTGTTTCCACTTTTTTTTTTTTAGTTGTTACTGGCTTGCTTCCAGACATCATCAGCCAATTTCCATTTTTTTTCAAATGATAAAAAAAAGTTACACCAATGGAATCACAGCTAATAACTGGCAGATGCTAGAAGGACAGGAAAAGTAAGCTAGTAGAATGGATAACAAAGAAAAGAGAGGAGTGCAGTAAATAAATTTTAACATTTGGGAGAAAGACAAATGACAACACTTCAGAACTGTAAAAAGGCCATATACATGTCCTGATCCTGGAAAATGGAGCAATTGCATTAGCTTCTGAGGACAGAATTCAGTCTATCTAAACTGCCTCCCTGCATGGCACAGGCTTGGGAATTCACCCATCCATGCCTGCATCTCCCATTCCCAGATGCTGTGCTCATCCAACAAGACTAGAAAAAGGTCTGACGTGTACTCAGCAGGAAAAAAACAGTATATTCAGTCTTTCTGGGCAGGCAAGAGATTCAGAAGTCTTCCAGTGTCCATGGAAGACCAAATCCTACATCTCCTCTCTCAAACTTCTGCATGTGCATCAGAGTCTGTACATACACATTACTGGGTTAAATGCTCTCCTCCAGTGCTTCTGAAAAGAGTATTTTGCCAGAGAGCATGTGCACATGCACACCTCCTGACTCGTTCTGAAGTTGAGCCAAGAAATAGGGAACAGGCCACAACTGCCAGAATTACACACACAGCATATTTTCTGGCACAGCTGCAGGCTGGATGAATGGTTCTGGTAGTAGCAACCTTCAATCACCATTTTCCTAGAGTTATTCTTACCCTTTCCTCTGTTACCTTACAAGTCCTTAAATTTAGGGGATTACAACGTTGCAGCTCTTCTTGTGCAAACAGACTCTGCACTTCCTTAACAAATGCAATGGAAATTTGTACAAAAGTGGTCTCAAAACTAGAGCTTAAATGAACATTGAATTGGATAGATGTAAGTGGAAAGTCAATAACATTGGAAGAAAAAAAAGTGTTTAAATATTTTCATATACAGGATATGATATTTCCTCTGTTTTTCTTAATGAAACATGTGGATTAACTTACTAAATACTAGTTCAAAGAAACATCCTTCCCAGTGTCTCAGCCAGCCTGTAAGTTTGTATTAATGCCTTCCTGCTTCATGGCAATTGCTTTAAAGGCAGTCATTGATAATTGCAACGCAGTTCTTGGCCAAGATCCATGCTGGCATCACTGGTCATGCCACGCAGCATTTAATGTATTGTGAAGGACTTCGAGGACGTGGGAAAGAACCTGAAGGTCTACTCAAATTTTCTCCGCCAATTTTTCTGCCCCTGAAGTTGGTGATATTTCGTAAATGTCATCTTACCTGCTTTACCACCTACACCTTCATCTTCGTTCATCTTTTATCTGCCTCCGTGGTCTAATTTTTCCATTTCTGAAGACTTAGGAATCCCCTTTTACATCAGCTAAATGAAGACTGAGAAGTCATTCGATTACCAGACATAAGCATTTACTCACTGAGAAGGAGATTTGGTAGCAAGATCTTTTCAGCTTTGCTGATAATACTGCAATTGGATCCAGCAGCTAACAATTACAGCTAGATCAATTCAACCTTGAAACAGCCTGCAATTTCCTAGCAGTGACTGCAACTGAACCTTGGAACACTTTACTGGGAAAGACAGAGGACAAAAACACGTGGCTTATAATCAGGCAGAATCTTTGTCATGTATATTTGTAAAGTGAAGACTATAATATACCTCTGGAAGAATTTATATCAAGGTTCCAAAATGAACAGCATTTCTTTCTGGGGTCTGCATCTCTTGATCTACAAATATTGTCTCTCATTTGCTCTTTGTAACCTATAAAGACAAAGTGGTACCTGCTAATATCCAAACCACATTCCTTAGACAAACATTCCCAGATCACAGATGTCTTAACTAAAGTGAAGCAAATTGACAGATTTGGTGTAGGAACAGATTATTTCATCCAGTTCGACTGTTACATCTTTGTTTAGCATTTTTGCATGTGTTTTGGTTAGGAAGCAGGGAGTTGAATAAAGTATTATTTTGCTTTCTTCTGTTACATGAATTTTCTGAGGATACCACACTTAACAGATAGGCCCTGAGCATTACTGAATACCTTGTTCCTCCTGGTTTCTAACCACATAAGTGTTCAGACTAACGCCACTGTAGTCAGAAAAGTATCTGCCCAAAACCAAATTGACATTGATTGACTGATTTGAAGGCGATCAAGCTAAAGCCCCATGTATCTCATTAGACCTCAAATGCTACAAAATTACAAAAAAGAACATTCATCTGCATTTCACATTCTTCAGAGTTGTACAGAAGGCATTAGTCAATCAGAAATGGTGCATGTAATATGAATAAAGCTTAACCTGGACAAAATATTAGTGTTTAAATATACAGTGATCTACAGAAAATGAAAATAATATGTAGAAGAATAATCTGTGTTTGTCTTGAAAAATAATTTCAAATATGGGAAGCTCTAGATTTCATTTAACCCATAAGCTCTAATTTCTCCATTCTAACAGGAAATTCCCTAACCCTTTGGATCTAAAACCATTTCTCCAAGGAAAAAATATCCTTACAGGATCCTGCTTTTAAAAGATAATCTAGGCACTCTATTTTGTAAAAACGAACCGATTTTTCCAAAGAGGAAGGAGTCTGACTTAAATCTCTCAACATCTGCAACTGCTGCTCTCCCACAGGCACCTGTGGATATTAAGCAGATACTTCAGTATTCTTCCAAAGTGGTCTGAAAAAGTTTCAATAATTGGATGATTTGGGATTTCATCTTCAAAACAGTTCAGGTCTTAAATACACTCCACTATACAACACAGTCAGACTTCTTGCTTAGTGTCAAATTTGGCCCACAAATCTTTGGCAACTTTTTTCAGGACAGTGACAAAATCTACTTTCCTTCTGGCCAGAGTTTGCCACAATGCTATCAATTTTCAGTACCACAGAAAGCAAATCTCTACCACAGAAGCAATTACCTTTTAAAGGCTGATAAAGGACATGACATATTTTTAAACCAAAACTATCAAACAGAAGCTCAGTCCTGAACTGGTTGCAAGAAAGTGAGGGGAAAAGTCTGAGAGCTAACAGTTCAAAATTCAGTGTGCAATACCCTCTCAGTGTCCAACATCTTTTTATCAGCAGTTCTTCTTTCAAGTCTCAAGATAAATTATATGAGAAATACATTTTAAAACTATTTAAGACTGCTTTCACTTTACAAAACAAAGTTAAATTGGGCAGCCCTGGATACTTCAATTAAAGCCAATTTTTCTCCTGAAAAGTGCATCAGAGCCAGAATCTGAATGCCCATGGTGTTTGTAAAAACTATTTCATTTCTCAAATGAAAACTGTTTTATATAAGTTCTTTCTTACAGTTTAATACTATGTAAAATTACTTGGACTCTAAAATAAGCAACTTGAGTTTCAAACAATCAATTCCATAATGGCTGAACTATCATTCAAGAATCAGAGGGTAAGTCAGGCATAACTCTTTAGAAAACATATTTCTATGAAGGTATGATACTTAGGACACTTCATATTGTTTTGGGAATACATTCCTATGCTGAAGTTTTAACAGCAAAAAGGAGGATATGTGCTCTAGCCTTTGCATTTTATACCACCACCAAGACTACACTACCAAGATTATACCGTCTGTAAATCAAAAACAATAGCAAAGTCCTTAACAGATTTAATGGATGTTGGCACACTTAAGAAACGAAATCACTGTTTAAGGCAGCATTTTTTATTACGTTCTTGTTGAAAGCAAGATGAGGGTGACAAGAGGAAGCTTTTCACAGTGAGACATCACTTGTCATGAAAGGGCTTTCTCAAAAAACAGAATACTGGAAGCATTTGTAGGGGTCTGGATTTCACAAATCTGATTTGTAAGACTGTTCCACAGCTGAATCTTTACAATCAAGATGATTTTATGCCCAGTTCTTTCAGCGTTAATCCTGGGCTTTGCTAACTGCACTGTGCCAGAATGGTACACCTATTGTGACAGCTCATGGTCTGATTCAGTCTTTCCCCCACAGCTACCTATACATTTTTCCTGCATGGTTTGAGAGGAACAGTACTATGAACACTTGTAACTCTTTATCCCTTGGGTCCTTTTTAATTTGGATAAATATTTAAATCTACTCTATATTTCAGTCAAATAGAAAGCAGACAGTTTTCACTATTGCACATTCAGTTCCTGCTAACTGTGAAACAGATTATATTCTGTTCACCTCAGTAAGATTTCTAGCCACGCTATTTAATACAAGCCATAGATAGGTAAAATACCACCTGGAGAAGAAATGAGGCTATAGCACCCAAATACAGTTTGGAATATTCATGATCTAGATATCATGTATGGACTATTTTTTAATTCCAGGTAACTAACAAGGAGCACTGAACTTTTAAGATAAGCGCTACAAAAATGCCAAGTATCATTACCTACATTTACATTTTAATGAGACAAAATGTCTTCAGTTAGACTGAACTATCTAAGGTTTTATAAAGGTAAGAGAGTATTTGCAGTAATACAGATATCCAGTGAGTAACCTTGAAAGCAGAATATTCATAGAAGAAAACATTTTCCCCATATGCAGGAAATGTGAATGCATCATGCAATACTTCACAGAATCATAGAATGGGTTGGGCTGGATGGGACCTTAAAGATCATCTAGTTCCAACCCTCTTCCCATGGGCACAGACACCTTCCACTAGATCAGGTTGCTCAGGGGCCCATCCAATCTAGCTTTGAACACTTCCAGAGATGGGGCATCCACAGCCTCCCTGAGGCAATCTGTCCTAGTACCTCACCACACTCACAATGAGGAACTCTCTAAACGTGCTCTCTTTCAGTCTGGAGCCATTATTCCTTGTTGTATTCCTTGTTGTATTCCTTGTCTTCTGCTGTGTTTCTATAAACTGCATTTCTTCGAATTTTTAAACTAGTTTCTTTGTACATGCACAAACTGAAGGAAAAACTGATCAGATGCAGCAATGAAAGCAGACTACACTGTTAATCCATTTACTTTAAAATTTAAACAATACTTGGCCTGATTTAAGAAGTGTAAATCACAGTAGCTCACTTAAGTGTTATGCCCATTTACATTAGCTGGAATCAGTCCTACAAGTGTTGCTTTTCCAGTAAGCTTCAGTAAGTTTGAAAACATTAAAAAACTAACAGCCGTATTACACAAAAGATCAGCTTCCCTTATTCAAATCATTAAGTACAGAACTCAGTTGATAAGACTCACTTTTTTTCTCTGTAAGATGTGAAACTTCCCTTAATTTCTGACCCTCAGAAGACAAAATTTCTAGGCTTCCAATAGTCCGTATTGGACTTAGGTTGTCAGTCTGAAAGTAGATGATTTCATTGCCATCCATGAAAGTCAGAATCTGTTGTGATACTGTATGCATCTTAATCATCCTGCCCTTGCTGCTGTCCAAACTTCAGGGGCAGGGAGGGACTTCACGATCACTTTTATACTAACAAGGAATGATTACAATATAGATTTTTTGGGGGGACTATTTATATTAGTAAACATTAATCAATTTATATTAGGGTTGCAAACCAAGATAAAAATAATTATTTGACAAATCAGGCTTACTTGCAGCTGACTTGGAGCTTACATCACAAGTCTTAAAGTATATTCAATAGAAAGCTATATCCTTTATTCTGTCAATACTCTTTTTTGTTTCCTAAATAACACACAGCTAAGACTCTAAGTCAACATATTTTTCCTTTGGAAATGAAGTTCATATATATGACTTGTCCCAGGCTTCTCTTATTTATGAGGTGTTTGGAAGACTGACCTCCTTCTTATCCATACTTAGGAAGCCTGTTTCTCTTCTGTTTAAAAATGTTTCACGTGGTCAATCAATGCATATTTTAGTTAACAAAGCCTGTTTAATATACACGTAGCCAACACTGTTATGCATTAATAAAGGGATGTCATTCTTTTTTTTTAATCACATCGAACCACCAGAGAAGTTTCTGTGTATTAGAGCCTCACCAAAAACTCTGAAACTACACAGAAGAAAAATTTTCCAGATTAAGTACTTAAGATTGTTTGTGAATGCTTGTGTTTTGTTCCTCTGCAGCAGTCTTCCATTTGTTTGGGTGGATTTTTATCAAAGCATTGGAAAGAAAAGCACTAAATTGTGACAGTAATAACACAAATCTTGGAAAGGAGATACAGTGACATGTACATGACCTGAGGCTTACATTTTCTTCTATGAACAGATTCAAAGTAAACTGTGTCTCTTAGAAATTTATCTACTGAGGCAAGAAACAAAACTTGTTAGCTTTTCCCCCTCCCCCCTCAATAAAGGGCTGTCTCCATACAGCTGACAATTGATGAAGCTTATGCCATGAGGTGTTGAATGTATTTCTTCTATCTGTAGTACCTCAAACTCTTTACAAATCAAGATAAGCACAAGCAAGACTTCAAAGAGGCTTGCATAAGGATGGTTTAAAATCTCCTTACTTCATGTTCTTTGAGCCTCGGCAGTTCATTCAGTTAGTGATGTATCATGACAAGGCAAACAATTTAAACAAAAGTCAAAACCAGACTTCTTTATAGTGTATTGCAGCCAAAGTCTTTTACCTATTAACTCACCTCAGCTAGAAACCTGATACTACTTTTTCTACATCTTTGCAGGCAGTCAGTATCAGCATCAAGAGGAAAGGAAACAATTTAACATAAAAGCAAAGATTCCTTCAAAACCGTGAGTCAGTTTTTAAAAAACACAGGATCTCATTGGAAATTAGTATTTTCAAGACTACAAGGCAAAATTAACACAACATCCACCTCAATACAGTAAATAAACAAAAAAATACTCAAATTCAATTTAAAAAAATAAGAAAATGTTATAACAGTGATTAGTCTACCTCTTAGATTGTCAAGTGTGCCATTATTATAAAGATATATGTAAATCAACTCTAGAAAAATCAGTCTAGCATAATATGCAATATTCATTATGTTTCACATGATGTCTAAGGAGAAGAAAACCCCTCCTCTTAAAAAGGAAAAAAAAGCCTACATCTTTGGCATTAGGAAGAAAAACACACTTAAATTGTTCGGTTTAACTAAACATGTGTTGCGAAATAAGGCAAGAAGTGGAAATTGTTGGAATTCTGTAGAACATTAAGAAGTGTGACACTACAACTGTTGAGCAGCAGCACCACAAGTGTTTACTGTGGCTCTCTAACCAATAGTTTCATAACGAAAAATACAAACCTGCCACACTTAACAGTCCAACATAACACGTACTTATCTAAGTTCAGAGTAGTTCATAATGCACACTAAAGTTAACAGAATGTGTTTATAAACATTGAGCTAAGTCATATTTTGTTGGAAGTTATTTCATTCTAAAATAGTCAACATACCTTTAAGGCAATCAAATAAAGAAGTAGTGTCATATCTACACACAGAGATTGCTAGGTGAATATTTCAGAGAAAAATATAATGTAAGACAACCATGAACTTTGACATTTATTGCAGTTCTGCGACTTTTACACATAGGCTTACAAGATCCTAACAACATTTTGGGAAGGTCTGGGCATCAATCAAAACCTAGCTAGTTGTTATATGAAATAACTTGTGTGTGTATATATTTTCTTATACAGACACACAAATATGAAATAACAGTATGCAATAAACTTTCTTAAGTGTTGTCTTCTCATAAATGACGGAGGTTTCCTGTTTTTCTCTAGGTAAACAGCATGCAATTGGAGCTTTTTCATATTCAAAACCATGCGGCAGCATCTTTATGGCTACGTCTGCACTTATATGTGCAGAAACAGATGCTGACGCCATGCCATACAGTACACATGCTAAATGTTCTTCTCTCACAAAATGGTGCTATTTTATCCATAATATATTTTGGGATGGTCCCTGGTCCATGGCTTTTCCTGAGCTGTGTCTCGTTTGGGCTCCTAACACAGGCCAAAAGCATGCCAAGAAGCCCACTAACAAACAGTGCCACAACCCTGGTATAGCATTCCAGTTCAGCCTCTAAGTCCACTCAGTCAGCAGATACACCTAGAGCCTTACTGACCCCAGCAAAAGTTTTGTCTCAGAGAGCCCACTACAGTTACATTCATCATTTTCCTGTTTTCCTATGCAATACAAATATTTAGGAAGTTATTTCCTTGACAACATTTATTTTCATGAAGACAATGTACGTATTTTTATTAATGATTCAAGAAACATCAATTATGAGTTTTTAAGTAACTATGGCTACATTTTAAAGACATAAGTTTAGAAATAACAGAGTATAGATTATAGTTGAAGAAGTACCTTTTATTAAACTAATAGACTGAATCAGATTCAAACCAGTAATCCAGCAGAAGAATAATAAGAATACAGCATCACAGAATCGTTCATGTTGGAAAAGACCTTTGAGATCATCAAGACCAATTGTTAACCTAGCACTGAGATGTTCACCACTGAACCATGTCCCTAGAATGTCACACCAACACGTCTTTTAAATATCTCCAGGGATGGTGACTCCACCATCTCCCTGGACAGCCTGTTCAAGGGCTTAACAACCCTTTCAGTGAATAATTTTTTTCTAACATTCAACCTAAACCTCCTCTGGCACAACTTGAGGCCATTTCGTCTTGTCCTAACATCATTACCTGAGAGAAGACACTGACCCGAACCTCACCACAACCTCTTTTTAGGTAGTGGTAGAGTCATAAGGTCTCCCCTCAGCCTCCTTTTCTCCAGACTAAACTGTCTCTTACAGTAGGAGGCCCAGAACTGAATACAGCATTCAAGGTGCGCCCTCACCAGTGCCGAGTACAGGTGAACAATCACTTCCTTGGTACTGTTGGTCACACTATTGCTGATACAAGCCAGATGCTCATGTTCAGTCAGCAGTTGACCAACACCCGCAGGTCTTTTTCCCCTGGACAGCTTTCCAGTCACTCTGCCCCAAGCCTGTAGCGTTTCCATGGGGTTATTGTGGCCCAAGTGCAGAACTTGGCACTTGGCCTTGATGAATCTCATACAATTAGCCTCGGCCCATTGCTCCAGCCTGTCCAGGTCCCTTGAGGGCTTTCCTGCCCTCAAGTAGATCTACACTCCTGCTCAGCTTCACATCATCTGCAAACTTACTGGGGGTGCATTCAGTCCTCTCCTCCAGATCACTGATAAATCAAACAGAACAGGTCCCAACACCAAGCCCTGGGGAAAACCACTTCTGATGAGCCACTGACTGGATTTAACTCCATTCACCACCACTCACTGGGCTCAGACATTCAGCTTTTTTACCCAGCGAAGAGTACATCTGTCCAAGCCAGGAGTAGTCATTTGCTCCAGGAAAGCCGTGAGAAACAGTGTCAACGGCTTTACTAAAGTCCAGGTAGATAACATCTCATCCACTAAGCACATCACCTTGTGACAGAAGGAGATCAGGTTAGTCATAAACCCATGATGACTGGGCCCAGTCACCTGGTTGTTCTGCACATGTCATATGATGCTACTCAAGATGACGTACTCTGTAACCATCCCCAACACCGAGGTCAGACCATCAGGACAAGACCAACCAAGCATTAGCTGTGTTTAAATGCATTTAAAATGAAAACACATATGTTAACAAGCACATCTTTTGAAGCTAGAATGTCATAGCCTGTGATGGGTTTGTGTGGAGCTGCTTTTTGCTTGGTAACAGTGGGAAGGGGCTGCAGTGCTTCCCCCATAAGCAGTTCTTGAAACATCCCCCGACTCTGAGTTAGATCCACTTCCAGCCAAGTCAGGCCAATCTGGCACCTCTGCCATCACTATTTAAGAAGGGAAACTGGCAGTGCACAGGAGGAGGTGAAAGAGTGGGACAAGGTGGAGGTGGCCACATGGACCTCACAGTCACTGAGGGAGGAAAGTAGGAGGAGCACCAGACCAAAGACCCCCTCTGCAGCCCATGGCAAGACAGCAGGTTGTCCTCCTGGACCCACAGAGGGCGCAGGCAGGACTGACAGTCACTAGCAGCTCTGCCAGGACCGGATGGGCAGGAGACTGTGTGAAGAGGCGGCCATGGCACAGGCCATGCTGGAGAGCCTGCGTGCAGCAGAGCAGATCCCCACAGAAGGCAGAGAGGAGTTGCAGCCCTCAGGATGAACATATGTCGGAGCGGCCCGTGTAGGGCTGCTCAGTGTGTGAGGGACCCCGCAGTGGAGCAGGGAGGATCAGTGAGGAGTCCATCTGCCTTGAGGAAAGACAAGCAACAGGAGACATTGGGAAAGGACTGACTAAAATCCCCATTCCCTGCCCCCCTGTGCCGCCTGCAGGAGGGATGGTAAAACATCAGAATCAGGTGCCTGAGCCCAGGAAGAGAGGAGGGGTGGGGGGAAGAAGATCTTAAAGGGCTGGTTGTACCCTTCATGATCATCTTACTCTGTGTGGCTTTCAGTTAGGTATGTTTTCTGTTTGCGATTTTTGGTTAGTGGCAGTTTAATTTTTGTTTACTTCCCCAAGTCGAGTAGTCTGTTTTGCCCAGGACTGTAAGTGGCAAGCAAGTCCTCCCGATCCTTAGAGATTTCCAAAGGCCCTCGCTACTTTTCTCTCGCTTATCCTGTCAGGAGGAGAGGAAAGAGAGAGTGGCTGCTCACAGTTCTTTGTTCCCAGCTGGACCTAAACCACAACACAATGCAGCACTATGAAGGTCACACGTTAAGAAAGAAAAGCAATCACAATAGACAGGCATATGCCTTTTTGTGACAATCAGAATCCAAAAGGAGTTGTTGGCGTTTTATTGTTATTTTGTCAATACTCAGCATCTGTAACACCCAATTTAATGAAACCCTTGATATAGCGTACCCAGTGAATGATCACGTTTGAGCATTCTTTCAGCAGGATCCTCAGAGACCTCATAGCTTCCCACTAGGCTGCAGCTGATCCACTCCACTTACTGTAAGGTGCTGTGGCTTCAGATGTCACATTCATTCCTGGCAAACTCTTCTTCCTTACTATGGTTGCTCTACCTGATAAGGATCAGTCAGTTCTGGGTTTTTTTAATACGATGTTACTGATCATTCCTAGAAGAAAATGAATTTTACTCTTGCATGCTTTGGGCTCATCCAATTACAATACTATCCTTCAGGGGATTTTTAAACTAATGACACTGTATTTGTCAAGTACAGAAACTTTTAATCTGATTTTTCAAGTGGATCCTAGCCAATGGATCCTGGCCACTATAGCACTTAACAAAACATATTTGACTGTCCTCCATGCAATATTTAGGTGGCCTTATTATTGAAACATTAATTTTTGTTACCAACTATCTCTGGTGGTCAATACAAAGCATAAAGACATATCGACAATCATAGAATCATAGAATGGTAGAGGTTGGAATGGACCTTTAGAGATCATCTAGTCCAATCCCCCTGCAGAAACAGATCAACCTAGATCAGGTCACATAGGAATCTAAAGTTTTTATGATTAAAATTCCACAAGCCAGATTACATCTGTGTATATACAGCTTCACAAATAAACAGAGGCATGCACCTTAAGAAATCCGAGACAATGGACTATCTGAACAATACTCCAGTTTTTCTGCTCATCTTATTATTTGCTGTACACACACCAGCAACAAGAAACATCAGTTAAACATTACAGTTTGGTTAGTTGGTTTTTATTTCAACATCCTGTTCTTTATTTTCATGATTTTTTTTCATCTCCAGTGCTAATACAAAGAACAATATCCCAGACTATTAATTCTATCACAATGATTCCTTAAACCCCTCCAAAACCAAACAGCTCAGATGATCCATCAATCATCCCCTTTTGTGTACTTCTTTAGTTCTGAAGGACAAATACTGCACCACTCCAAATTAAGTTCGGATTGCCTGTATTAACTGGGTCTTTTGGACAAGTAGCAATGGATTCACATTTCAAGTTCAAATTAATTCCAATTACTATTGCTTCTCCAGAACATACACAAGCTGCATTTGTGTGACGAAGAAAGGTTGATGACTACACCTTAGAGACCCTGTTTCAAAATTTTTTCATCCTCCAAAACTGTCTTTCAAATGTAATTATCTTTTTTTTTCAAAACTGCATACTTCAAGGCAAATTTATTAAACAAATTATGAAATACAAGTATTATTGTCCATTAAACAACTCATATCAGCCTACCAGTCCTCCCCAATCATAAAACGACACAGTTGTAACATAAAACTGTGTAACATAATGCCAAATATGTCACAGTCAAGGAAGTGGATGTAACTGGCTATATTCAAACCAGATTTAGCCTCAGCCACTTTTAATTTTCTCCCCAGTACTACAGGGTATCATAAGAAGGAACAGCTCTCCACGAATCAGAGATACACGAAGGCTGTGACTAGCCATTTGCCTCGAAATCTAACTTCATCCAGCTTGTCAGCAGAACTTGGAAACCTAAGGCAAACATTATCAAAACACACAATAGGATTCATAAGTGTTGGAATTATTGGAACACATAGACCTGAAACATGACTATATCTCTAACTAACAGTCCAGGGCTTGCACTTTCAATGAGAATTCACAATCTAACTGCAGTCTTTTAACACAACTACTCCAAAGATTCACCAAGATGCTCACAAGACAGCATAAAACTACTGTGCTACTTTAACCAAGTATGAAATCAGTTTTAAGGACAGACACAGGTTTCAAGCACAGATGCCTACATTCCTGTAAAAAAATTTTTTTTTAAAAAAGTGTTACTTGAACTCTTCTACGAGTACTACTACATATTAAGACCACATCCTACTTGGGATCTCATCCCACGAAGAGGTGCTCTTATAACATGTGTCCACGCTACACAAAGCTTTACCACCATTGTCAAATTTATTGCCAAAGAAACAGACATTTTCAACCTTTTCTTTGCTATCACTGAACAGATTACAAACAAGCTGCCACAGAGGAACATCACAGAGGCCCTGTATCACTGGCTATATAAGCCATGCACAATTTCCTTCAATTTCAATGGAAATGATACAGGGCTTTTCTTAGATACTAAATTCAAATATGAAAATAATTTGTAACAGTGACAGTTAACTCCATTATCATCTTGCAAAAGGCCCTGATAGCTAAACATCTCATATGCCATCGTAGCTTCAAAGGGCCAAAACACAGGCTCACACGGTTGCACGAGTACATCTTTATTTTTAGGCCAGAGGACTTCTACGTAAAATGTTGAATGCAGTTCCATAGGTTGGGCAATGAAATTAATATTGTTTCTACCAGTGAGTGAGTAACTTCACTCCAGCCTCTCCCTTTTGGTAATGTAACCAAAAAAATCAGCGATAGACAATGTGAAGACAAAGGCTATGACTGTGCCATGCATAATGACTGTAAGAACAAAATTAGGTTCAGCTACTCAGAGCATCCCATACTATGAAAGGCAGCATTGCTGGATATGGTCTCAAACCAGGGGTTTTGAACATGCTATTTAATTTTAAGCACATATTTACACGTCATTTTCAATGACTTAGTAGCATTACCCAAATAGGTGTTTTGTCACTATATTTCTTGTATCAGTACTCATTAGCCAATGGAGCAAATGCAGTAGCTTTTAGTATCCTGTTTCTACCTGGCTATAGAAGAGCTTTTTAAAGACAAAATGCCAAGTTGTATTAACAAAGAAAAAAATGATGAAGAACTACACCTAATTACTCAGGAATATAATCTGCAGATTGAGTCCTATATGCAGAAAGCGCCCTCGTTTTCCAGCATACCAGAGCTTCAGCTGCAGTTTAAAGAATGTTGGTACATAAAAAGAAAATATAAAAAAGGTAGTTACTTTTTTTCTTCAGTTAAGTATTACTATATAATCTTTCAAATGGGGAAACACACCACAAAAATTTATTTCATTTCTTCACAGGAAACGTGACAAAACCATATTGCTTCTGGCTGGCAGTCACTGTACTATCACAGGGTTTCTTAAGGCATAACATTGTGAATTCTGAGTTCTACTAGGTTTGAAAAAAGTACCAGAGGTGTAAAACAAACAGAAATGCCTATTAGCTAAATTGACTTTAAAAATAAATAGCAAGACAGTAAATAGGTCTTCAAGGAAGGCAGAGGGTCCTTACAGACACTGGCAAACACTCCAAGCCAAACCAAGTCCATAGCAGACACATGAACAGAAGGAAGACTTTTCAACTACAAATTTGTGAAGTTAAACTACTACGAAGCAGAACTTTAAAAAATGGTCTTCAGACAATCATAGGAGCTCCATGCAATCTTAGAGCCTGTTTTAAGACAGTATGTTTAAATTCCAGCACAAGGTATAAACAAGAATAGAAAGATGGATACGCAGACACCGACTAGCATCTAACATTTACTGTGTTATCTCTAGCTGACATGAAAGCAACCAGATTTTTTGAAATTTAGAGCCTGAACAGCAGAAGTGACTGAAAGGCACCATTCGGTTTGTTCCTTTCATATGCTAATAATGACATCATACCCTACGGTCCAATACTGCAAGCATACACTACCATCTTATAACAGAAATTGTTCCAATGAAGTCTAAGAATGGGGGAAACTGCTCACTTGTACACAGAAGTTTTTTTAATCCACTCACGATTTCTGCCAGTTCCTTAGTATTGTGAATAATTACCACTGAAATATTTATAATCGTTGTACTTGTTTTAAAAAGTAAAATAAAATCATAGACTCATATATACATATATATAAACTCTTGAGAGAAGAAGATAAAATGATCTACAGAAGAAGTTTTTAAGCATCCAGGAAGCAGTCCTGGATGTTTATGAAGTGACACAAGGTAAAGCCCCTGATGAGATTTTGGGTATAGGAGAGTTTCAGGGATGAATCTCCTACAAACATTTCAAGGCAATGTGGTATAGTGCAAAGACTCCCTCGCACAGCATCCCAAAAAAGAATAGGAAAATAGAAAGATGTTATAAATACTCTCTCCATACTCCTGACAGATATGCAGCAACAATGTAAGAGATCATAAATTATGTAACTATTACTGTCTACATACATCATACTCATATTTTTACATCATATAGCACAAAAAATATTATTTTTTAATACCCTCACGGTTTCTAGTGATGTGCCCAGAAAAGGTTAAGAGAAAAAAATAAAGTGTACTAAGGGGGGGGTGGGGGGGGAAGAGATCACCGCATCATCAAACAATCCACTGAATGATGAGAACACGAATAAGCGCCAATTTCCCTGCTGCCCTCCCGACACACACACTGTCATTGCGCTGTATTTAGTGCACACAATAACAGAAACACACATTAAACCTCACTGTTTTGAAAACAACATGCTTGAAATCTGCAGTGATCTCATTCCCTCACCGCGGACACTGCTTTATAAAATCTGGAGAACAGACTTTTACATAAATAAATACACTAAACGGCGAGGGGGTTTGAAAAAAGAGCAGAGGAAATTAAGTGCTGAATGCATTCCCCAGGCAGGAAATGAGTTATAATTAAACGGCCCAAAAGCGATTAAAATAAAGCCGAAGGTAACCCTGCGAGGCTCCGCGGCAGCTCGCCGCCCGAGCCTCCCGCATGACAGGGCGAGCAAAGCGGGCGCTGGGGTGAGGGCAGCGGGCGACCCGGCCCGCACGGCCCCGGGCCCGACTCGGGAGTACCACGAGCGGGGGCCGGGAGGCCTGCACCTGCCGCGGCACCGGCGCTGCTCGCAGAAAGCCCCGAGCCGGCCTCGCACGGCCCGGTCCGCCCAAGGTACCGCCGCCCCCTCAGCTGCCCCTCGAGCTCAGCCACGTCCCTCGCCCCTGCGGGCGGCTCCCGCCGGCACCGCGCGGCCCCGCGGCCGCGCCCACTCACCTCGCAGAGGCGCGCACTGCGGCTCCGCGCCCCGCGGCGGGCTCCGGGGGAGGGCGGCTCCAGCGCCGTGCCGCTGCGGAGCCGGGCGGTGGCTGGAGTCACCGTGTCCTTGCGGCAGGCGGCGGCTCCCGCCAGCGGCGGCGGCGGCCCCTCCGCGCCCACGGCGGGGCGAGCGCCTCTCGGCGCAGGGGCGCTCGCGCCGCCTCCCTGCCCCCTCAGGCGCGGCGCTGGGCCCCCCGCCCCTGCGCCGGCCTCCGCGCTGGCATCTTCCCCTCTACCACCGTCAAGCACGGCAGGGCGGGGGTGGGGGCGCCGGGGCCGAGGCCACGGCCGCAGCCCCGCGGCCCTGGGCGGCGCCGAGAGCCGGCAGCGCCGAGAGCCTGCAGCGGTCTGCGGGAAGCAGCTAACAAAGCCGTCAACCTTCCACACTCTCAGCGAAAGCAAGGGAGGGAGATGCGGCTGTCGCGCCGACGAAGGGGTCTGAGGGATGCCGCCCGCCCCGCGCCAGGCCACGGCTTGGCAGCCACCCGGGCCCCGCGCGAGAGCGAGCTGCGGGGAACCCCAGTCCCACCGCCAGTCGCCCAGCCAGCCCCGGCCCGCGCACCCAAAATAGGTGAATGCGGCCACGCTGCTGAGAGGAGCCCTCCTCGTGCGGCTCCGGGGACAGACCGTCCTGCATCTGCGGTAACGCAACCGCTGGTTTGGAGAAGGCACCGCTGCAATACTGCTGAGAAATGCCAATTTTTCTCTTAATTCCCGTGCTTTTACTAGCACTGACAATTATCCGTGACATCAACATTCATATGAACCAGCCTTTAACCATCTTCTCGGTGTCAATTATCCTGTTTATTTGAAAGCAGGCACAATCAGCTCTACATTGCCTACTTTTTCGGCAATTTTTCTTTGTCCACCACAATGAATTCAGGAATGTTTTAATAGAAAAATGTGGTTCCAAAAATCTAAATTAAATGAAAACTTTAAAAATACAGTAATTAACAGAGGGCCAGGGATGTAAATGAAACACTGTAGAATTACAGCACAACAAATACGTAGCAATGCTAATGACATGAGAAAAAATGGACATATCAGATTTAATCTTACATGTTATTATTATACAATACCTCATGCTTTGTTTTCTGAGTCACATGAACATAAAAGCCTGCAAGTGAGGAGCACATCAGTCTTAACTACTCTGTATTCTACATCTACTTCCTAAATTACATAGATCTACCACTATATGGGCAACTACATGGGTTTCTGTAGGCACTGCTTCTTCAGAATAACCAGTTGGCAACTATATTAATTTAATATACATCAAAATACTAATTCAATTTTGCATAGCTTGTAGCATATCCTCAAAGTCCTGGGCTTGAAATCCTTTCTGTTTTGAAGCCCAAGGCACTTTCGTGTTGGGTTCAATGGAAGGAGGGAATTTGCTGTTCAGCCCTTCTGTATAATACTAGACAGACTGCTCCAGATACAAGCATATGTGGCTGTATTCCAAAGTAGGTCAAGCGATGAAAGTCACTGACACTCTTCCACCTATCTGAAGCTTTAGAACTTTGTTGCGGTGCTTTTATGTGAATTGCGCAGATATCAGCACTGACAATGTAGTTTAAACATGCTTGGTGTGCAAATGATAGGGCTAAAATTGATGAGTTTTACACAAATTTTCCACGACTCCTTATACTTGAGAGCACTACTTTGCTGTATCATCGCAATAAATGTTTGGATTTGTGTTAAAGACTTAGATTTGGATGATTAAATATAGGTTACTAGTGATTTGGGCGTTCTTAGATATATTTGTCTCTTCAGTGGTACCTTAACTTGGCATTGATAATATAATGCCTGTTTTACTTTCTGAAACAAGATGAACAGGGGAAAAAGGATGTGTAATGCCAAGAGATTCATAACATTTACAATTATTTGTGCTTTGTTTTGGTTATGCTGACATTTTTATGATGAGAAGATGGGAAACTGAGAAGATGAAAAATGTTAGCTAATGAATTATTCTCAGTGGATTTGCAAGCTGTAAAAGCCCTTTGACGGTGTGACATGAGTGCAGACTGCCTTTAAGTTAAGACTTCTGCCAAATTAAAAAAAGGTACATAAATCATACACTGGATTTTCATCTTTCTCTCCCTCAAAATGGATTTTGAGAATGTTCTTATGCCCAAGCTAGAAAAATCCTATTTCAACTGAGTAAAAATATTAATTCCTGTGAACCTTTAAATCCTATGGACTTCCACTCAAACAATCACAATAATAGTAAAATGTAAAAATTCAGTACTACTGCTTTCCACCTGTTAGTTTCTATGTTCATGCTTAGGATATATTCACATTATATGTGATGCCACATGCACAGTTCTCTATTAACAGTTCCTGTGTCTTGGGTATGATTTAGGATTCTTTGCTATTTTCTTCAGACATAATTCCAGCTGTAACTGAACAGAGTTGGGTGCACACTAGAAAACAAACACATTTCATAGAGGAATTGCTTACACACCTGCAGACACTCTGCTAGTAAGGAGTGGGCTAACTTTTCAAAGACATGCTCTGAATAATTAACCTTCAACAGACTCAAAACCAGAGAAAACCAGCCTGCTTTTCTGAAGCAAACACCTCTCTTTTCTCCTCTTTACAACTCTATGACGTTCCCCACACACATACTTGGATCCATCTCATTTCTCCTTGGCCATAAAGTTAATATAAAAGAAACCAACATGACAGAAACTCATACAAAATCAGCTTTGCCCCAGAAGGAACACCCACTATCTTCAGTAGGGCTCCAGTAGCATTCCATAACAGAAATGTTCAATGCACAACGCATGGCAGCACCTTTCCAGACTTACAAATATCTTTCTAAAGTAAAGATACAATGTATCTGTGGCAAAGCTATTAGTGACTGAAAGTTGAAAAAAATATATTACTCTCATCTGGAGAAAAGGACCTAAAACCAGCTGAAGTAGTACTAGAATACTGAAACTTCCACAGAATGTTTGTGTTATGTTCTTGGAAAAGGTTTCACTGGAGAAAAAACAATTTTCAGTCATCTCCAGAAATTATTTAGTAAAAAAACCTGCAAAATGCTATGAGCTATAAAAATCTTTTATCATAAAAAAAAATTAATTAATGTCTTTGAAGTTCTGCATATGATGACAACCTACGACATACTGACATAAGGATGCACTCTCTTTAAAAGAGATTTTCATCTGCTCTAACTTTGAACACTGGCAACTTAACAAAAGAGTACATAGAGTTAATATAATTCACTAGACATTAATACTAAAAAGCAGTATACATTTTGCCTGACAGTATTACATAATTCCCACAAAAATATTCAAGAGATGAGTACAGAAAAAGCAAAATATAACTTTTCAGCATGGTAAACAAAGAAAATAAAGCAATATTCCAGTAGCTCCTATCTCCTTCCTCCTTTTGGTTATCCTTTAGAGCAAACAAAGAAGGACTTGATGAGTCATTGCTGAAGGTCATCTATCCCCACCTGATCAGCAGTAGAGTGTATCACAAACAATGATGTTTGAGAGGGTAACTTTCCTATACAACAGCTAGGAGCATCAAAAGGCAAGAAATCCTATTCCATATTATATGAAGATTTCAACTTTTCACAGCAATTCACTTCTCTGCAAGACGGTGGGCCCTGATTAATACTCAAGAGTTTCTTTACCATTTAATGACCACTAAAAAGCCAAACATAAAAAGGCTAAAAGGATCAACTGGAAGAACATTCTTGTGGGATGGAAATTCAATGTTTCACAAGACTTTTGGACAGATTACTGTGCAGTATGTGAAAATATTAATTGAAAGAATCACCTTAGGTGCCAAAATCTGGAGGATGCATTCTCTGGCCCGTCCTGCCTCTTTTGTGCTGCACAAAAGACTTAATGAGAATGAAAACCATCTGCAGCTCTCCAGCTGGGGATTTTTGTGATATAAAAGAGTCTCTCAGTGATCATGGAGTTGTCCACCCCATGGGAGGCCACATACTCCTGTAATCTGAGCAGAGAGAGTTGAGGGCACAGTGAGGGAAAGTGTGCTGGGGTTTGTTGCTCCAGCCACCTGCAGCTCATCCCTGGGCCCTTGGGAACTGTTGCCATCTGGTGTGACGGTAAGCATTTGCAAGCATTTGTCTAGCCAGAGAGTCAAGCAGCTTCTCAGCAGCTCTCCACCCTTCTTGATGCACAGAGAAGAGATCCACTACACTGGGCCATCTGGGCTAATCTGGTTAAAGCTCAGATCTTCAGACCCTAATCTGGCAAAACTTACGGACATTTCTGAGTGCTTACCTGAGTTGGCCTCCTAGTCTTGGACCTAGAGCAACATTAACACATAAAACAAACACATGGCCAGGTTTAGACTTAGAAAAATGCAAACTATTAAAACGAAGTATATTAATTGCAATTCTTAAAGCAATCTCCTATGCACACCATTTTATAAAATTATGGAAACAGTTCTTGGGTACATATGTGAAATCTGCTGCAGTTCCTAATGCTTCCAGATAATTACTGAAATGTGCACAAAGATGACTGAATTGGGGTTAAAGTTGTGACGATAAAAGCAATTGTCAGTTTCTGTTGGTATTTGCAGAGAATTAATTTTAGAACTGTACCCTTAGGCAAGTAATATAGGATCCATACACACAGCATAGGATCCCAAGTAATATAGGATCCATACACACAGCATAGGATCCCAAGTAATATAGGATCCATACATGTAGCCTCCCAGGTCACACAGAAATGTCACTTGTAAAACACACTTTCACAATCTTGATCTTTGACTTATAAACGTGTCAGTCAAATCCACAGAGAAAGCCTGCCCCACATGTAGGCTGTGCTGAGTTACAGTATCAAGGGATCGTGCTTTTGTAAAATCAGTAAGCTTTGATGTCTGAAGAAAACAAACACGTCATTCTTTTGGAATATTCTTGCTGAAGCAAGTAAAAGGAGTCTGTGGGGAAACAGTCCAACTTCATGCTGAAACAACAAATGATATAAAGATTGTGAAAGTATAAAGGCATTAGTGAGACTGAAAAGAGGATCACAAATCTGTATCAGAACCCTGGAGAATTTAAAGTTCTGTACTGACAGTAATGGAGCAATTCCAGGTTTTCCCCAGTGAAGGGAGAGCAGAAAAGGCTCAAGCAGGTGGCATAAAACAGTCACATCAATAGTGTCACTAGGATTCAAATCCCAGAGTATTTCACTGGTGTTTAGCTAGCTCTTCATGTTAGTTTACACTGCTTCAGATAATAACAATGGTTATTTTAGTTACACATTTGGTCAATAACTTGACTAAAATCCTCAAATGATCTTTTCAGGAGTCTTACTGCTTCCCACAACAGAAACAATTGCCACGTAGATGCATTTGGTAAGCAAATACAGCAGCTATTAAGTGAGCAGGCTATACTACCAGTGAATTTTCCTTAAATTATTTGAAGAAAGCAGTAACATCTTTGGCAATGAGGCAGCAGGTTACCCTAGTGACATAAATTCCTTCTGCATCCTACGTAGAATTGAATGTGGAATTAGCAGAGCTGAAAAATGCCCCTGCAGTTCACACAGAAATAACATACTTCTCACTGTCAGCAGAAGCCCCTCTTCAAGGAGACACTTGTGTTTCACTGCTTTTTATCAAAAAGACTAACACAAATATACATTTTACTATCAGGCATGATCAGCAATGGAAACTCAATTTATCATGAACTGAGAGAGAACTGTCAAATACTTGACCCACATTTATCCTGCACAGAACAAATAAACGTCAATGCTGGAAAAATAAAGCCAATCTGAAAGCTTGAAGAATCAACAAGGAAGCTTTTTGCCTGTGCCTAATCCAGCTAAACTTTAAACTCCCATTCAAAATAAATACTTGACATGATTTCCATCCACAATATCTTTCTTACTTATTATAACCTCTTCCATTTATGAACAGATTGTAAGTTTATATTTAGGAATCCACAGATACTGAGACTGTTACTTTGGCTAAGAATTCAGTTCAGAATGGTGAAAATCATTCGAGCTTTACCTTCTCCAGCTCTTTTGCCAAATTCATGGAGAGAAGATTTTCTTTCAGTGACTCCTTTATATACCGGTGATTGTGGCCTTAAAGCCAGTGTTCAGACAGTTTTCTGTGTAGAAGTGTCACCATAGTCATATCCAGCACCGTTAAAATGATAACCACAAAATCCTAACAGCCATGAATATAAGCTCACTCCCTGTTCAGGCTCAAAGGAAAAGGAAGATCTTAAATTTTGATTTTTACCTTGTTCTTGCTGCAACGTGATACAAATTCAATGTTAATTTTCACCTGGCATTTTTAAATTCAAAATTCTTACTCAGATTTCAACATCTGTTTTATGCTATGCAAAAAAAAAAAAACCCAAACCAAACAAAAAATTAAGATTGTTGAGGCTTATGGATTCTGAATATCCAGATGAGGTGACATGATAGTGTAGCAAATCAGTACAACCAAGAATGGAGACCTCAGCTGAACAACACATAAAAATAAGGGCTCCAAACCAAAGCCACAATGAGGCATATTAACATGCCACAAAATGCTGTGCATTAAGTATGCACTTAAGTTCAAATGCAAACTTGACTGTTTAACTGAAGAGGGACAAATTTAAACATGTGCTTTAAGCCAAATATCAACAGACAAAAATGTCACATATATCTGTGAAAAACAACCACATTCAAAATTTTAAAACTATTTGGGAGAAAAGTGTGTATGACAGATACACTAACAAAGAGCAACAAACAAATATTTGCATTTCCAGAGTAAATAAAAATGCAGTATAGAGTGTAGAAAATAAGGCCCAAATATGAACTCCAGAGTGATCAACAGTACAGCTATCTGCTGAGCCTTGTATTCAAATCACTATCTGCCTGTGTCACCTGTAGAAAAGAAGAGTCGTGGTGTTTACTGCCGTATACTACTGAATATACAGTGACTGTAATGTAATATGGAATTTGCGTACTGGAGACTAAATCTGAAGCCCTGAAGGTGCTTCAGAAGAGCAGAGCCAAGAACAGGAACTCGAGGGGAATGTTAAAAATGCAAAAAAAAAAAAAAAGGGTAAGTAAGACCAGTCCAGAGTATGGCTACACAAACTCTCTAAAAACTGAAGCGTAGAGAAAATGGATCTCTAAAAGTATTTACAGTTTTAAATATTCTGATATGCAGATGACACACAACCAGGATACCTGTAGTGCGGTTCGAACAGATCAAAGTCACTCTTATCCTGGCATATTTGGATCAGGAATACCTGTCATGTTTCAGTTAAACTCACATCATTAAATTAAGCAACCATTTAAATCACATGCAAGATTTTGGGCTGGTATGTGACTTCGGAGCAGGAATCCCAACTACCACATGGCAATTATTCCAGGAGTACTGAAAATACATACAAGCATTTCTCTCACTGACAAATGAGGTAGTGTTTTTATAGCAACATTACTAAGTTGAGGTAGGTAGTGCACTGTTCTACATTTGTGGCCTTGCCTACTTTGCTTTATACAAAACCTAAAATGATGTCTATCTTCTACAGTAGAATTCACTGGACATATCATTTTTTCCACATCAACATCCCTTGTTGGTTTTGGTTGATAAGTGCAAGCCTTAATTTTGTGCTTTACTACAACAGCTGTTTTAAAAGACAACTTTGGAGACTTCACTTACACTCCATTTATCCCAACTTTGTAACAAAGACCCACTTTCTGGTCTTTCAGCAAAGTACTGAACTGTGTACTATGGAACCTGGATTTACACACTGACAGGCTGAAAGTACCAATGTAACACAGACAGGTATCCAGGTTTCCATACTCAGGTTTTGCGGACTGATGGCGTCATGCACTTGCAATCTGTAGGAGCTACTCGCCATTGCCTAGTATCTCTTATGAAACACTACCTCCCATTTTTAGTGAAGTCTGAATTTGTTGTTCAGATCATAATGATAGATTTCTGAAGCAAGACTGCATCATGTGCTATCATTATTCTACAAAGAATAATCCTGCAATGACAGATTACAGTCTACACATGAAAAAATTTAACTCACCCTAAGGACTGTAGTTCAGGGAATAAATATGCCATTACTTGACAAAAGATACTGGAGACTTTTTATCAACTGAGTTTGGCTATGTAAGTGATCTGGTTATTACATGACCAGATTACTGCAAGCTGAGTATTCTGCAAGGTGAATATCTTTACCTGTATTTCACTAGTGAATAGGAAAGGATGCTAAATTCTGAGAAGTCTGTTCTAATCAGATTTGAATAGCACACAATTCTAAGCTATTGCATCTTATTAAGTATGAACAGAATTAATTTCCTAGCAAAAAATTGAATGCAGCTGGAAAAAAAAGGGAATAAATGTTACTTAGTTTAGCCTTGATGGCTAATTCATGGTACTTTGCTGTACTATTATCAAGTGTCTGAATAACTTCAATAAAGTGCTGGAATAGATTACTGCAGAAAACATAATCTCCACCTAATATTCCTATGAATAATTAATGCTATTTAAACATCAAGCTACCACTTTCATACGAAGTTATAATGCTACTTCCACAAAGGCAAGTGTGACACTTTGAGAAAAACAAAATATTCCATGTAATGCAACTATTTTAAAATTGTTATATTGTTAAATTGTTATCTATGGTATATTTTGGAGAATATCACAACTGTATATTTGGTGATCCCCTTAATTTGCCTCAAATTACTCATCATTTGGAGAACCTTGCTGAAGCTAGTATTTTTTTCAGGTATCAGGTCAGTTTTTTTCCGAGGAGTGCTAGGCTGATCCATGAACAGAAAGTGGCAGGAAAAGAAAGATTGTTTCGCCCACAGCAAGCACACTAATGTAAAGCTTAAAAATTAAACAGCAGCAGTGCATTTTTGCTTAGACCTTTGAACTGCACCATATGGCTGATGCCCAATTAAGCAAAGATTTGTCAGTCCCTGATTGGAATGTGTCCAGGGCTCGCTATTTTCTCAAATCTTTGAAGCAGAGGACTAGAACTGAGCATACACATCTTTTGACTCGCACAAGTACCATGCACTTTCAAATCTTTGAACGTTTGTTTTCCTGAGTACACATTTCTACATTTTAGAATGAAAATGTATCAGTCCTATAAAAGCTACGAAAAGGCAGGGGGTTTTGTTACAGCTTTAGAAAAGATAAGAGCTCACCACCACCAAGAAGGTGCACCATGCAATTCGAGTGGCACAAGACCTGATATGACAGGTAATCCCATGATTGGGAAGAGATGGCCAAGGAGAAGGGAGTGAGACAACTTCTATTTGAAAGCACAGTGCTGTTATTTTTACTTTTAATCTAATCAAAACATTAACTGTTTTCTACTTCCTGGACAGTTTGCTTCTACTTTTAGCTGTATGTTTTTAAGTTCATTTACTTCACATTCAAGTGCAGCATTAAATTCATAAACAACAGACAAGTCCATGACTTCAAGTCTAAAAGTGCCAAGAGCAGAACAAAAGATAAGAACTTTAGAATGAATCCAATAGGAATTTATCCAACTGAGTATTGGAGAAGATTTCAAGATTTGGAACATAAAATGTTGTGAATGCATACGAAAAAATTTAACTTTTTAATTCAATACTGTATCTTTCATTTATTTGATAATGAATCCAAACACAGACATAGTATTAGGCTGGAGTAGGTCATTATTTTTTCCCATTAGACTATTTGAGGCAATAGAAATGTAACAAGAAAGTTGTTTACAGTAAAAATCCTAAACAAAAATTTGACAATAATAAAGTCAGTCAAACATAAAGCTTTTACATTAAATTGTAAAAGCTTAATTTTGAATTCCATATAAGACCCCACAGTTAAACTCTGCATTTAAGGACAGATAGTAGGGTTTTTTCTTTGCGTGTTACTATAAATGTACTTGAGTGCATCTCTTCCGTTCACTAAAAAAAAATGAAAGCATAGTTTCTGATATTTTAATCTACAAGGCTTAATTCCTTTGCAATCGCTATTTCAATGTAGCAACAGATTTCACTGTCACTATTGCTACAAAGGGATTAAACATCCCCTATTGATTTTGTATACTGGGGAAAAAATACTATTAAAAGGGTTCAATTGGTTTCATATGAAGGATTTTATTTGCTTTTCCTTTTCATGAATGTCACATTATTATTGTAATTCATAAATGTCAGAATACTTTTCTACAAAAATAAAATTATAAAACCTTTCTGTAGTCCTGTTTTTCTGTCATCAGTTTACTGAAACCTCATGGAAGAGTAAATAACTTCTAACAAAGCAAGTGGAATGAGGAGATGAAGAATACTGCTTGAAATCGATTTCAAGTGTAAATTTACTAGCAGCACTACACACAAAAGAAGTATATTTACAGCATTTAGGTGTTCACGTAGTTTACCAGCAAATACTGGCTATTCTATTTCCATGACCTTTCCCAATGTGCTCCATTAAACTTTGATCAGAGAAGATACTCCTTCTTGATTTGACAGATGAATGCAAACTGTTTGACCGCTGCTGCTCTGGCATTAAGTGTTTTTATCATTATTTTACATATACAGTATATTTCCATACAGAAACTTCAATTACTTTGGCAAAATATGCCTTTCTACACTTATAAGACAGTGTAGGAGGCTGTTAGGCACATTCTTATCTAGGTATCTGTCTATCAAGGGACAAATGGAGATACTAAATGTCTACTAAATGTAGCTGGAGTTGTTCACAAAACAGCACCCTAGCTGGAACTCAAAAATTCTGACATGAGAGTCTCAACTAGCATACACTGATATAAAATATGAGACATTCTATGAGCTCCTGGCTACCAAGTTCTATTTTTCTTTTCCATGGCACAGAGCTACATTCTTTCTACAATCTGTTTGCACTATGTTTGTTCAGAGCTTTCCTAATTTTTTTTTTCAATTGACTGGAAAGGATGGGAAGGAATATAGAGAGGTCACCTAGTACACTGTTTCCAAACCTTTTTTAAAGTCAAAGGACCACATAGTACTTTGGGGGGAAAAAAAATCCATGGAAAATGCTGCATTCTGTTTTTGGTGGGAGGGCATGTGATAAATAGCTAGCATTTAAGTGAAAGAAGTTGTACTAACTCAAAATGTTACCATATGTATCATCTTCTTTTTAAATACTCATTAGAAAAACTATTATAATATGGCCTAATTAGTGACTTTGTGTGTCAAAGTCAATGACACATAGCTGCTAACTCACACAAAACTGTATAAGGTTTTGTTTTGCTTTTTGTAACCGTAATTCTTTACAGATGATGAGGCCACAGTCTCTCACTTAGGATACCACCAGGGTCTGTGGACCACATATTTACTCATATAGGTCTAGTCCATCCTTCTACACTAAGGCAGAATGAATTATAATTAAACCATTTCTGAGATAATTTATGCAGGATGTCAGAGCAAATGATCAGAACACTTTTTGCACACAAAGAACAGTGATTATCTTGAACATGCACATTGAGATTACAGCATATTACACATTTTTGGTGCACATTGTTAAGAATTCTGATTATAAAACATAATGGACAAAAAAATCTGTCCTCATAAACTCAGCTAGTAAGTGCTAGTAAACTAGCTATAAGCTAGTATGGACTTCAGCAAAAGCCAACCCTTTGTTCAGTCTATATTTTCTATGATTCAGTAATTTTGACCATACAGATAAGAATCTGTGCTCATTGCATCCCCCAGCCTATCAGTTACTGAAAAATACTCCAACTCTGTCATATTTTTTAAATGGTCTAAAACTGCCCCGTTGAATGCAGTTATGCATTCTTTCCATAATCACACAAATCTTGTAAGTGGCAGGAAAAGTCACTTACAAAGTCTTCAGGGCTAGAGATACTTATCTGTGTTTTTTTCAAAAAAATCAGGAGAAAACCAGCAAATTCCATATGATGTGAGCAGACTGCTGAAGGGCAATATTACCAGAAGTTTAATGTTGTCTTTAAAGAAATAATTTTTATTCATCAACACCTTTTTTGAGCAGGAATCAGGATGTTGTCTGCAGTTTGACATAGAGTTAAGAACAAAAAATATCTATGAGCATTTAAGGAAACAAGGTCTTAAGAGAGAAATGGTATTTTATAAAGCAGTATTTAGGGCAGTTGCATTTTAACATAATTAAATACCGCACCACTGCAAGCAATGAAAACCCTGCATTGTTTGCAAATGCAGTTAAGCCTTTTAATCAGACCATCCTCTTTTCATAAGTACATCAACAAAAATGACAGGCAGTAAAGTAAAACAATGTTAGAATGTTGCTTAGATAGATTAATTCACTTCAGGATGTTCCAAACAATAAGCAGAGTGATATCTTTTGCTGAATATATTAAGTTTTCAATGTAAAACTGCTGCTCAAGATAATTAAATGTTAGCTGCATTAATATCTGTTACTGATGCAAGTTGTTTTAAGAGCTAACAGAACAGATTTTCTGGTATGGAACTGGTATTTTGCACTGCACTCCAGTGTACTCCATTAGACTCACCAAGATCCCAGTATAAAATGGATGCAAACAGTATAGGTTATGTTCCTTTCCTTTTTCCCTGCTGCTAGCATAAATCCAGGCTCAAATCTTCTAGTCCTGTGGTTCAGTCCCCAGAGGTCCACCATAAATTTCAAACAGATAAATAACACTTTCCCTCCCACTGATGACTGAATTCAGTACAAAGTGGACATGATAATTTGAATTGAAAAAAGGCATCTTTTGTGCATGCATCTGCTTTACAGTATGTGTTAGCCTACAACTCCCAGGATTTGGGCCACTCTCACCAAAGCTACGCAGCAGTCCCTTGTTATTCACCCAAAAATAGTACAGCACTTCAAAGAGTGCACAATGCAAGTTTAGTACATACTAAGGCAAAATCTAGCCCCAAAATCTATGCAGACTATTAATTATATTAGAAATGAAAACATTCCTTGTAGATTGCATAAACATTTCCTAAACTCATATATAACATGTTAATTAAAATGTAACATATACTGGGTGATGCCTTAATTTTTTGTGCATTTCTGGTTTAAATATTATGAGGATAATTATCTTCCCATCTGATGGGGTTCTCCTGCATTGTTGTTTACTTGTTCTGAAGAAGTCATTCTTCAAGTAACAATTTGAAAACTCAACAGTCATTTACTTCTTCTATCATGTCAAAGCCTTACCCTTAGAGACTCTTGCACTCCAAAAGTAGGCCAGCAGATATCTTAAGCTTATGTGTCACTAGAATTAAGGCAAGAGGCAAACTCTTACTCAGAATTTAAATCTGTTTTATAAAAAGCACTTAAATAGGATTTACAGCTTTCAATTCTTTAATTTAAAAATAGGAAAAAATATTGCTAAGAGCATTGCTATTGATTTAACAACTGAAACTTTTGATATTATGTATTGGGATTGGAGATTTTCAGCCAGATAGCCAGAATGTATAGAAAGTCATAATATGGGAAACAATAAAAGCTATTTTAAGTCTTTTTGCATTCTTAAAATGCAAATTAGATTAAAAATCGGCATTTCCACTGCTCCTAAAGCATGAGAAAAGACAGAACTCTACACAGTACGGTATTTTAATTGTCACAAAATTGATGTGTTTCACACTTTGTTGAATTACACAGATGTAAATAAGGAATGTTACTGTTTGTAGGAGTACTACCAAGATCTGTTTCAAATGGATTCAAACACCTAGCAGAATTCACTGTACTCTGCTTACATGAAATATTGCTTCTCAGCAGGAGCATAGGACACTGTTCTGTAATCACAGTGTACCAAATGTTCTGGTATGATTTTGTTTGATTTCAGTGAAAGAGATACAAAGAATGACAATTTAAATAACGACAAACATTTCTGTCATTGCAAGACTATTGTGTAACTGTTTAGATGTCATTTAGATTTGTCATATATCTTTAAATCTGTTGAATTTTATGCATTAACTAATGACACTTTGATTACCCCTGAATTCTGTATTTTTTTAGTTCAGTGCCTGAAAAGGGGGTATTTGTCTCTGAAAGGTAAAACCAAAAAGAATATCTAGTGCCACATCATGTTTTTAATGCTAAACCTCTGAAGACATGAAGCTGGTCTGATAAGCCAATATGAACTAATTAAGATAGAAGCCTGTGTCTCTGTTCCTATATCTCAGAATGCAACGGATGATTTCTAAGTGTAGCCATGTCTCAACCTCCTAATTTCATAATACTTTACATAGAAGTTAAAGATGATAAAACATTGCACTGTGACCACTTGCTGAAGTAAACCTGAGTGCCATAAACTGACTTTTATCTAAAGCCATGGACTTTTACATACTTCTAAATGAGTAGATACTATCTCATATTTTGCTGACTTCTCAGAGAGACGTTGGACAGCGAATTGACACATTTTCCAGATATTGTCTCTTTGTATAGTGCTCTAAAGCACTTCCAGAAGTAAGAGTTCTGATTCAGAACCAATATAGCATTTTAATTGCCATCTTATTTGACCCTCCTTCAGTGAATATTAATTCACTGAATACAAAGAAATACAGATACAATATATGATACATGTATACAGACAAAATGCCAAGTTCTTTCCCAATCGTTTTACACTTCTCATATATGCATGTACACACTAGAAATATTAGTATAATCTGTTGCAATATTCACTACGATGAAGTTGGAGAAGAATGTTATTTTGTCCACAAAGTTGTGTAGAAAAGACTGACAAATAGTTTTGCATCCTCTCTTTTTTAGAGAATATGAACCTCTATAGCCAGAACATTGTACATGATGTCTATAGCATGATCCTTTTTTACTTAATGAAATTGCAAGACAGTGAAAGAAAAACCAGAGCAGGAGGAACATGAGTCTTATTTTTTGCAACATTTTAACTACAGACTTTTTATGTGCCTATAAAGACAAGAATATAGCTGCAGAACTTGCATTTATATTTCAACTGTTTCTGGTACTGTTCTGGGGTTTACTGAAAAGATAAACCACAAGTGAGAATCAATGAGATCTCTATTTGTACAAATCCAAAGCTGAAGACTTGTTGAATGCTTTCAGTCTGGGCTTAATGGCACAGACACACGCACACACACACAGACACGCACACAAGTATTCTAGAAGAAAGCAATAGGATGGAAAAGAAAATTACCTAGTAACTCAGTATATTCTATCAAAAAGTTGGAAGACTTAGTTAAAGACACCTAGATACAGTAAATAAACTCAGATACAAATTTATTACTGTATTCTCTGCATATATATACATACACACACACATATACAGACAGAATCATCTCCTTGCAGGTTTCTTATTAAAGACATTAGTCTTCATACAAAATCTGATGAGTTTAGGTCACAGTGTCTATGTGCTTGAACTCACAATTTTCAGTATGACATCATAATAAGTAATTCTAAAGACGGTACTGGTATTATAGACTACTTCAGACAAGAAAAAACAACCACAAAAAATTAAGTTAATCATACCAGTCTGAAGTCTGTTTTCATAAAAATAATCTTAATCACAAGAAAATTATTCAAGGAATAGTAATGAAAGACTGGTAATCACCTAACCCATATATTGTCTTTATGATACATAAAGCAGATTACCTCTTGGACATCAGAAATGGAATTTGGCTGCTTACAGAGAGGTGTCTAGTGTCATATCAGCCAACCTGAAGTATTCCAGCTAGCTTCTCTTGCCTTGGGAACCCCTTACATTTTGCATGACATATATTAGCCCTGTGAGAATATCTTCAGTGGCCTGCAATATCTAAACTGGGACTAGACTTCTATGTCTAGGCACCTGAAAGTCTAATCCATGCTCCATTTTGCACTATATATAATCACATAATTAGGAATAGACATAATTATAAATCAGAGTATTGGCATTGTATATTGTTTTTACACTACTTTAAAAATGACAAAGTAGGCAGGAAACTAAAAAACAAAAATGGTCTTCTATTGATTAATATTTTAATACAGTAGCATCTTCAGTGAAATGTTAACTTTACGTTCACTGGTTTGCATAAACATTCTTATAAATTTCTGTCAGTGGTACTGATTTAACACTTCAGTAGGAAAACTAAAGATTCTGCTATTGTCTGCCTGCTTTGTTGACTATTATCCCTCCTTTCCTAAGACAAAGCTGTCAAACTTAAGAAATACTTTGTTAGCTCACCAGAAACAGTGAGAGGATGAGAAAAGGATGGCAGATCAGAGGCAGGTAAGCATAGAGAGATAAACCAGAACATTGTTCTTTATCTGATATACAAAATAAGGATTTTCAATGCTGGCAGCATAAGGAGGAAAAAATATGTTAAAAAGAATACTTATAATGCTATATTATTATGTAATATAACTAATAATATACTTACTGTAAGACTCTATAGCAGCTAATAACACTAAGCCAGGGATGATCTTTTCATGACCCTCTACTCTAAAGCTGGTCTCTCCAGCTTTCTTAACGCTCTAACAGGTTGCTACAAAGAACAGATGGGTGCATACAGACCAGGCAGCTCAAAATACAGTTATTTCCAGTAAACCACCATAGTGGTAGAAATATACCGATAACCTACATTCTCAATAAGTTTTGCAGACGTAACAGTGTAGGAGAGTTATAAGGATGGATTAAAGAACAGTCCTTTCAGCACATTTATGTTGATACCCTTCTAAATGTGCAAGTGATGAGAATTAAAAAACACCCCAACACATATATGCTTGAATGAAAATTAAACTAAATCATGTTGGAGTCTGTGAGCACGGGCCAGGTAAACTCAGTAGTTAGCATCTCATTAATGATAAAATATCCCAGACAGGATAAAGAAAAATCATGAAGGTTTCAGAAGAGGAAACTTTCAGGTAACACTTTCTACAGCATGTATCCAATGCAATACAAAGGGGCAATGTAGAAGTAGGGGACAAACTAATTGAAGCAAGACTTTAGGAAAGCAGACTTACACCAGCGATAATACATAGTTGAGGCTCTTACTCCTACAAAGCACCTTCCTTTGCAGAATGCTAACTTGGATGGACAAATTGATCCAATTTAGCAGATTTGATTTATCCTAGCTCTCTGATTTACCTCTATACCAAAATGTTCAGCATAAGCAAGCAACTGAGATGAAAAGAATTCTAAAGACAAGTACTGCAGAGGTGCTGGAAGCTCAGACTTCACCTTGAACAAAGTGAAGTTCTATCACAAAACAGTAAAAGGAATTCATGAAAGATCAACAAAACTACGAAGAAGGAAAGTATTTTACATAGGTCACAGTAAACCTTTAAGTAATAATAGTTGTAGAACATATTTATCTACAAATCTAAGTAGAATTGAAATTATCAGAACAGTAAAATGGCTATAATTAAAAGAAACATCATTACAAGAATGGAAAATGTAACAATATCTGTAAGCAGTGAGCTCTGTTGGAATATGGAAAAACTTCCCAGGGAAGCTTAGTTCTCTGAAAAATTTGAAATAGAGAAAAAAAGCTGATTGGAGGCAAGATTCTCATTCTCCTACTTATTTTTGCTTCTCTATTCACCGTTAAAGGTTTCTTTCACCTCTCTGTTTCCGTTGCCCGTGCTTCTAGGACAGTGGACTTGTGGATATGTAGAAGGCTGTACCCATTTGATCAGCCCTTCTTAAAGATTAAGCAGTCTTGAAGGAATTTATGCCATTTGGATATTTTTAGATTAAATCTGTTTTAGTGCTTCACTTAATTGAAAATTTATACCTGAAGCAACAGAGTAAAGTCAAAACACTCAGGCAGAAACAGGACACTGAGCACCGTTTTTGTTGCTCATTGCCTTGGTTTTCCTGCAGAATGGTGATATCTGCTCTTTTTTCCTCAGTATGCCCAGCAGCAGGTGCTGCAGGCGCTGGCAGAGATGACTCATGGCAAGAATAAACCAACTGGTAACAGAAGAAAACTCACGGTACCTCCAAGCATCCTATTTGTCAGCTCAAAAGTGAAACTCCTTTTTATGTCCCTCTAAGATGAGGTTGTTTAACCCGAGCTCTTCAGTACTTAATTTGGTGGGAAGTGCTTATTTATCATCTCTACTTATTTGTGTAGTGTCAAGCACATATGTTAAGAGTTCTGTATCAAAGTCATCTTTTGATCCTGCTCACCTTGCCCTTGGGTGACAAGATGCTGTTAATGTAGCATCTCTAGGATTTGTGATCAAGTTGTGATCATTAACCTTTGTCCTGGAGAGAGGGTCACTGTCACCTCACTCTGCTTTTGCATTCTGGATAAGATTGGGCTTTTCCATTTTGGCACTAAGAGGAAACTGAGCTATTTTGCCACATCTCCTTTCTTAAGACTGGAGTACAGAAGCTGGAGGAAGAGCTGTAGATGCACAATTAGGTAATTGTGAGCTTTCTAAGTGTGTTGTGTAGAGATCAAATACACTCAGGTGAATGAGAATTTGAGACCTCCTTATGCCTCAGAATTGGGTTCAAACTAATGCTTACACTGCCATTAGAAATCAGATTCTACACACTTTCTTCCTGAAGAGCATAACATGTGTTTAACATTAACTGTAGCATTCTCATCTGCAGCTGGACACAGAATCTGACTTCGTCAAAGCAAACATGAGAACTATGGAAGCTCAGCCAAGCAGAGCTGTTCTTCATGCAAGTTGAAGGTACATATTCAGGCTAGAAATGGTACAGTTTACAGGACTGTAAAGGTAGTCCTCAGGATTTATTATTTTTCCCTGGTGAGCAAACAAATAGTTGCCTAGCTAGATTGCTGGGAGACAGATGGTTATTCTGTTTCTGTCTCTTTGCTCAGTCTTAATAGACAGAAGTACAGAGAAGAGGTGTGTTATCCTGGGCAGTGAAACCAAGTTTGTAAGTGTAAGACTGTGATATGGACTCTGTCTTGTGTTTGCTATTCTAAGCAGTTCAAGTATGGTGGGCTGATGTCAGGTGCCCACCAAACCGCTCTATCACTCCCCTCTTCGGCAGTGCAGGGAGGAGAGAAAATAAGATTTAAAAAACCCAAAACTGATGGGTCATAGAACCATTATGGTTAGAAAAGAGCTTTAAGATCATCAAGTCCAACCACCCACCTCACACTGCCAGGCCCATCACTAAACTCATCAGCACCTCATCCATGTCTTTTGAATATCTCTAGGGATGGTGATTCCAGCACCTCCCTGGGCAACTCATTCCAATGCTTAATAACCCTGTTGGTTAAAAAGTTTTTCCTAGTCTCCAATCTAAACCTCCCCCTGAAAATGCAGCTAATTCTAGACTCAGATTCTCAATAGAAGACAAACAGATCTACAGTAGCCACAATAATTGTTCAACTTCTCCTGTCATCCCTCTCCCCACATTACATACGATGCCACAGAGCCCCAGCCCCCCCCACTGGACTTTAATAGTAGCACTTGTCCTCTTTATAATTTTGTGGATACAGTCTACTGAATTATGGATGGGGCCAAACATTGCTGGTGTAGTGATTAGTCTCTTTCCATCTTTTAGGGCTCTATACCTGCAGATCAGCTGGTACCTGATCCTAAGGGAGCATCTAGACTTCTTTGCAACTCTGCCACCTGCTTGTTCCCCTTTCCTTGGTGAGGGTGAGGCATGGTTCTCTCTTCAGTTTCACAGGGTAAGAAACAAGAACACAATGTGCAGATGAGGGCACAATTAGTTCCCATGTAACAGCCAGAGAGCCTAAAAAATCCTCCAGATTTTTTTTCTCTCAACAGTTTTCAAGAGGCTGAATCTGAACTGAGGAAGATGGAAGCAATGAAAGAGTAGATTCAGAGGGAGAAAGATGAACAAGTGAGCTTTCTTGATCTTTCTTGAGCTTTCTTTGCCTGAAGAGACTCATCTGCTAAAATACTGCTGGAATTTCATTCCTGTGTAGTCTTCAAGTCACAGGACATCCAGAAATTTGTGTTAAAGTTGAAAAGTGTGCAGAGCAAGATGCAAACACTGTCAAAAATATGACATGCAAGTGCAGAGCAGGCAGCTGGAGAACCAGCTGGAAGTAGAGAGAAGGCAAAGGCAGCAGCTGGAAAACAAATGTCAGGTAAAGTGGTAACAGCTTGAAAGACTGGTGAGATGCCCATTGCAAAGTCTATGGGGTTGTAAAGCAGCTAGTAGAAAGACCTTGTGAACTCTTACCAAAACTGGCACAGGCTGCCCAGTGAGGTTGTGGAGTCTCCTTCTCTGGAGGTTTTCAAACCTACCTGGACACGTTCCTGTGTGACCTGATGTAAGTGAACGTGCTTGAGCAGTGGGATTGGACTGGATGATCTCTAAAGGTCCCTTCCAACCCCTACCATTCTATGATTCTGTGAACAGACATTCCTATAAATCTTACTATGTCTGTTCCAGAAAGCCCAAGGAGCAACTTAACATACATTCCTTATATAGCTGACTTCAGAGAGAGAGGATTACTTTTCTTTTTTTTTAAATTATAGAACTCTAAGGTATTTACAGTCAAGATTGGAGAGTCCCTCCATTATATTGCAATTTTTCAGCTGCGCCATGAAAAAACTGAATAGAAAGTAATGTTACTTCTTTTTCTGCCTAGCAACTGGGAAGAAACAGTCAAAGATCAGGAGAAATATAAAGAGAAGGCAGAAAAGCCTGCATAGAGTCCTGGCAGCCAGCATAGAGTCAGAACAGGTGAGACTGGTTATCAGTAGAATAATAATTCATTGAAAGTAATAAGATGATATTGCAGCATATGTGCCAAGTACACCTTTCAATCTCTGATTGGCCTTTTCAACTTAGTAGCATTTATCATACTTTTTTTTTTAAATTAAAGATTTTAGCTTTTCTGTGAATAACTTCAATTTATTGGAGCTTGTCAGAAAAGCTCTTGTTCCCCACAACCTGTTGTTTTTATCAGGCGTGGGACATCTGTGTTAACCAAACAGAAATCTTGTGGCCAAGTAAATTGCCTCTCTGAGCTCCTCTTCTGTCACTCTATTTGTGACATGCACAACCACATTTCCCTCCCCACCCCAACTATCCCCTCATCTTTGCACTACTGTACCACAATATCCAAGTTATTATAGTTTGCACAGATTATTATAGGGGCTTGGGGTGAAAATCTGAGGCTTCGGATGTTTTATAGAGTATTAAATAGCACAAAGTAAAATTAAAAAAAAAGTAATAGAGGTGCTCCATCCTGAGGTCTTAATGTGCTGCTTATCAGTCCAAGTACTGTTCTGTAATTAGAAAGAGACCTTAACAGCAAAAGAGTATTTCTACAGCACTCTTCAGGCCAAGTTAGTATTTCTTCTTTCTCTGCAGTTTGTGGTATCCAGCATCCGTTTTTTCTTGTCTTCTTCCCAACGCCTCTGTCTTTCATGCTGTGTTGGAGACCTGTGTTAACTTGATTTACCCCCTAAGAGAAGGGCACCTTTGTAGTGAGGATCTCTCAGATCCATCCTTCTCACAGCAAAGGCAAAGAGCATCGTGCAGAGCTCCTACCTCTATGTAAGGAGAAAGACTGGAGTTGTGTCCTGTTCTGCCCTATCCTGCACAGAACCCAAGGACCAGAACACAGTGTGCATTAACTGTTCTCTCTGCAGTTCATTTCAAAGGCAGAAGCAAAGAAAAGAGGTGGGGAAAGTATTTGGTAGCTCTTCATCAGTCAGGATTTCAGTTTCTTAAACTTTCTTTGGAAGATCCTTATGCAGGGGTGAAGAACAAACCCCTCTTTAAGTTTAGCTTGGCTCCTCCTCTTTTGCTAAAGGACATATTCAAGCAGCAAAGAATATTATAGGTCCAAGAAAGCTTTAAGGGACTGTTTCTGTACTCAGAAAAATTCTACTGCATGTACTTCATGATCCAAATACTTGTCTGAAAACTAACAGTCTATTTTCTTCTCTGCATTCACCTTGGTTTCAGTGGTTCTCTGTCCCCCTCCTCCACACCTTTTATAGATACCTTTCAAAAGCTGTGCTTACCTTATTTGTGTAGATTCATCAGCCTTCTCCATAACTGAGAGTTCTTATAGAGCTGTGTAGTTATCTTTTTAGACACGTATACGTCTTCAACTGCTATAAATTTTACTCTCTTCTTCAGTAATGACAAGGATTCCCAGTCAAGTCAGCAGCTTCATAAAACATTGCCTCTTTTCCCAGGAGCAAATGCTAGAAGAGCTTCCCATTCCCACCTCCCTGGACAGCAGGGCATGCAGCAGTGCTTCCAGCTCACTGTCAGGAAGGTGCATGTGAGCTGGGCAGGAAATTACTCACTTGACTGTGTGATTCCCAGCCTAGGGGAAGCATCATCTGCTGCCTGCAGACTCCCTGCTAACACCCAGCTGCTGGAAGAATAGGCAGCACTAAGTGATCTGACATAGTTTGTTGGGTCTGTGTCCCTGAGAAGCCCTTGTAAGTAAGAGGTGTTCATGGGGCATCCATATGTAGAGCACCTTGGAATGCTTGTTTAAATCATAGACTCTCATAATGGCATCCTGGGATGCATCAAGAAGAGTGTGGCCAGCAGGTCAAGGGAGGTTCTTCTTCCCCTCTATACTCCTGGTAAGGCCTCATCTGTATTGTGTACTGAGTACTGTGTCCAATTCTGGGCTCCTCAGCTCAAGAGGGACAGAGAACTTCTGGAGAGAGCCCAGCACAGGGCCACCAAGATGATCAGGGGACTGGAACATCTTTCATACGAGGAAAGGCTGCGGGAACTGGGGCTTTTTAGCCTAGAGGAGACTGACAAGAGATCTTATTAACATTTACAAATATCTGAAGGGTGGGTGTCAGGAGGTTGGGACAACCCTTTTTTCTATAGTAGCTAGCAACAGGACAAGGGGTAATGGGATGAAGCTGGAACACAAAAAGTTCCACTTAAACATAAAACTATTTCACTGTTCAAGTGAGGGAGCCCTGGCACAGGCTGCCCAGAGGGGTTGTGGAGGCTCCTTCCTTGGAGGTCTGAAGACCCATCTGGATATGTTCCTATGCAACCTGATCTAGGTGAACCTGCTTCTGCAGGGGGGTTGGACTAGATGATCTCTAAAGGTCCCTTCCAACCCTACCATTCTATGATTCCATGAGTCTATGATTCTTCTTAGAATTAACTCATACCTCTCACTTTGTCTTTTTGACTCGGGTGTTCCTCACTGTGAGGCTGATATTAACTACTATTTAAAGCAAAGCAGTTACTTTTTATTTAGCATGATTATAAACTGTGTTCTTGATAAGCTACATCTTTGCTTTCATTGCTTTTCTTTTACCAGCCTTAGACTAAGGCCTGGCAGATGCTATCAAAACAAATCTGAGACTGCTTTGCAGAGGGTTCAGATAATTACTGAAGACTGAGTCATGTGTCTGTGGCTGCCTGCTGACATGACTGGGGCAGGGAAGAACTGGCAGGACTGGCTGCTTTTAATGGCAGATGACAGCTGCGTCTGGGGAGAACGTAAACCTTGAGCTATCTTAGGAGAACCTAAGGAATTCCTGAGGTGTGTGATGTTATACCCCACGTCATCCTACCTTCATGTTTCAGGAATGGTCTGCTGCTGAGATCTTTTAAGTCTGCTGTCTCATTGGAGGCAGAAGATGGAGATCATTGAGTGTACCCTCAGCAAGTTGGCTGAAGACACCAAACTGGGAGGACTGGTTGATTCCCCAGAAGGCTGTGCTGCCATTCAGCAGGATCTTGACTGGCTTGAGAATTGGGCAGAGAGGAACCTCATGAGGTTCAACGAGGGCAAGTGCAGAGTCCTGCACCTGGGGAGGAACAACCCCATGCACCAGTACAGGCTGGGGATTGACCTGCTGGAGATCAGCTCTACAGAGAGAGACCTGGGAGCGCTGGTTGATAATAAACTAAACATGAGCCAGCAACGTGTCCTCATGGAAGGCCATGGCATCAAGAACAGTGTAGCCAGGTCAAAAGAAGGTCTTGTCCTCCTCTACTCTGCCCTGGTGAGGCCACATCTGGAGTTCTGTGTCTAGTTCTGGCCTCCTCAACTCAAGAAGGACGGGGAAGTCCTGGACAAAGTCCAGCGCAGGGCTACCAAGATGATGAGGGGACTGGAACACCTCTCTTAGGAAAAAAGGCTGCAGGAACTGGGGCTGTTTAGCCTGGAAAAGAGAAGAACGGATGAGGCAAATCTTTTTTTTGTAGGAATATGAACTCCTAGAAAATGCCAAATACTTTAAAGATCTTGAAACACTGACTTCTCCATCCTCTAGGGATTAGTATGATCTCATTTCTTCTTTATTATCATAATTTAATGCTGCACATTAAAAACCCCTCATGCCCAGTGAATGTGGCTTCTTGAACAACCTCACTGGGAAGTAGTTGTAATATTGCACATTGCACTTTTTCCCCTAAAGAATCCCCAATGAACAGCACTGGCCTTCAGTTGTCACCATTTGATTCTATGTACAAGACTGAGAATCAGCTTACAGAGCAATCTTCAATGGAGAAGAGCTAATGACAGCCATACTGAGGCACATTGGTGTTGTACTCAGAACAGCTTCCATCCACAGCTGATAAAAGTTCCCGTGTCATGAGTATGAAAAGTCCATCAAGCTGTACTTGGCACAAGCCGTGTCTCCGACACCTATAGAAAAAAACATACATAAATCCAGTTTCCCCAGCACTACATAATGCAAAGGTTAATGCAGCAAGTATCAATTCCACGTGCCACAAACCTTGTCACACGACTGCATAGGTACCCAACATCTTCCGAGCCAACCTGGTATTTCCACTGCTCTGATAAATAAGTGACAAGTTAAAGGCAGTGTCTCTTCTCAAGTCTGTCTGATCAGTTTCTATGCCCTGTAGAAATAATGAGTAAAAGAAGTTACCTATAGGCAAAGCAGTATAAAAGTTGAAATAGGAGTTGCAATTACAGTGGAATCAAATCCTGTAGTCCTGGTTTATATAAGCTTTCAGCTCTACAGAAAGTACTCCTGGTGCCCTCCCTCTTTAATGAGTTTCCATAGGTTGTTAATCACTACAGTGTTATATAATTACATACACAAAACATTAGCTGTGAATTAGCCATCCAGCTCACAAAACAGGAAAGCACCATCTTAATTTGCCTTAAAGAGTTTGTTCCTGTGATCAGAATGTGAGTACTAGCCCTGTCTTTTACAGTCACAAGACTGCTGCTTTCAATCCCCTGCACTGACTACTGCACATTTCTTACTTTACCAACCCTTCCCATTTCCCAAATACACCTGTAAGTTTTCTACCTACCTATACCAAAGCTAGGCAAAAGCTTTATCTCAGACCACACTTGTAAATGGATGATATATCAATTAAGACAATCTGTCTCAGTCATCTGGCCGATCAACTAGGATCATCTGGCTCACATGGATTTTTAGGCATTCTTCCTACCGGTTCGTACTGCTCCAGCTGCTGTTTTAGAGCACAGGTGAGTACATAGCACTTCCATGTGTCATTTATTGCATGTAATATGGATAAAATTCAGTTACTTAGGTAAAGTTATTTAGCAACCTTTTTTGCTGCTCCCCCAACTAAGAGTAAATCCTTCAAAATCTGTAAAGCATTGAAATCAACATAGGCTCACCTACATTTCCAGGTGACAACTGCATATGGGTTTCCAATGACAAGGAATTACAATATGAATGAAAGGAAACTCAACTACACAGTTTTTATCCACCTATTTTAACTATGTCTCAGAAATTAACATTGACCTGCCTTTATTCTCTGAACATAACTCACAAAGATACATACGTCTAAGGTGAGTGGGGGAAGTTCAAGTACTTTTTGGTAATAGTGGATTGCTAGGTGCAGCAATCCCAGCTGGTGAAGGCCACGACCAAGGTTGTAGAAAGACTCTTGACATGGTCCACGCAGGTCCAAGTAGCGATGAAGGAAGGAGAATCCCTGTAGACATTTGATGCACATTTGTGAATTGTCCCTTGAAGAACATGGCAGTACAAGATGCTGGAGAACAGGTGTTTCAATGCTTGATATAAAGTTCCCCACAAAACTACATGCAAGTTGAAGGCAAAAAATAAGATGACTGCTGAGACCATAAAAACTGTGCTCTGACAGTCTCCCTGACATTGATTACAATGGGTTTCTGATAGATTGAATGCACAGCTGTTTGGTGCAGTGGCTTATGGCACTAGCTTGCTAAATATCTGTCATGTAATATACAAATAGATAAGATTGGGTCATTTTTGGAGGAGCTGACCACCTTAAAAACCTAGCAGCCCAAAGATATGCTCTTTTTCTTTAAACAAAAATCTTCAAAAGATAACCCTGCCCCATTTTTTTATTTTAAGGAGAAACAAAAAACCATAACCTTTCATTCCCCTTCCTTCACTCTTTCTTTGCCCTGGATAGTAGCAAGAAATGGCTTAATTCTACAAATTTTCTACAGAATTATACAAAATTCTGAACTCCATGAGTACATATCAAAGCCTTATTTCTGGAATGCAAGCATAATCTCTTCTTGATCTTGTACTTTATATAAACTTTTACTCCATTATCAGTTATCAGGGAAATCACCAGTACATCATTTGTATAAAATGGCCAAAACCAAATATCACTGAATAAGGGCCTGAAAAATCCATACATCCTAAGCAGTAGGCAACAGTTCACATCCCTTGTAAAGCCAGTTGATATTATACTGCCAAATCCCTGGCAGAATTTGAAAGGAAACTCATACCCAGCAATTCCCATGCTATGCTTTAACAAATTTAATGTTTAACCACTCTGAAAGTGTTATACTTTCTTTTTTTGCTTTTAGTTTAAAATATATGCTCCTATATTTAAACTGGCTGGCAGAATTTGAGGTGTACATCATTTTGTTGCCAACCTTAGTCTGAACCTGCCCCCACCTTGCACGCTTGCACAGCAGCGTGCTGTGGTTCAGACCAAGGAGCAGGACCCAACAGGAGCTATGCACCCATCTGTGTGCTGATGTCTCAGAAGGTGTAAAACCAGAGAGCAGCAGTGGCAGTTCCAGGCAGAGGTGGAACAAACCTGTCTCAATTCTACACTGACATATTGCAAAGGGAGAGCAGGGATTTGTTTCCCATCTGCATGATCAGTGCCTGCCAGTTTTGGGCATTATGCATTCCCCCTGACTCGGGGTTTGAATGCTGTTGTGGAGATGAAGGGTGTCAGACCAGAGCTGCCTCCCACACAGAACACAAGGAAAGACCAAGAGGCTACAGTATTGGTTTACATTAAAATGCAGTATTTCAGCTGACAATAACGGAGTTCTGGGGGAAACTTAGGAGGGAGAGACAGAAGAGGTAAATTCAGAGGGGAGAAATCAAGCACAACTTTTTCCATGCTCTCTTATGCATTCCTGTGTGACCTGACTGAGGTAAACCTTCCTTAGCAGGGGTTTGGACTACATTATCTCTAGAGATCACTTCCAAGCCCTAGCAATCTGTGATTCTATTATTTAATTTTATTACCACTTTGGAATGTGATGATTCTGTTGTAAACAGAAGACTTCCTTTCTAGGGACCATGTTGGTAATCAGAGAAGATAGCTCCTTCAATATGAGGAATCAGTTCAGACACAAGCAGCTCATGATCATAATTTAGGTCACCTCTATGTCACTGGTTGAATTATTTATCAACTACAATAGGAGCAAGAAATGAGAAGAGAGAAAGGAGGGAATTTTATCACCGGAGGGTAACATAAATAGGACATTGTTTAAGTACATTGTAAAAGGAGAACATAGCAGTTCATACAAGAAAGGCAGGCCAATTATTGAAAGAAGTGTATAAGAATATTAAAATTAGGCCAAAGTTTGCAAATTTAAAACGTCTTAAGACACTGACATAATTGGTCTTGTTTTAGAGTAGCTAAGGACCTACAGCTTTTGTCAAAATCAGTGTGAGCTACATTTTTTCAGCAATTTCAGAAGTCGTGATTGCTCAGGATCCACACCATATTCTGCTGACTCTGAGCTCAGTGGTCTCAGGAAATAAAAGTTAAATGAAGGCACTCGGTGGAGAGGAGAAGAAATTACTATCAAGATTGTGTTCGGGAATCATCAACCTAGTGTTTGTAACTGGATTGTGGCAGATGAAGGAAAATTGTGAATAAGGAAGCTGAAATATTGGGGGCAGCCTAAACTGGAGTTGTCAACATCTTTATAAAGCGAGCTATAAGAGGCACCTAAAAGGGGGAAGAAAAAAGAAAGATTAAGAAAAAAATTCCCACTTCTTGAGTCTGTAAAGTTTGCTTCAACAATGCAGTTTATGAGATGTCTGTGGAGGGCACATGACAGATTGCAGTCTACAGCACTTCTTCAGAGCAAGGCAGGGCAAGAAGAAAAAATTGAAAGAAAATCCAGACTACAGCCATCGTAATATTTTCACAAACAAGCTGGCAGTTGCTGACATCTATGTGAGCTATCATTGTATACACAAAGCAGTGCAAACTACTAAGAGGAGAGGAGAGTCAGATGGTGTAACTATCAAAAGTAAACTCATTTGTGTGCATGTTTCACCACTTCCCTCATTGCAAATGCAATATTAATTAGGAAAAGTTATTTAAACAGTGTGTTGTAGCTGTACAACACACGAAGATATGGAGCCAGGAAACAGCATAGATAAAAACAATCCCACTGACTTACCTGTACTAGAAGAGCGTGCCTTTTCAACACATATTTCTGAGAAGCCATGTGGATGAAAGTCAAGCCAATACAAAGATTGTACAGAGGTTCATCTGGGTTTGCACGAAAGGCTTGCACATACTGTCCTAAAAGTAAATAACCGAGTCAAGCTGTTTGTCGTGAAAAGCATTCCTTAACAATATAAGGGCAAAACATAAAGTCTTCAAATTAGAAGGGTGAACTACGAAAAAAATTGTTTAATATACCTACATCAAAATACACAGGAAAAAGGTGAAAGAAAATTTTGTCTTTTCAGCACTTCTCAGACTCTGAAGGAAGAATGTAGACTGTGATGGAGAAATTTAAATGGAAAACAAGTAGGCACAGAAGGCAAACGTGGTACTTGCAGGGACTTAGATCTGAAGTCTGACATTTGGGAGGCTTGACTAAAAGCAGTACATTTACTTCAGAGGCCTGCTTAAAATGTCCAACTTGTTTACACTGGTCTTTTTTCTGCCCTTATAGTTTGTTATCATTAGCTTTCAATTATCTTTGCGGGTTAGTAATATTTGCAATGTGTGCTGAACTTGAAACGTGCTGCTTTTCTTAGTGAAGCTCTTTAGTGATCCCTTCATTTGGGTACAATACAATTAAAACATCAGACTAACACTGTGAAGCCTCCTATCATTTTCTGATGTGTGAAAAAAACACTAATAAATCTTTCCCTGGAAAAAAACCCACTCAATTGGTATATCTGTTAATATTAGAAGAAGAAATTACCAAGAGCATGCTTGAAACTGCCAGATACAAAGGCATTATGACCATTCAGGACACACAGTGCATGATTATCAGGGTTTTTCAGCATCAAGCGGAGACAAAAGCGATGGTGACGGACATCCTGGGACTGCATAGTGACTTGGTTGAAGATGTTCCATAGCTGAGGTTTATTGACATTTTCCATTACCATGATCCTACAGAATGAAAAGCACATAAGAAATTAGTAAATGCTATATAGTATATACTGTATCTGCAATAAAACCTCTACAGCTTAGGTAAGACAGGAAAGAAGAGACACTGAAAGAGTGGGTCAGTGACAGGCAAAGTTGAGAGTGACAGAACCAATAGTTCTGGCCAAATCAACCAACCTAGTGCATTACCCATTTTCTGGAGTCGAAGACTATCAGAAAGCTCTTTTAGTTTCAATAGCATGATCTGTTTTAGCAAAACCTGAAAAGCCTCTCCTTGCCTCCTTTAGCGGTATTTTCAACAGTATGATTACAGCCTCAGGGGAAGCAATGACAGAAGGAACTGTTCTACTTTCTCAGCACCTCACCTGATGTAGTTGTATGCTTTTCTGAAGTTTTTGTCTAGAATTGCAGCAGAGAGCCCAAAGTATTCCAGCTCCTTGCGCTTTTGTCTGTCATCATAAAATGAATAATATTCCAATGAAGAATCCACTAGCAGCTCTGCCTCCTTGTAGCGGGACAGGTCACATAAGGAATATATAGCCTTCAGGAGGAGGTTCCACCAGTCATCTTTTGTCAAAACACTTGTGAGAACAGCAAAAATTGCTAGAAATATTGAAGTTGGTAAGTTGAGAAATTAAATCGAGAGAGACAATATATTTTTTTCGAAGGCTTCATATGATCTTTTCAAAAACATTTCAGCATTAACAGATAAAATATTTACAAACTGCACACCAGCAAAAAAACAGTGAAAACTTGGGAACAAATGGCAAGAAAAACACCCAGCTGAAGTTGTAAAACACGCTACATGAATGCAGTCAAGTCACTTTTCCTTATCTACCAAACAGTAGAATGTGTAGTTTGGCTCAGCTGAGTCCAGGCCAATTTAAAACAAACAAACAAACAAAAAACCAAAGACCCAACCCCAAACAAACAAAAAACCAAAATCACACCACTTTTAAAACATGTATTTCTCTTATGTTCTAGATTGGCATGTGTTACGTTTGCACTGAGGAGACCACATGATGTCTAGAGATCCTTTTCAACCTGAATTATTCTGCAATCTTACTGTCTTTCTCTGAACGGGGATTGTCCCCTTAAGTTATATAGTCTTCATTCCTACTGCCTTCTTTGTCCTACAAATAAGCCAAAGTTAACATGAACTGCATGGATTCAGCATGCAAAATAGTAACATTGATTTCATTTTTCAGAACTGAGGAGTTCATCTTGTTGCTTTCTTTTTAATAAGCATTTGTTACCTTTTGCATCGCAATTTGCTGTCTCTTGGTCGTCATTGTCAGAAATTTTATCTCTTGATACCTTAATAAGATACAGGTGTCTCTCTCCAGATTTGGAACTAGATATCAAACACACCTGAGCTCTGCTCATTGCTACCTAGAAACAAATTTAAAGCGTATTTTAGATTACATTCATACACCTTATGACAAAGGTAGCTCTATGGTCAATCCGTCCTGTTCCTATTCCATGCAAAAATAGTCTGCAACTTGGAAATGACACAATAGAGCAAGATCACAAGAGAGAACATTCTTAAGAGGAGTATTTTCTCTGCATTGTCTCATTCTCCAGTGCAGAGAGGGGTATACAAAAGAAAGAAACTCTTTACATGACTTAAAAGACTTCTCTTGGGATTGAAACATCTCTGTATACATTGAGATCAAAACTATTTGAGCGGAGGCATAACAATGGTGATGCCCTTCTGTATCGGCTTCAGAAATATGTGGCTAGTTAGCTACTCAACCAGTATTGTACAGTGGCATGGCTCTGACCAGACGGATAAAACTGAGGTCAAAACCAATGAACACAAAATCACCACCACCACTCTGTCTACGGGCTAAGCAAATTCTTCTCTTTATCACAAAAAAAAAATTTAAATATTTAAGAAATTCAGAAGAAAACTGTCACAATAAAGCCAGTACCAGCACTTCAAGAAAGTGCTATGCTGACTGCAAAAGAAGAGAAAGCTAAGAAGCTGGGCTAGTATTCAGTGTGTCCCATGTGCATGGAGAAACAGGAAGCTGAAGTCATTGTATTAAGAATCACACACACCAGTGGTCCTCTGTCCTGAACACTAGAGGAAGGAACACTGGCACTAAAGGCTCCCTGCATGATTATTATCTAATGAACTTATGAAGCCATCTGCATATACAAAACAATTGCTCTCCTCCTGAGGTTGTTGGCTGCTTGTCTTAACCCAAGTCATAGCTGTCCAATTTATTTAAGTGTAGCTGGGAAGATTGGCTTACCTTCAACAGCATTGCCAGCATGGTAAGTAAGGTGTCTATGTAACCATACATTTTGCCTTGGGAATACAAGAGAGTGGAACGATGCAGGAGTAGCTTTAATTCCTAGATAGTATCAAATATTGTTATTCAGTGTGATTCAGTTGCACACAGAGCGAGTTATAGAACAAATGATTTTGAGTCAATACAGTAATAATAGGATTGTAAAAGCTTCTAGAAAGCTGTAAGAATCTTAGCAGCAACAGGTAAGATCTCCCTAAACTGGCCTGCAGTAGTTACTGTTTCAAATTCTCAAATTTCAGATAAATTGGTCATAAATCTAACCTGTAGTGAAGATGCTGCTGGAGAGAGAATACAGAACCTCTGCTACATCATCAGTTACAATCAAGAGGCTAAACCAGGTAGCTTGTGTATAGCAACTGCAGATCAACTCGATGCAAAGTGACTGGTGTCAAGCCTGATTCTTAGTGGCCAAGGGTTTGTACATCACACACAAGCGATCAGGCAAGACAGGAGAAACACTGAGAAATCGGTCAGGGAGAAAAAGCCACAGAGACTCCTCCCTGATACTCTGTAGGGAATCATTTGCTGTGCTCCGAAGGCACACCAGACTGTAGATAAATAAGTCTCAATCCCTGATCCTATATAGTTGACATCTTTGATCACTACCATAGTTCAGCAGAATAATATATTCTAAACTGGAAGCACAAAGCACTTTACCCACCTGCTGGGCGGCATTAGCATCCTGAGCCAGTGTATCTGGATCATACATTGGTTCCAGAGCCTCCAGAGCTTTTTCAGGTCGGCCCAGCTGCTGCTGAAGTGTTGAAAGGGAAATTCTTGCATCCAGATGCAGTGGAGCCAGATCAACAACTTTGGCATAGCTCTCTGTGGCACGTTCCATGTGTCCCAAAGCCTTCAAGCACTCTAGAAATACCATAAACACCACAATACACTTCAATGACAGGAAGAGATTTTGAAGCTTGCAAAGTAGTTAATGTACTTTTCAGATACTCTTTTTTCCAGTCAAAACCACACAGGTATCATTAAAGTGAAAATATTCAGAAATATGCACTGATGCATCCACAGTTTCACCTAAAACATTATCAGTTGACAGAGGACACAGAGTAGATGCTGTTTCGCTAAAAATACTTGTAGCTGAAGTAAATTTCAATCTAAATGAAGAACGAGGCTGTCATAATGAACTCCAAATATTGGCCTTGCAAATACCAATTATCATTCAACATATGAATACACAATTCCTGTGATCTTAGTCCCTGGAGTTGCTTAGCACTGCATCGTCATCTCAGTATCACATGCTCAGCAGACCTGCTTCTTCTCACCCGCATGCCGAAGCCAGACAACGGCCAAGTTGTATCTTTCTGAACATACAAGAGAACTCAAGAGAGGCAGCGCTGAGTTGTATTCTCCAACATCCAGAAATGCCTCTGCGACGTCCAAATACAAGTCACCCATTTCTTCTGGATTTTGTTCCACCAGAGTGGTCAAGAGAGGCTTTAAAAACAAACCAACACAGAACACTGAAAAGCACAAATAACCAACAAGAACATTTCTCTAAGGTATGGTTATTGGAAGCTTACCTTTCTATGCTATGATTTTTGTTCTATTTGCATTCAGACCTACACTTCCCTTAATTAAATGTTAGTTTAAAAAAAAAGACACATTTTCTATTCCAGACATTTCCTATCACTACATTTCACATATAATGAATGAAAGTGCCAATCAGTGAGGAGCGCTATTCATGAAGGAACAGTCCTCAGATTTTGTAGGGCTTTAAACTGAAATGAAGATGCATTCCTTAGCGTTAAGATCTTTGCAGTGTGGTCCTAGGCACGTCACAGCACATAGGCTGTAATTTACTGTGCTTTAGTAATATTTCCCTGGGAGGCATTATTTATAAGGACAAAAATAGTATTTCTGCTATTGCAGGTTTGCTAGGTTTATCTCTTGGAGTGGGAGGGAAGCAAAAATAACCTCTACAGTATACTCTGTGACTTCAGTCGTACAAAAGTAGGAAAAATTACTTGCTTTGGTAATGTATTAGAACATCCTCCAACTTCTGATTTGGATTTTACTTACATTAAGCGGCTCTAGGATGTTCAAGTGAACCAAGCACACCATCAGTTTGACTGTGATGTCTATGGGAACGCCCTCAGGTATGCAGCAGCTGACCTTCTCCCCAGCTGTAGGAAGATAATTTCTTTCTGAAGTCACAGGCTTTAACAAGCACTTCACAAGCTCCACATCCTCTCTAGACCATGTTCAGCTCCACTGAAGAAAAATATGTTCTCATGGACTCTAGCAAATGCTGGTGTAGGCCTGGCTTCACCATTTCTTTTATATCTCATCTTCCTTATGAGGAAAAGTGGGAACTGGGGCTGTTCAATCTAGAGAAGAGGAGACTGAGGGAGGATCTCAATATTTACAAGTATCTGGATCTCAGGAGGTTGGGACATCCCTTTTTTCTATTGTATCTAGCAACAGGACAAGGGATAATGGGATGAAGCTGGAACACAAAAACTTCCATTTAAACATAAGGAAAAACTATTTTACTGTGAGAGTGAGGGAGCCCTGGCACAGGCCACCCAGGGAGGGTGTGGAGTCTCCTTCCTTGAAGGTCTTCAAAACCCACCTGGATGTGTTCCTGTGTGACCTGATCTAGGTGGACCTGCTTGAGCAGGGGAGTTGGACTAGATGATCTCTAAAGGTCCCTTCCAACCCCTACCATTCTATGATTCTATTATATGTTTCCCAGCAGTGGAACAATGTCCTACTGTCTCTGATGCTAATAATTTCATGTAAAGTGTCAAATTATTTCAGCCTGCATCAATTTCCATAGTAGGATTCCACAGGATGTGCATAGAGCCTTCACTCTCTTAAGAAATGATTGTTTCATAAAGTTTTCCTTTAGCAATTTACACACCAGCACCCTCTTCTCTTTGCTTTTTGAAGGAAACACGTCATACTAGGGTTTTTGTTCTTATTAAGCCAAGCCATGTTTACCAGGGATCTAGCCAGTTATACTAAGTACAGTTAACTGCAGAACTTTACAGAACACATATAATCTGTCAACAACTCAAACATGAGACAGAACAGTTACCCCTGACAATGAGTAGCAAATTGAAGGTCACACAGTAAGACTCCATTATCATACTTACTTCAAGTGCAGTCATTTGTTTAAATTCTCCTTCATCTTAATTTCTACACCAGGCATTCAAAGTCTTATTACTATCACCTGAGAAAACCGTCATTTCTAATGTAAGGCCTCCCTGTTACCTTCTACATCGACATCCAATTGCTGCAAATCACAACATGCAGATGAATTCATTGTTCCCTGAACATCTTCATGCTCAGCATGAGAGTAAACTATTCACCTACTGATAAGTTCCCACAAAATGAAAAATTTTCTTTTCCAAGCAGGTAAGCCCTGGGAGAACACTCAGCTTTGGCAGTTGGTTGGGTTAGAAGCAAACACCAAGTAAGGAAGGCAGTACACAAGAAATCTTTTAGCTCTACTCTGCTGTTAGAAATCTTTCCTAATACTCATATGACTGCAGCCTGGTCACTGAGCATATGTTCAGTTCGTAGACTTGTACAAAAAGGAAAACCAAAATTATTTACCTGCAGCACTGGATTCAGCAGCTGGGTGATTTTGCTCATCAGTCACCGCCTCCTGACTTTCCTGAGTTTCTACCACTGCCCCTGTATCTTTTTTAAAAGATTAGCAGATTACCCTAGGAAGAAGAGCTAAGCCAAAAGTTACTTGCTTAGGAATCCATAATCAATTGGCAGCTTACTCTAAACAGTGGACACTTCAAGGACAGCAGAGCAGGGAGCAGTCAAAAAGTTATAAAGCAAGAGAGGGTAGGGAATAAAGCTCTTAGGTAGTTTAGAAGCTTTATCTTAAGAAGTTGCACACCCCAGGTAACTTGGCAACACCGTGTTGTAATTCCTAGATTCATTATAGATTTGCTTCTTACAAATGACCTGTTAAAAAACTCTTTCAGGACAGTTGTTCATTGCTGAACTGCATTTCTACCTAAAACAAAAAGCCAAAAGAAGTATCTCATGCCTACACTTGGTTTGGACCAGACTGATGAAACAACCAATCATTTTAATCACAAACAGGCTGTCTGCTTATGGAGTTGGTGTGATGTGACAATTCTACAGCCCAAACATTTTCAGACTTAAGCAAAGACTTTTACAAAGCGGGTTTGTCAAAACCAACCTACTTTATTCAATTGCAAGCCAATACCCCTAGATTTGCATATACCAAAACATTTAAACATTTAATCACAAAAGTATAGTTTACACAGAATATCAGTCTCAAGTTGATATTCTTGAGTACAGATGTCACAAAGCTGCTTTTTTTTTTAAGAAGCTATTTAGCTGGCAGAAATAAATGGTCTGATGGGAGCACTCAGAGCTAGGTTTACTACTTTAAAAGGCCTCCAGTTGCCTGGAGAGCAGTCCTTGTCCTTAATGAGTCAACAGAGCTACTTGGACATCAGAGTAATTCCTTATAGAAAGCTAAGGTCATGCCATGTAACTCATTAAAAACACTGAAAATTTTCAAAAGAAAAAAGCCTGTGAACACACACAAAAATATACCCATGAGGTGAAAAGGTAACGGAAAGAAGGATGTCATACAGTGGGGTCAGACTAACTGCTTGTCAGCTACTTGCCTTTTTTCTCCTCAGTTGGACTTTTTTCTGGTACTTTCTTTTCAAGCACAATTCCTGTAAAATCTGTAATAACCTAAAACAGACAATTAGAAGTTTAAAATTTTAAAGGATACATGGACTAACCAGCCCATGTGGAAGTTATTTTAGACATCACAAAAGTTATCAGAAGAAAAGCTGCATTCATTTCACATGGGGTTAGTTGACAAGTGTTGAGTTTGATCACCTTATGTCTTTGTCTACTATACTTGGACTGCTTAGATAATCCAATCGGCATCTCTTTAGCAAATGTAACAGTTACTTTCATCACAACTAGAAATTTTTTAACCTTTTTATCTTATTTTGATGCCTTTTGGAAGATTGAAAAAGAAAGCAAAACACCAGGTAAATAGCTAAGCTCTCCACAGATCTTTCCAAAGTGCTACAAAGACTCCTCAGCCTAAACACATTTCATGGAAACCATATGGTTTGTCTCAGTTAAAAGAATTAGATTAATCAAATTCATTGTTACATGCAGACATTTTACAACAGCCCTGATTATACACATCATAACCTCAATATATCTAGTATAATTCAACAGAACAACTCATTTTAAAAAACAGAAATCAAAGACAGATAATTCAAGACACTAATTTGCCAACGAAGGGCTGCAAAGGGGGAAAATGCACAAGTGTAAAGGATCATTGGCGTAAGACCCAATGTAGTTCACTATTTTGTTCACAAATTGAAAAGTAAAATATTTAAGTCATTACTGTTGCCAAAATAAGAGTGACAGACACAGAGCACATGGCCCTTAGAGGAACATACTAGATGACTGTATTAAGATAGTTACTTTTTAAAGGCTGTTTACCAGCTCAAATACAGCTTCAGCACCATCACAGGAATAGACCTGCAGATAACCATCAAGCAACAGGAGAAAAGTTGTGCAATGAGTACTGTATTAATAAATCTGGCAGTTAAACACTATGTACATAAAACTGAATGTTTGATTTTTAAAATGGGAAGAAGTACAGAGCAGGGTCAGAGGAACTGTTTGCAGGCTCAGGATTCTTTGCACAGGCAGAGAGATAAATAAAATCTTAAAGAGGTTAAAAAAAAGGAGCAAATAAGAACATTCACAAAGTGTCAACTAACAGTGTCTTTTCAATCTATCTTAGAAAGTTTAGCAATGGCCAGACACTAAAGTCTTTCCTCTGAAAACCAGATCAAATCAACCCAGAAGCATGCCTCAAAAGAAAGGGCCAAAAACCGCTGGAACAAATTGGGTACAGTTACGTTATCTTCTCCAATTCCTGATGCCTTAGACTTGAGACGTACTGTCTTTCTGGAATATATGGTTCATGCTTAATACATACATTGAGTCGTAACACAAGTATGCAGATGGTCTGCATTTGAACCATCAGACCATTCAGCATCCCACTTTTAATCTTCAACTCAAAGAATGCCCTTTGCTGGTGGTATTCACAAAACCAGCTCACAAGTCTTTGGCTACTGAGATTACGGCAATTTTTAAAAAGGAGAGGAAGGATGCCAAAATTTTAAACCTTTCAAAGGCATACAAGCCTATCAGCCCCCAACTTGCTAAATCATGCCTTTAACCACAGAAATAATAGCAAGCAATCTGTATCTGATCAGCTCTCTCGCTGCAGAAGCATGACCATATTTCAGCGCTGCAGGAACATAAACTGTCCCTCCTGCCTGGCCAAGAGGTGCTGACAGTGCCACAGAATTGCATTTAGCTCTCCGTACCGCCAGTGCTTTGTCGTACTGTTTGGAAGAAATGTACAGTTCAGCTGCAATGTTCACATCTTCCACGGCCACAAGGCTCTGGTGCTTAGTAAAGGCTTCTTCTATTATCTCGATAGCAGAGGTCACATCATTGGCTTCATAGTAACTCCTATAAAACACAGATAGGAAATGATATACACTGTATAAACGTTACAATAGTTGGGGGGTGCATGCCTGGGGGGGAAGTGGTGTCAACCCCCAGCAAAAGCACCCACATGCCTTGACTTCAGCTACATACCCAGCTTGAATTGGCTGTAGAGCTTATCAATACCAGAGAAACTCTAGAAAAATCAAACCACAGTAATTCAAAATCCCACTTACTTTGCCATGTCTCTAGCCAACTGCATGAAGCGCTCTCCATCAGAGGGAGACAGGAGGTTCAAAATACGCCGGTAGCCATCCATAGCCATCTTGTGCTCCCCCAGGTGTTCATACAGGCTTGATCTTTCCCAGAGGTAACGCACATTGGTTGGGTCATATTTCAGAGCTACAAGAAAAACCGTATTAGTAGCTTAATTCAGGAAAAAGCAACAATGGATTTCACATTAATTTCCCTGACCAGGTGAAAGTTAACAGACATGCACAAGGTTGTTGTCACAAAAGGACAGCCTATATTAAAGAGTCACTAATTTTTTATCAAAGTCCAGACAGAGGTACCAGAATCTTAGTAAGCTACAGCAAACTTAATTAGAAGTCAGAAGTAAACAAAATGATTGACATTAGCACCTAACAGAACTATGAAAATAGTTGGTATGCTACCTTTTGTGTAGCAAAAAACAGCCTGTTTAATATTGTCCTGTTCCAGTGACATTTCTGCTAGTCTAACCCATTCCTCAGTATCACTAGGATTTAAGTGAGCTGCAATCAGTTCAAACTGTAATGACTTCTCCATGTCACCCTGGTCTTCATAGATCATGGCAAGAGTGGAAAATGGCTCATGAGCAAGAGGAGCTGTGAAAAGACAAAAAGAATGATTAAGAATTACTGTTTTAAAATCACCTTGCACACAAATCATTTGCCTTTCTACAAATAACAGGTATTAGAATTACATGAAACATCAACATCCCTGTGTTTAAGTTCAGAAAAGATTTGCAGATAATCTTCCAATTACTTTTCATAAATTATTAAACAGTCTGACTGAATCTAACAACAACCATGCATAGCTGATGTTTATACCTTGGTTCTACAATGATAATAAAAGCAAATTGTAAAGCTAAGTAAAGGCCCAGGCCTCTGCAGAATTAAGGTGCTAGTTTCTACTTTGTTTTTATAAGCAAAACAATTAAGGAAATGTAGTACATATGTTTAATTCCACATTACTTATACAGAGACTTTCCTTGTACTGATTGTTTTCATCATCAGTGAAGCCACACTGAATTTTCCTGATGCACATGGCAATCTCATCCCTCCTTAAAGCTAGAGAGTTTTACCATTCTAACCTACCTTGTCGAATGATTTCCATGCACATTAGAATAGCCTCCTCACGTTCTCCTCGAGCAAACCTGATATTGGCCTCTCCCATCAGACCCCTCAAAGCACGAGGAAGTTTGCTGCGTGGTCTTTTCTCCTAAACAGGGAAGGGATATTAGTCAGTTGTGCCCGAATTCAGGAGACATTCAGTCACACATGTGCTTAAGACAAGCTAATAATAAGTTATTTAGGAACTGATCATACTAAAATAACTGATGAAAATATTGGCTAGTTTTCATAACTGACAGAGTAACTCTGATATCTAATACAAACACAATCCAGAGACTGCAAAAACTCACTTAATTCATTTTTGAAAGTTCTCAAACACTAACCTAATTTAAAAAAAAATAAAAAGGACAAGTTGACATCAAGACAAGCAGAAGTATCCATCACAGGACTGTTTTGTTTTCAGGTAACTTTCTCAGGCAGTAGCCAGAATCACACTAACTGGCACGTACAAACTGTGCCTCAGGAGACAGAGGGAAGTTACATGAAAGTTTAAATACTTGCTTTCATCATTTTCTTGGTCTCTCGATTAAGTACCATCTCCAACACAAAAACATCTCCAGCTGCAGGTTTCTCAGTGGTTTCTTCTTCCTCTTCTTCCTCCTCCTCTTCTTCCTCTTCTTCTTCCTCTTCATTTTCCCCAAGCATGGACGCAAAGACTCGATGGACAGATTTACTGACGCCATCTGAAGTTTCTCCTGGTTAAGAAAGAAGCAAAAAAAAGTTCAAGACATAATCAAGAGGACACACTGCTCATCAGGGCAAGGGCAGAGAAAATGGAATTCTTCATAATTAGTAGCCCACTTGAAATAGCCATTCTATAAGAAAAAGGCCTGCAGAAATGCAACAAGCCTATTAACCTCCTCTTTGGTTTTAAAACCCTGCATTATTCATTACCAGTGCTTAGTATATCCCAGCCTCTAACATTTTTGGGATAGTTGAAATGAAACCATGGAGGAACACACAGAATGAAGAAACAGTTTATCCAACATTTTTCTCAATCCATACAAGAGAAGCATATTAAGCAATTTCCAAGCACTGGACTGCTTGGATGGAATGAAGCTTTTCAGCTGAAGTGGTTAAGTAAGCAGAAAATTATATTGAACATAGCAACCAATTTTTTTAAGTGATTTCAAAGAAGACCTTATTACCATTCTATCCATGACAATAAGTACCTTTTAACGCGTGTAAATGAAAAATCCAGGTTACTCACATTTCTCTAGAAAAAGAAATAACTAAATTCTTTAAAATAATATGGATTTGATACTACATATCCAAGATAAATATGCTTAAGTCATATGATTTTTAAAATGTTCATGTTTTTAACTTTTCATTACTAAGTTAACCCAGGGTTGCAATTGCCCACAAATCCGTATCTATGTAAAATATCAAAATACATAGCGTACAAAGGTATTGTTCAGCTGTGGGACTGGGTACCTGAAGACTTGATAAAAGCATAACCACAGTATCACACTGAGATTGAAGAATAAATCCATCCTGTATTGCCTATTACATACAAGAGAGAACTGGGTACTAACCTGAGTTTATGGTTACTTTTTCAGTTCCTTTTTTTTCCCGATTTGGATATATTTGGTTATTTCTATTCTGAAATGGATATTAAGCATCTAAAATTCGAGATTTTCCTTTCCCATTCATCTGACAAAACCCCTAATTACTAATTTCTTTTTGCTTTTATTTCAGTTTCCTTGTCTGCAGGAATCACCTGAAGATTGCAGCACTGAGAATCTGTATATCAAAGACGATTTTAACACTGAGCTTTTCTGACATTTTCCTTCTGAATATTCTAAATCTGACTCTAACGGCAACTCTTTAAATAGTGATAAGTGTTGTCAATGCGTCTTTGATTCTGACTGCTCTTGAGACTTCTGTGTTCTCTGTAGTAAGACCAGAAGTGACACACTCACAAAAAGCTATCAGGACACGCTTTTTCTTAGATAAAAATGACGTACATGAAAGAAATACAGAGCAAAAAAATGTATTTGAGAAGAAAAGATGTATTTGAGACATCAGTGAAAAGAAGGAGTTAATAAGGAACCACATATATCTGCCTCCAATCACACTTCCAATGTTCATTTTCTGTACTTCTAGACTGAGGTCTGGCTGTACGTTCAAGATCAATTTAGGCAAGACAGCTGAAGGCCTATTTTTGAAATCTAAAAAAGAAAAGAAAAAAAAAAACCCAAACCAAACAGGATTATGAGAATTTGCAGTGAAAGTAAAAAGAGCAGTATAAGAATCAACATGAAGAGATCAAAAATTGCACTTCGCTATCTCCCAGCTTTGTCGATCCCATAAGAATATGTCCTGACTGGAGCAGAGACTACGACTTCTGAAGAGAAGTCATCTGAAACAGACTGCAGCATTCTAAATCTCAGGCTCAAATCCAGAATGAAAGGCATGGGATCAACTAGCATTGATACAAATTAAAGAGAAAAGTACTGCTCAGACCACTTCCTGTAAGTTCTTTCATTATATAGGAACCTCAAAGGAATTAAGCTGATTTTGCTTCGACATTTCAGTCGATATTACCATCCCATTAACTGTACAAAACAAGCCAGACAAGGAATCTGTAGCTAGCAACATCCAGCAGAAAATAAGCAGATAGACAAAAGTGGACATTCTAAACATTTGTAAATTTAGAGAGAGTAAATAATTGAGACCATGTGGTTAAGAAATCAGTAGGAAAAAAATTGAGGATTTCCCAGAAAATAGCAAATTAGCCAGACCTAGCCCCTTAAAAACGCTGAATAAAGTTGAAACCCTGCCTATAACTTGGAACATCTCACAAAGATTTACACATTCTACCAACATGCATCACCACCCACGGGTTCAAAAGAAGCAGTCAGGTATTTATAAAAAGTCAGCTATCGAGGAGTAAATGCTTTTAAAATTCATTTTCCACTGGAATTCTGATGTTAACATTTACCATCAGCTTCATCCTGACTTTGGGATTTCCTGGATGCTTTTTTGGATGACGATGGAGCCTCTACATCTTCGGTGCTTTCCTCAGCAGACGCGCTTTTGCCATCCTACACACACCAACAGTATTAGTTATCAGCTTTATAACATGACTCATTCCTATCTCTTCTTTTACAATTAGCATTTACAAATAGCTTTTTCTTAAGTATAAGAAAAAAAAAAAAACACACGAGTTTTAGGCCATGGGTTTCCAGCTTTTGCTCTGCTACTGAAACAGGTGGACTAAGTGCTATATTTCTAAATGAACAAACCCCAGCATTACTTGCTTTTTAGACATTTATCTATGGGGGGTGACTCAGATGGTGACTGTTTGCATTACTTTTGCTTGAAGAGATTGATCTGTTGCTTATTTGGCATCACAGTGAGGTAAGAAGACATGGTTGACTCTTTTTTAAAAAAGTTACAAATGGGAGACAAACGATTTTAGAAGCCTGCATTTTAAAACACAAAATGAAATATAAAAATGGCACTTGTTAATCCAGCAATGAGGCTGCCCTAGAATATCACTTGTTCTTCCATGACAGACAAGTTCTACTGAATTTCCCCTCCAAAGACCAGAAAACACAGAAATTGAGATGCATGTTGACATAAAGAGGGCAAAGTTAACTTGAACTACAGCACTCCAGTCAGACATACAGGATTTCTCATAATACCTACACCTGCATACTTTCAGACACAAAGTTGTGTCCCCCTGTTTTTAATGCTACCAAGAAGCTACGACTACTAAAGGGAGCCAAACTGGACCTCTTCTTTAGACCACTATCACACAGTAGATGGTGGGGGAGTCGTAGCGGTATATGCTGGACCATTTTCTATCGAGACCTGCTTCTGCTCATTGCTCCTGTCCAAAGAAGAAATTACTTATGGCCCGAAGGCACCTGTCACTAGTTTTTGCCATATCCAGGACACGAGCCACACTGGCACGAACCGAAACGCTGCGTTTTGCACTTCTGAAAGGCTTACGCTCCCCTCCACAACTTGCTCTACCAGTACCTCTTATAAATTATTTTTGTAGAAAAATTAACACCTATATAGACACAGTCAACAGCTGAGCACAGCAGCACTTGACATAAGCCCCACACAAGGGCGAGCAAGCTGCGCCGCTCCTGAAGCGGCCGGTGCCCGGCCGGGTACCCTCACGGCGGGAGCGGGACGTGCTGAGGGGTCCTAAGGGGTACACTCACCTTCTCGCGGGTCTTGCGCTCCTCTCGCCGCCGCTCAAACTCCTCGAAGGAGATTTTCCCCTCCAAGTACTCGATCAGCTCGGGGCTGAAGCCCGACATCGCACCGGTAACGACAGCGGAAGCCGCCGCAGCCGGAGCAGGGAACCTTATCCGGGACAGGATGCTGGTCCCTTTCGTTATGGCGCCCGTTCCGTAGCGCGCCCTCACGCACGAGTTCCGCCCCGCACAGCCCTGTCCCGCTGCCTTGGGGTGCGGGGACTGGGGCCCCTTCGGACCGGGCAGCTTGTGGGGCTGAGCCTGAGGGGGCTCGGTCTGGAGGCGCTTCTGAGGCCGACGGGCTGCGGGGAACCGCGGCCGTGCCTCGGAGGGGCCGATCTCACCGGAGGTGTTAAGATTATCGGGTTTTACCCCCGAAAGGGGTGTTATTTTTACACAAGAAGGATTTCTTAACTTCATCTACGCCTACAGTTATCGTGCACTCGACTTATTGACTGGGGCACGGTCAGACACGGGCCCGGGAGGAGGGGAAAGGTACAAGCAGCCATCAGGCCCCCAGGGCTGGAGGCTGTCGAGGTGGGTACTTCTATTTGCTTCTGTCTCACGAGAAACTAGAAGATTTCTGGTAAAAGAGCATCTGAAAAAATGCTGCCAAACACTTTATGATATCCAGTTCTAATAAATTGAAAAGGTAAAATTTATTTACCAATTTCGAACAAAGACATTTAGCAGTAGTTAAAAGCATGTTGAACTCATTCATTCACATTTAAACAAAACAGAATTCTGCTAGGCAAATTGGAGTAGCCAAACATAACACATTTGTCAATAGACAATTAGTAAATATGCTAATTGCAGCATGACAACAGATTCCACAGGTTGAAACTGTTAAAGAGGAACTTTTAAAATTGTCAGGACAAGAGTTAAAAAGTCAAAGCAGTGATATTTTGCTGTGAAGGTTACCACTTCGCATAAAGTTCAAAAGTTAAGGTCTGAAAAACAGAGGAGAAAAAAAGTATGTGAGACAATACAGGAATATTTGTATGCAGCCAGGCTATGGTTTAAACCAACACCTGGTAACATTGTCAGAAATACCCCTTCTGAGCACCTGCATTCTCTGTTATCTGTACCTTTTCAAAATTCCTCTACACATGAAAAAGGGGAGAAAACGATGAAAGGGGGGAAAAAAAAAGCGTGGTCTATATAGGTCTGCACAAGCACCTTGCGTCATTTTGTTGTAGTAAATACCTCATAATTCTACATCTCAATTTTAAACCAAGTTCAGAAAAGAGTTCTGGTACTATATTTTTAATTTCTTCTGAAAAAAAACCTGTTTTTGTACTTCAGACTGAAGCAGGAACCCCTTGAATCCAAATCTTTCTCTTGGTTATATGGAACAACGTTAGAGGAAAAGGGATCCTCTTTTACCTTGGTCAGCAGAATCTTTCAGCCTTTGAAAACATTTGGAAAAGAATTTTTCCTTTCTTCATAATCTGCAAATGCAGAAGCAATTGGGTCTGAATAGAACATCACAGGCCTTGGTCCATCGTTGTTCATAGTGAAAGTAGCTGGGAGCTTTCTCAGATCAAGACCCCTGCCCGAAAAATAAGCCTGGAGCGTTCTGAAAAACTGAACATATTGCATATGTGAAAATAGAGCATGCCCAACGGAGATTAACTATTTCTGCTGACACAAAGCACATGTACTATTTGCTCCTATGTGGGATGAAATCCTCTATTTCGATCATAAACTGGTACAATACAGGCAATGTAAGTCAGACATGGCCACTTGGTCCATGGCTTGTACACCTTATGTGGTGTTGAAAGACCACCCAACTATCTACTGATCATCTGTGCTCCCCACAGAACCATGGAAGATTCAAACTGTATCTCTTATAAAATGGGCACAGCAAATCTCTTGCTGAGAGCAAACAGTACAGTTCATTTACATATTTCCCTAAGAAAAATGTTCTCTAAGGGTTAGCAAAAGTAGGCAATTGATTTGAACCAGCCCCTTAGATCACTTAAAAGTAGAAATTAGGGCTTCTTTAAACAGTGAGGAAAAAATCATGGGAATCTGGGGGTTTTTTTCCTTCACAAATTCCTTATATGGTCTTGCAAATGTTCTCTTAATTATATTTTTGATGTAATTAAGTTTCAGATCTTTAGCCACTATTCCCAACAGTGTGTCAAATGCAAACTAATTTGTACTTTCAGAAAATGAAACAATACACAATCATCAGAGTACACATTTGAGAGAAACATAATAACCGTTCATATTCTGTTTCATAAAATGAGTGGCTGTATAATCAAAATACATTTTTGAAAACTAAAGCTTCTGGATGGAGATATAAGGAAGTCTTATGAACTACCCACACTAAGAATGCCTCTTCAGTTAAAGGGTACATCTTGACTGAAGAATGATCATCCAGTTGTGGTTATTGACTATTAGAAGTGCATGGTTACTAACACTACATTTAAAGAGCTCCTCTTACCTTTACATTTAGAGGATAAAAATACTCATGAAAAACAGAAACCTCCCACAAAACTTAGGCTATCTTTCTTGTAGCATTTCCTTACCAGATCTCTGTTTCTAGGGTTATCTAGAGGCTTCCATTTTTCTTCTGGTTGGAAAGGAGCACCCTTTGCCAATCCTCGCACAGCCAATACCACGTATAGACCCAGGAGCACTACTTTCCACATGTTGAAGAGATCAACGGATTCTCTGTATGAAGGACAATGAACCAGGCTCTTTAAGTCCTACAGAGCTGTCACTGGCAACAAATAGAGAAAGCATGACAATCCAGTGGAGTGCTGCGAATCATTTCTTCATGGCACAGAAAACCTGCCTACTGCAGATTACATCAGCATGCTAGCAAGTTTTTACCTGTTTTCCTAGTACATTAGTACTAGGAAGAACAAATTATTCTAAAGAAGTGTTTTCCATACCAAAGCTACTTCTAGACACTGGATTCTTTTTCAGAGGGACTATAGTATGACACTTAACACAAAATATTTACAATTGTAAATTTCCATTTGTTATTACATAAAGCCAGATGATGAGTTACAGCATCAGATCTATGTGTGCTCCACAGAGCATGAAAAATTATAGATTGAGATCCAGACAGCTAAATTTCTAAAATTTCATGAAACTACTCAGACAGATAAATTTCTAAAATTTCATGAAACTACTACATATATTAATAAGTGCAATACAGCATGGTATAATATACTAGAGACTCATTTCATAGAATCATAGAATGGTAGGGGTTGGAAGGGACATTTAGAGATCATCTAGTCCAACTCCCCTGCGGAAGCAGGTTCACCTAGATCTGGTCACAACTTGATTCAAGGGAAAGAAAAATAGGAAATCATTCCCCTTTTCCCGTTCTTTAAAATAAATCTTACCAGTGAATTTAGCTCTGGCTTGCCCCTTCTTGGTTAGCCTCCTTGTAATCTGTGAACAAATTGATCTCTGCACTTATATTTCTAGTGGACTGTAGGTGGGTGTCAATGACGTTAGCAGGAATTCAAAAATACAGTAATGATTCCATTTCCATCCATGACAGACTGACTCTTGAGAAATTCATCCTTAATACTCTTTAAGACCTGTTGCTATCGAATGGTGCAGTGCAAATTCCTTCTCCCTAAGATGTACTGCAGAAAATTAGTGGTAAGCATGTAGTAAGTTTAAAATGCTTCCCAGAGATAGCAGAGTGGTATCAAAATATTACTTTTAATTAAAAGTAATTAGCCATATCTCTAGAATGGTGACTAACAGATAATTACAGCTGGTTGTATGGTTTTCAAGCAAGATGAAATATGGATCATTTACTTGACATTGGAGAAAGAAAAGTAAGGTCTGTTTCAAGGGCCAAAACCACATTTTATTTATCTATTTAATACCATTTTAATGGAAGCATTGCTTTCCTACTCTATCACCAGTCAATATCCTCCTGTCAGTCTAGAAACTAAGATTGCAAAGAGGACTATGCCTATTTACCTCAGTCTTATTTGATACCATTCTTCATCTCAAAGCTGCTCAAATTTTTTGCTTATATTTTCATTAAAACCTTTTCTCCACTATTTAGATGTTATTTTAGTTAGTAGAACATAAAATATATCACTAAACAGACATGTTCAAACTAAAGATTTTGGCCATTATCTACTCTAGTTTTAGATATTTATTTCTGACTAGAAACTGTGCTGCCATTCATTGGGCAATGAAGAACCTCATGAGGTTCAACAAGGACAAGTGCAGAGTCCTGCACCTCATGAGGAACAACCTCATGCACCAGTAGCGGCTGGGGACTGACCTGCTGGAGAGCAGCTCTGCTGAGAAGGTCCTGGAAGTCCCTGGTGGACAGTAAACTATACATGTCAGTTATGTGCCCTTGGGGCCAAGAAGGCCAATGACATTCCGTGATGCATCAAGAAGAGTGGGACGACCAGGTCGAGGGAAGTTCTGCTCCCCCTCTTCTCTGCCCTAGTGAGGCCTCATCTGGAGTCCTGTGTCCAGTTCTGGGCTCCTCAGCTCAAGAGGGACAGGGAACTTCTGGAGAGAGTCCAGCACAGGGCCACCAAGATGAGCAGAGGACTGAAGCATCTTCCTTATGAGGAAAGGCTGCAGGAACTGGTGCTGTTTAGTCTGGAGGAGACTGGGGGGGCAGAGACTGAGGGGGTATATTTACAAATATCTGAATTGTGGATGTCAGGAGGTTGGGGCATCACTTTATTCTATTGTATTTAATGACAGGACAATGGGCAATGGGATGGAGCTGGAACACAAAAAGTCTCATTGAAATATACTGTGAGGATGAGGGAGCCCTGGCACAGGCTGCCCAGGGAGGTTGTAGTCTCCTTCTCCAAAGGTTTCAAAACCTGCCTGGCTGCATTCCTGTGTGACCTGATCTAGGTGGGCCTGCTTCAGCAGGGGGGTTGGACTAGATGAACTCTAGTAATCCGTTCCAACCCCTACCATTCTGTGATTCTGTGGCCTGAGGCAGTTTGGTTGACTGACGATGTTCGCAGATATACAAGAGATTCAATTCACATATATTTTCTATGAGTTGTCTTAAAAAAAAAAAAATCCTTACAAACTTGTTTCTTCCTGATCTAAAAGTGTTTGAGAAACTGAGCTAAAAGTCTGTTTGGAGTGAGTTGTCAATTTTGTGTGGCATTTTTAGTGTTTTGCTAGTTTGGTGGGTGGTGAGGTTTTTTTGGTTTTTTAAGATAATTTCATTATAGCTCCTCAGTGAAATGGAGTTATATTTGACAACATAGGTGAACATACTCATATTAACACACAATTAGTATAGGTACACTGATTGGACAAAATTGCATCCTCCTTTGAGAACAGGAGCTAGTGTTGCCTTTTTAATGCAGCCAAAGTTACGCAATAGTTTCTCTTGCCAAATAATGTATATAGTCACACATCTTCAGTAAATGGGATCTTTGGAAAGTGGTTATACTAATTATATAACCTTTAGAGCACAGTAAATAATATCCATCATGCTTGTTTACTTTCATATATGTTACTTCAAAAAGACAAAAATCTCGTTCTAGAGCTAAAAGCAAATTTTAAACAAATTAGTTTAGCTGAGGACAAATTCTATGCATCTAATGACCTATATAATCTGAATTACTCAACAAATACTATCTATTTTATTGCATTTTCCATCCAGGAGTGCAAGGCAGGTAAAACAGCCTCAGGCATGTGGGTTAAGATATTGAGACAAGTTTCATCAAGATGTAATCTTTATTGTACTCTTCTTGAGATGTGAAAAAGGGTCCTTTATGTGAAGTACTGCTCTAACCACAATGCTGTTTTTATTCCACACATCACTGGTTTTATTTTCTGCTTAGAAGCCCAAGTATTACAAGTTGAAAGGAAAAGCACCAATTCAAAGCACTGCTCCACGTGAGTGAGTACCTGAGTGGAGACTAAAGGCAAACATTCACCATGACACTGATTAGCATGTTTGTACAACAGAACTACAGGTGACATCCACAACACTGTACAGAGTATGACTGGTAAATGGCACTTTATGTGAGTTACAACCATTTGTACTAATGCAACCATGTTAGAACACCATACAAAAATACAAAGAAGTGTTTATTTAGCAGAGCATATGTTATACAGTATGCTCTAAGTCATGCACATTTAGGTTAAAAAACGACAAATAAAAACATATGAAGTATACACTGCAGTCAGAAAAAACATTAAACCAAATACAAACATCCCAAAGTAGCTCCCACTCAAGTTGTCCTCAGCTTCAACAAAAAAAAGCACAGTTTTTAAAGATTCTGAGATTTCAGCTTTCAGCAACATTAGCTGGAAATACCTGTTCTCCAAGGTCTTCTCAGCATCTCACAAGACAAGGACTTTGCCAAAGCTTAGCATGCATTGCGTAATCTGTATCCGAGAATTCAGTTAGAAACAATTTAATATGAATAATACTTTATTACAGCATTATTCAAGCTTTTATAGATAGGATCCTGTCACATCTCTAGAAACCTGTAACCCCTAAGAGTTAGCTCCACCTACATCACCAGATTTACACTAGCTCTGTGAGAACTGAAAACAGAGTTAGAACCATGAGTTACTTGTGAAGTGATTGCTTTTTCCTAACATTACAAATGGGTTCTTCAAACTTTTAAGCTCTCTTAAAGTCCAGCAAACTACAGTCCCCTCCCACCCCTCCAATTACCCAAAATAAAGTTTGGTCAACATTATTCTGTCTTTTTGCTTGGAAAAACAATTAAAAGGTAAGTAGGTGATTAAGTCACTAGGCCTAGGTTACGCAGTTTTTCTAGACTAATCATTATACACAAAGGCCCTAAAAGTAGTTCTGCACTCTCAAATTATTTTAATACTAGAACATTCCCAAGGCTAGGAAATCAACAGTGGCTTGCTTTACAGAAACATCATCATCATAAAAGAAAGAAGAGAAAGCTAGGTGACTGGAATAAGCTTTACAAGTCCTAAACTAAGATCCAGAAGGAAGTGGCAGGGAAGACACAAAAACTCCATGTTATCTGTTGTGCCGCAGCATCAGTAGCATTGTGGCAGCCAGGTTCAAGTTAGTTCTCAGTAAAATAAGGTTTATAACTTAGATTTGTATTGCTTCAAGCAATTACAGTGATCAGTTGACATGCAGTCATTTAGTATGCATATCTAAATATTCACAGCCCAATGATAAGCTTTGAAATGACATCTTTATTCAAGATTGTGTGACATAGTACTGAGAAGGAACTTAGAATTTGGGGGGAGGTTCTTCAAAACTTACAAGGAATCCAGTAGAGACGTAAGGAAAGCCAGTGCTGTCTTTTCCTTAGCTCAGCGTGTTAGAAGATACACATATACCTCCTTTTACTGTATCAAACTGAGACTTTAAGATTTTGACTACAGTTTTCTTTAATTAATTGAGAACAACAGAATGTATAAACATTTCTTTTTTCTCCCCACAAAACCTGTCATGGTTCTATAGACAAATACTTTTCTTAGAAAGTAACATTCATCATTCAAAACTTCTGGAGCTTTAACACAACCAACCAACTCGATTCCCTGTCTAGTTTTCTTCCCATGCTGGTGTAGGTATTGATACTCCATGGTTAAAATACAGTATTTTGCTTCAACTACAATTAGAAGACTTCTTTTATTTCAAATAAACTAATCAACTTTTTTTTTTTAAGGAATTTGACACATAGACTTTGAAACTGAAACAGATATCTGAGACTAGATATCATTCCTTATTTTTAATTTTTTGTCACAAAAGAAAGGCTTGAGAAATTAAGTCAGCCTAAGCTTTCTGACTTTGATTGGTGTGGTTCCAGGCCACAAATGCACTGTACTTATAATAAATCTTCGTTTCTGTAAGCCTAGCAAAAAGGAAGTAAAAAGAATTTATTCAAAGCATTTTCCCAAAATCAAGTTTCAGTATGATCCACACAAATATTTGTGGTCAACTTCAACATTCAAATATAAGGCTACAGGAGTCCACAGGCTGCAGTTAGAGTGCATTCGTTTACTGGTTTAAGGCACAGTATCTTTCTTGCTCTAGAAAGCAGTAAGTTTAAAGTCAGAGTGAGAAATTCCACATTTCAGTTTTTGTCTGGCACTCTCATATATGTCATTTGTAGTACTTACAGACTTCTGTAAAATATTTCAGTTGTTGGGTGCTGCAATCTCAAGTACCGTTTTTACACTCAAAGTGTGTAAGAGAAAAATACCGAAGCCTGAATTGATCCCAAAATAGTCCACTCGGCATTTTACAAAACTAAACATCAACATATCCGCACGTTTGATTCTTAATGTATATACCCTGAAGTTATTTAAGTTGGAGGGAAGAAATGTCTTTGCTGGTATTTCAACAAACGTGCCACGGTTGAGCAGAACCAGGCCAGGTGCTGTGTATCTCCGCAGGGCCATTTAGTATGGCAGCAGCACGGCCACCAACAGCTATCTGCGGGAGAAGCCACTGCAATTGCCAGCTGCAAAAGGGCAAGTTTCCGTTTGTCGTTCCTGACTTCTAGAAACACAAAATTAGCTCTGATACCACACGGATTCCTACAGAATCTAGACCACAAACTGCCAATAACTGTAGCAAGACCACCCAAGCTTACAAGATGACAGAATGAGTAGTAAAATCTGTCTGCATTTAAGAATGAGACCCGAAGTCTTAATTGAAATTGAGGTAAAAACTTAGATGTTCATGCTATAAGGCAATAAGCACATATTTGAGGCAGTTACATGCTTAGACACCTGAAAAACTCAGGTGTTGGGCAGGTCTGCTTCAATAAAAGCTATAGAATTTTCTCCTTAAATGCCTAAAATTTCTTTCTAACAGCAGTACTGTTAATTTTATAGATTTTATTTCAGCTTTAAGATAAATGAGCTGATTAAAAGCTTGAAATACATGGTACCATAAATTCAAATATACATCAGTAGATGTATTAGTAAAAGGCTTAAAAAGAAACTTTTAGGGATTTTAAGGATGCTATTATGAATAATAACTTAAAAGTTCTGTCTCCAAAAAAAGTTAGAAAAACTGTTTTACTTCAACATAAAAATGAATCTGTTTTCAGTTGTCATTCATTGGCACACACTTCCAGGGCTATACAAGACCAGCACATAGCTTTGATGACAAAAGTATGGCTTCCCCAAGAAAAGGTGATGAAAGTTTTAAAACCTTTACAAGTACAGTGCCTAGTGCTCATAAAAGCTACCTTGATTATCTCCTGGGGAAAACAAACAAGAGATATAAGAAGTCAAAAACTGCAAATTAAGTGACTAACATTCATCACCGAATGGAAAATAAGCAGTAAGAACTTCGCCTGTTTTACAGCTGACAAATTTCTAGTGGCTTAGTGACTTAAAACAGCAGCACGATTATTGTACAGACATTATAACCGCTTCCAAAACCATTTTCAGTAATTGAAGTATTGAAGTATTGAAGGTCTGTAAATGGCTGGGTGTCTCAGTATAAATAAAACAAAGAGGTAAACACTGCGTTAAAAAATAAACCCACTGTCTAAACTGGTTTGGAATAAACTTGATCAGTTTCTCAAATGTTTAACATTTATTCACAGGCAGATAATTGACTTTATCTTGTGAAAGCCTGAAAGCAAATGTATCAGATTTCAGAACAAAGTCAAGTAACAAGTTTATAACCTTGTTATTGGCAAACTCGTGAAAAATTAGACTTCATAACACACACTGATGTATGCAACAATGCCTTCTAAGTTTTTAAAGTATCAATACATCTCATTATTTTAAACACTGGCATTAAAGAAAGCCCAGTTAGGTTACAGTTGAAAAGATCACCTAAACATATAGGCAGGCTCTGTGTCTTTTGTGCTGTATTACTACTAAAATGTTTAGGAGGTTTGTTTCTTATTCCTTTATTTTAAAACTTAATTCCAAAGTACTAATCTGCTAATTGCTACATGTATTAGCTCACTCAAAACCAAAAGCCGAGAAGAACTCTAAATATTAGAAATAATATTAACTTAACTTGCAGTTATAGCTTTTTTCTTTTTTTAAAAAACAAAACAAAAACAAAAGCCCTCAACGAAAACCCAAAAACCAGTCCTCCTTGTAACAGGATGCTGAAACATATCACAGCCAACTTTGGACCAAATACCACCTTAGGACAACATTCATTCCTTCGGTTTCAAGGTACATTTGGTATGTCTAGTTAAAAGGCAATGGTTTTTACTTACCAGACAAAGGTAGACCTTTTATGAACTGTTAGTTATGGGTGAAGCTACTGTGATTGCAGCATGATAAGACTGAGGAACACACTTGATCATATAAACCAGAAAATATTACAGACTTCAAGAGTAATTCAGGAGATTTCCCTAAGAACTGCTGTTCAAGCCTCATGGTTTAGGCCCATCAGGGAACAAAAGACCATAATTAGCCTCAAGTACCAAAGACCTGAAGATTGCCAAAGGGCAGGGAGAGCTTAATTTCCGCTTAAGGTTCAGGACAAAACAGACCAGGCTACTGGGCTTGGGGAAGAAAACAGAAAATAATTTAATGCAACACCAACTAAAGCATAACCATAAAACCCCCAAACATAACCAAAATAAAACAACACAGAGTGGTATAACAATGAAGAGTTCGACCAGCCCTTTAAGACGATCTTCTTCCCACTCCTCCCCTCTTCCCAGGCTCAGAGTCCTGATCCTGGTGTTTTTATGTCCTCCCTCCTGAACGGCCCAGGGGGCAGGGAGTGGGGGTTTCAGTCAGTCTATTCCTGATGGCTTCTGCCCTTTTTTCCTCAGGGCAGGTGGGCTCTGCGCCAGTCCTCCCTGCAAGTTCGTGGGGTACCACCCACACCCACACACACACCCACGGGCACACGGCAGCCCTGCACGGGCTGCTCCGACGTGCATTTATCCCAAAGGCTGCAGCTCCTTTCTGCCTCTGGTGTGGGTCTGCTCTGCAGCACGCAGGCTCTCCAGCACGGCCTGCGCCATGGCTGCCTCCTCACACAGTCCCTCACACTCACACAGAGCTGCTGGTGGCTTTCAGTCTTGCCATGGCCCTCCCTGGGTTGCAGGGGTACAGCCTGTGTTCTCACCATGGCTTGCAAAGGGGTCTGTGGTTTGCTGCTCCTTTCTTCCTCCTCTGGTCTGCATGGTCACCTCCATCTTGTATCACTCTTACACCTCCTACCAGCTCTTTAAATTCCCGTCCCTAAATAGTGATGGCAGAGGCGTCAGATTGGGCCAGGAACCAGGGGAGAGTCCAAAAACTCGTTACTGGGTCCTCACTGCAGCTCTCTCCTCCTAGTACCAAGCAAAACCTGCTCCTTGCTAAACCAGGTCACCAAGAAAGACTTTGCTATACATACATGCTGTACCTCAAATTAGTGACATTTGGTACTCTAGCTGCTCAACCTAAATGCTTGACTACGTGGCATAATCTCCATCTAAACGTGTTGAATATCTACATGGACGAACAACAGTAGTTTTGCAAAATTAATACCTCAAGTTCTGAGAAAGGAGAGAACAACAGAATATAGGTATGTATGTTACTATAGGTCTGCATGTTAATAGAAATCCTCCCTTCTAGAGCAGAGGTCTAATCTATTACAAGCTCATTTGTGTCTTGATCTTGTCTCACACAGAGTAGATCATCTAAAATATGAAGAATAAGATGGAATTTTAATTTAGTCAAAGGTACTATGGTCACAATATATTTGCCAAAAGCTGTTTTATAAATGCAACCTATTCACAGAGAGGGATATTTCAGTAATATTTACACCTCCTCATATATACAATTAGAAATCTTTAGGGTGGGTTTGCTGCTGAAATTATAATTATGATTAGTGTCAGAACGAGAAAATTCACATTACAGAAGTCTCTTCTCCAAAAGTAACAAGAAACAATATAATTGCATTTTACCAGGAAAACAATTTTAGAATGTTATAAAATCTTGTCCTTTTCAGAATGGCAAGTAGGATCATTCATCCTCTCTTAGAATGGAATAAATTGTTCTCTGGACTTTTTTCAAACCCTATTCACTTCCACCAATTGTATAGAAAACCTAGTTGGGATTAGACACTTTACCACTCAAACAGCTGAAGTTAGGCAATTCCCAGTCACTGCAAAATCCAGATGCACATCTCTGAGGACAGTTTTCATCTAGCAAGGGACACAGAATGCATATAAATGCAAAGTAGCAGTAACACTCTCCCTCCTTCCCACAGGGATGGTAAATCATGTCTGAAAAAAAAGCAGCAGTGAGGAAGATGTGATAAATTCTGTCATCTGAGATCTCAGACTCGGGATTATATCTATTCCTACCTCCATCTTGTAAATCAAGTAGGAATCAATGCAAGATTCTGTAACCCATTTCATGAACAGTGATAACAACTATCAACACAAGTTCCAAGCTTTAAAGATATAATTTAAAAATTGGTGTTATTCTATGCTGCTAGAACTCGTAAGTTTCATATTGTGGCAGATTTTGGAAGCTATCAAAGCTACTATATACAAAGACTGTTTTCTCTCCTGATTATCATTTCATTCCACTAACAGCTCCAACAAATAGGTTTGTACATCAAGAGCCCAAGATAACAAGACAAAATCAGAAGTAAAATACAGTAGCTAGCCAAAAGGACCACAAAGATCATGGAAAATTATCTTCTACAGAAATCAGATCCTACATATTTCAAAGACAGCCTTTTACAAACCCCAATACAGTTCTGCCACAGTTACTTGAAAGCAGAAAAGCTTCTCTACTCTTCTATGCCTGTACAGCAATTTTTAGGTTAAATCAACTGGTGGATTTAGCTACAGGTATATTTAGACATACAAATGACCTTATATACATATACTGTAGCACACGTTCAGTTAGAAACTATCAAGATAAAATCTATTCAAATAACTTTTCTGATTTACAAACACTATGCATAATCTAACTTTCTTTTAAAAAAGGTTAAGACTAGAATACTAGCACATAGATTACTGATAACAGTGACAGTGGTTTGGTTATCTACAATAATCCTGCTCAGTTAAAGCAGTTTTAATGACTTACTGATAGCTTGACCTGCTGCCTTGAATACAAGCAGACAAAACAGGTGCCTGTTTCACATTCATCCTTTAGGAAAGTCACTGTGTGAATTAAGTTTTTCCTGTCAGCACAAATGAATTGACCCTCACAACATGCTAGGACTAACTGAGGCACTTTAGGCAAGATTAATGAGATAAGATCAAATTAATGGGTCAGGCTGGCTGTACTACTACATCAAGAATGTAATTGATTGAGCACGAGTAGCAGATTTCTTATTTATGGACTGAGCTGGTTTAGTATTTCCATATGAAGATAATGGGTATCTTGGACAGAGCAGAGATAGTTAACACAGAAGCAAATTGTAGGTTCCTCTCTACACAAGATCAATACATAATTTTAATCTAATGGCTACTGGGATTTCTTCTGTTGGCAAAACATACTCGGGGGACAGAACTCCTTACACATAGCTATTTTTAGGCTTTATTATAAATGGCAGTCACTGTAGCATCTAGGCACTAAGATAATAGTTTATACAGAGCTAATAATCATGGTCAGTATTTCACACTATTGCTAAGAGTTTGTCCATGTGAGGAAGTCAGCATTGTATGGCAAGGCATTAATTTAGTGCTGTAACTATTCCATATTAATTACACGTATGGACATTTATTATGAGACAGCTGATTCTCCATTTGCAATAGGAAAAAAACCTGCCTTGTCTACTGCACTGTAAACTCACACCATACCTCAGTGTTTGCTACCTTCTACCTGTGGACAAGGTCCAAAGAGTGATCAGAGAATCGACAAAATTCCAGAGAAAATTGGCAATGTTTTAAAACATTAAAGCAAATTATTTTGGAATCTGCTGGTATCCTTTCTGAAAAGAAAGCTACACAGATTATTGTTGTTTTCTCACTCTCACAAAAAGTAAAATGTGTAAGATTTCCAATAATCTCACAAATGTTCAACTTGCACCGACTGAACAGATGATTTGATAGAAATAACAGTTCTATATAAGCAGTACATTCTAGTTCTTCTGGACACAATTGTGGCAGCTTTTAAGCATGGCATAAAATTATTAAAAGTATTCTTGGCTGTGTAGTTTTTGGTATAGTCACAGTGTTCTTGAAATGTGTTGACTTTTAACCAACATAATTTAGACCTGCAAGAGATGCGAGTTCAAAACATATGCACTGTTGGCATAGTGAGTAAAAAAAAGTCTGTTTCAACAAAGGAGTACAGTGAAATATCAAAGTGTCTACAAGGCAGACAGAGTATTGAGATTTTACATTAATATGATTTATGTGCTTGCACACACACACAGTTAACTCAATTTTCAGAGTCAGGAAAAAAACCACCGTGAAAAACTTTCTAAGCAACATGAACAGAACCACCAACTTTTGATAAAGTAGTCACAGTTCTGTCCTCTTTCCCACGTAGTGTAAACTACTGATGATACTAATCTAGGCATTTCTTTGGTGAAATTTGCCCCATCTCCAGCGTTAAGTTCCTGGGCTGCACTGTTATTCCGATGTAGGATGAATGTTACACAATACAACACAGGGCGTGTAGAAGGAAACAAAACGTTACAAAGTGTGGTACTTTGTATAAATGCATTCGTCCAAAGGCCAGCATTGCAACAGACAAGGGGAGTGGAGCTTTGGCTGCGATCTTCAAGAGTTTACTGTAACAATATAAACAAAAAAAGAAGCCATTTTTTAGCCATCTGTGCAGAAGGTACACAATTATTATAATTCACTTTCTTTGAAAAATAATTTATATATTTCAAGAATGTGTTCACTTTTAAAATGGAACAAACGGGTGTAATGGGCAATAACAGCTGATGCACAGGCAAGACCAATTATCCCCAAAGGCTAATAAAACGTAATTTTAAAATATTTTAATTTAGAAATAAGTTCTCTGTAACAAATAAAGATTTAATGTTTTAGACCATTTGAGTTAACAGACACTGTTCAAAAAGACAAAACTACATTGGTTAATATTCTTTCTTTCATGAGGTACTAATTTTATATCTGAACAAGAAATGCTCTACCCATCAGCAAAACCAAGTACCCTAAACTTTTTAATATGGCAGAAAGCACATTACATTTCAACAAGTATGCCCATAAAGGCAAGTTATAAGAACTTTAATGATTCAGAATTCATTCCTCCTCGTAACTTTTTGACCGTAATTGCTGAATATATTAAGATTCTGTAACATTTGTAAGGATTCTGGACTGTGAGCCGTGTCACTGTTAAAGAAATCCTTACACAACAGATTGCTTAGATAGCAAATACTTCATCTAAGTCCATGAGGTAAATACCAGTGATTATCTACACTTAGTTGAATTTGCATGCATTTTACCCAGTCTTTAGGATTTAACCATACAAGCTTATGATTATTGAGGTAGGCTGAAAAATTACATGTTTGTGCAGCATAAATTAAGTTTTACCACACAAATGGAAGTAGTGAGAAATAAGCAGGAAACAACAAAAGAAAAAAACAAGTGGATTTGGTACAGTACCTTGATTTCACTTCAGAAGTGCTTGAATTCATGAGAACTTCTAAAATGCATACAAGGACAATAGCTGTCGATCTACATGGATCAGGATCAAGTCTAACATTGTACCTGCAAAAAATGGTTTTAAAAGCATGTTACTTCTAAAATAAGCCACCAAATAAAATCCAATTTGAGAACGAGCATGTGCTGCTAACAAAAACCCTATGAAATGTATATGGCATCACAGCCTGACTTTAAATCCTTTCTGAATCATTACTTCCGTCAGCATATCACTAATTTACTTAACATCTACTTATAAACCAGATTTCATAGAAAAAACAATTATCATTAGCAGAAGTCTTTGATACTATAAGGTAGATAATAATGTAGAGTCAAACATTTACAAATCTTACTGTCTTCAAAGGGTCATATTGTTCTCTTCTACATGAGCAATTAAAAAAGTTACCTGAGATTTTTTAACCAATAAATAAAAGATGGCAAGTTGAGCAGCACAATCCATGTAAACAAATAGAGAATTGTAACATGGATCTTAAGACTATTAATGGCTTCAGCAATTGTTGAACTGTTGGAAAGAGATTGTGTAGCTTTTGAGGTACTGTCCATCAAAGTCTGGTTTTTGACTGCATGTATACTGGAATTCCGAGAGCAGTCTGAATTCTGAAAATAAAAGGCACAAGTCATAAAAACAGGCTTGTAAGGACTCATGTTGGGGGAGGAGGGAAAAGCTGCCACAACACTATCATACCAGCTCTGATTTAAAGAAGAAAATTTGCAATTTATCCTCAAAAAGCCATCAAGAGCAACATTTAATAATGTAAAATTAAAGCATCTAGATTTAGCCAGAAATTTCTCTTACTCTAATAGTTTATATGTCTTTGGAAGAAAAGAACGGAGAGTGGAGATGCCCTGACACCAATGCAGTGATAGGAAATGGAGTTCCTGGTAGGAGGAAGAACAGAATAAAAGGAGTAATAAAGCATGCGGGTGAAAATCACAGATGATCATTCATGGAAAAGGATACAGGAAGAAACACACCTGGGAGTAAAATATCAGCTGTGCAATAAATAACAAAACTAAACTAGGAGTTGACAGATGCTAACTTCCAATGACAGAAAAAACATCAAACCACAAATGAAAGAAAAGAAAATTATGCAGAGATGAAAGAAGAGGAGAGGATTTAACTAAACAAAAACCACTCAAAGAAATCCAAAGAAAACTGTCAATAACTTTTCCAGGCAGACTACTTTTTTAACTATGCTTTCAAAAAAGAACAAGTAGTTATTACATACTTGTATCCACACACATGCTTACATCTTGGATCCTATACTTTGAAGTCACTGAAAAAACAGTTTTCAATACATGAAGCCCGCTGCCTCTTCACTGCTTTTTAAACAGCTCCCAATTTACTGCAGTCCATATCCATCTAATAAATCATATTTGTCATATCCCGATTAAAAAAAACCCCTAAATGCCACAAACTACTTATCTGGAAAAAAAATATTTGCCTGAAGTATAGACTATTATCTAGAAATTAAATTCTTTCTTTAGATAAGGCATACATAATACCAACATTAAGACCAAAAATATTGTTCTATATCTATTCAGAGACTATGTTTTATTCTTAAATGAACTTTAGTCAACTTCACACTGCGGTGATCTTGAGCTGTGAATGCAACAGTTAGAATGTGATGGAACATGCTACTCATGTCCTGGCTTTTCTCTCACATCATGCACCCACGTAAGCAAACCACAGCCATGCAGTCATCACAGCACAACTTAATACTATCAAGGCAGCAAGACAATAACAATTCACAATGCACGGGTTTGCCAAACATTTTTTTTATCACAGTTTTGAACAGAAACAGGAGACAGACTTACCCCATTAATCATGTTTTGTTCTGCTCTTACATTCACATGTAGTTTTATAACCTGTAAGACAGACAGTTCAGCTTTATTTAAGCAATGTTTCTTCACAGAAAAGCTGTAGTAGACATAGAAAAAAAAAGTGCTAATTATGTTTGACATAGCTCAATGTTTCTAGAGTCCCAATGGAGCTGCCATGCAAGAACTCCCTCAGTCTTTATCAGCAGCAGCAGCCAAAGTACTCTCTTAAAGAAGAATTTCCAAGCTCAGGGAGAAAACTTACATTGCTCCGCTTCCTCTCCTTCTAATGTGCTTGACAGAGAACATAGAATGGAAAATCTGTGCATTCCTCACTTCCCCCCTTTTAATTCACTTTTACTTCACTTTCTGCAGAAACCCATTAACAGGTCACATAGGAAAACTGCTGTGTCAGAGACTTACTGCAGAAGGGAGAGTAATGTCAGCATGGGTACATCCTTCACAGTGTAACCTTATGTCACATGGAGAGACAGACTTGTCTCTCAGGCTGTGCTTTCAGCTGCCACCTACCTACTTCAGACCACCTGTAAGCTGTTTTGCTTTGTGCCCCTACTCCCAGAGTCATGCTCCAATGCTTCCCTAGTAGCTAAGTATAGTAGCTGCTTCAGCAGCTCTGTAACCATGGGGTGAATCAGGTAAGTTAGATGCTCTGATGAAAGGAAGACCATGGAAACTGAGTGACACTAGCAAAGAGATAAGGTTAGACACAGATGAAGACTATCCTAGTTCTACAGTATAGTCATCTTTCTTCCTTTTACTCCATACAGATTCAAGAAAAGTCTTTAAAGATAAAAAAAAGTATTCAACAGAAAATTCCAAGTCCTCCCTTTGCTAAAGTTTTTCTTCAAGGAGTTATTAGTCTCTGATTTTGTAACACAATTATATGTGTTACTGCAGTGGCCATGTGGGACTGGACATTGCTTTGGAAAATGCATTATCAAAAGAACACAAGAATTCTAAAGATTAAATGATCGTGGGAGTCTCGTAAGTTCAAAAAAGACCTACTTCAAGTAGGCAAATAATAACATTTCTCTTACATATGAAAAGTGGTAATCTGTAGTTTTGCTTTTAACACGGGATTAATTCAAAGCCTCCAAAAATTTTAACTCAGTTATACATTACAAATCTGTAGCCTTTCAGTACCTTAAACAAGTACTGAAGATAAATGAGGAATACAGCAAATGCACCGCAAGTGGTCCAGCTAACCAAAGCAAGGGACAACACCCCGCAGAGCCTTCTGGGTGTAATCAACTTGCTATCTCTTTCAAGTACAGTAGGCCTAAAAAAAGACAAAATTGCTGTTACACTCTTTTAGTAAAATAAAAGCTATAAAAACAGAAGAATAATTATGTTTTGTAAATGACCAAAAAGAATAAATTGCTCCTAAATATTGATTAAACACTGGAAAAATGAAGTTAGAAATTTTTTAACATATATACCAACTGATACATAAGATGCTTTGCAAAAAAATGCTTATCAAATGAACTAGCAAAACAAACTTACACCTTCCAGAATGTAACTAGTATATTATTTTTACTTTATCTGGGTAACATAAAGGATACATTGGTGAACATAAAGCATTAGAGAATGCTAACTGTAAAGCTGGATCAGTTACCAAGTTGTTCTGTTCAGCCCAAGAGAATGAGTATCTTACTACTATTACTGCACAGTTGCATCATGACAGTGAGTCCTACTACAAATGTTACTGCATTGGAGTGTTCAATGGTAGTACAGCATCATACAGCAATAAGTCTCCAAGAGATTAATTCTGGGTCAAATATTCTTCCTGGACCAGACAGAAAAGCTTATTTTAATTTTCTGGATTTCAGTTGATGCAACTAAGAGACAAGTGTAAATCTGACATGACAAAGGTGAGCTGAGTTGTGACAACAAGGAGAATGGGGAGTAAGCACAAAAAGAAGGATAGCTGACAAGAACAAAGAACTCCACAGTCAGTTACTGACAATTTTCTTTGCTGAGGGCCATTATCAGACCATTCCAGAACACTGAGCAAAAGTCCAGTGCATACTATCTACTTTAGAAATATTTACTGATTATTTTTTTTCACCCCCAAGAAATGCAGGACCGTGAGAGGTACTAGAACTTCAAAATGAACCAGCTGACTTACAGGCTGGCACACAAAACCTTATTTTCCTGCCTCTGCCCAAGACATTCTCAGAGCTTACACAAAATAAAAAGCTTTAAAGAAAAGTGTGAATGGAGATAAAATCCTTAAGAATTTAGTATGAGTAGCTTCAGAACTTGGAGGAGTCTATCACATCATCACAAGACTAGTACTGAAGTTTCTGAGAATCCACTGTAATTTATAAACAAGATGGCTGAGAAGAAACAGCTGACATAACATTTATTATTTGGTAGAATTCACTGGTGGTGAAAAAATAAAGTGCTCATTTAGCAAACATTTTCGGAGTAAAGAGCATTCCAATCAACTTTCTCAAGACAGAGAGTTGGCTCAAATGCAGCTGAGGTCTGTTATCAGTGTGAGAAGAGTAAAACAATTAAAACAGCTAAATATGTTATCCAATTAACTAATTTATTCTTTCAAAATATTTTATCTTCCTTTTTTTTAAACTCTTTCATATTTGAATTTTCATCTCTACAAGCAAAAATGTTCCAGTGTTCTTAGATCTATAAAATTAGTCAGTCATGTAGGGTATAATTAATGCCCAAGAATTCTTTTATAAACATGTTTACATTCTTTAACACAGTTTATCCAATAAGAACAATGAGGAATGGATTGCAATGCTTATAGTCTCTTTTCTAAATACATACATTTATTGAGCTACTGAAACGGGAAGAGTTCAGTTGCTTTATTTTCCCCAACAAGCTTTCCTCAAAAGCAAACTGAAAAAACTTTGTTACAGCTGGCAAAGGAAACAAGACAGACATTTATGTTGCCTTTTGGAGGTGTGGAATAAGGAATCTAAGGCAATACTCATACTTCATTAGTACTGAAGCGAACAAAAAAAAACCCGACACAGTCACAGACATCTAAAACAGCATAATTGTGTATATATATATTTATATATAAATATTAAATGATGTTATTTTACCTAATCAGAGTTGACCATAATGAAGAGAAGAGTCTCAGAGATGTAGAGAAAATTACTCCACTCCAGTAGGCAATGCCTGTCCCAAAAAGAAACAAAATCAGGGACACAAGGGGGAACCACGTATCCTGACTACTCAGTACAGCAGCATCCACTTCTGGTAGTGACAGTGATTCCCATATCTCTCTAAACCAGTTAAACCTGCCAAAAACATGAAAGCAGTATTATTTATCACTTCCAGTTGCCATCATAGTAAGATATTTATCAACTATTCCTCCGACTACAGACTTTCAAACAAAATTAAGTCAGGTGTTCACAATGACCACAGATAAAATAATATTCCCCCCGACAATAGTTGTACTCAAACTTCCAGCTTGGAAATTGCTTTAAATAAATAAGTTATACAAACTCACCCCTGCAGAAACACAACAATGCTTATAAGAGGTTCAACTTTGTAAGGTTTAGCTGTCCTAAGTAGTTCAAGGGAAAAGTCAGAACACTGTCCTAGAATCAAAACCAGAAAGCAACTTTAGTTAGTATTTTGTCATGAACTTCAATAAAGAAGATCCACAACAAAAACCAACTACAGACAAACGCTTGAAATTTTACTTAAAAATAAGATAACGACGTCTTATAACAGCAAAGTCAGCATACTTTTTAAGCAAGACCCTTACTCCCTGGATCACTCATATTTGGGTAATGTCACAAGAGCTTCCAGAGAGATTATGGACTTTGTTATGAGCACCATCCAAATTTAGATAAAAATGCATTTTGTCTGAAGAAAGGTCTAAAAGTCTCTAAATCTCACCTTCACTCAAGTGTTTTGCACATACTAACAATATAGTTTAAACTTTTGCATGTATTTTTAGTTAGAATTCTATTAATTCTAAAGTATTGTACAATCATTCACAAAGAAGCAACTGCAGAACAAAATAAGGAAATACTCTGCAACAACACAACCTTGGAGAACTACCAACAAGGAAAAATCAAAACCAAAGAGTACTGTCAGTACTTGCACAAGTTCAGTGATACTTAGCTTAAAAATACAACAGCTAGCTTGTCGTTCAAGAGTATATTAGTTAAGTAGTATTTCTAAAAACACTTGTGACAGGGAAAAAAAATTTCTAGAAAGCTACCTTTTGATATCAATGTGCTCAATTGTCCTCCATACGTAAGAAGAATATTTGAAACAACATAGACAGGAAGAGCGCTAGCATGGAATCGTATCATCTGAAAGAGAGTATAAAGAAAACTTCCACATACAGAAATATCTTTTTAATAAACATGCCTAAAAATATTGTCATGAAGCCATCATGATAATATGATTAGATATTCAAACAGTTCTCATTTGGATGCTTATGCATATGCTTTGATAACCATGATTAGCAATTAATGTTAGATATGGAAAATACTCTGATCTCTCATAAATGGCTAATGAAACATTTTTCAACAAATGACCAAATTATAAAGGATTTTTTTTGTCCCAATCCATAGAAATATTAAAAGGAAATGGTAGCACATTAATGGTATTTCAGTAAAATAAATTAAAAAATTAAAAGGCCTTTTTCCAAGCAAAACCTGCATATATGCTTTAAGGTAAAGTACACTTGGAAGTAATTTCATGTGTGTTTTGAGCAGCTTCCACTGTCCCAAGTCATGATTAATATAAAAATGGCACAGAAATTCTCCTGAATTGATAACAAAAAATCCTTGATATATAGGCATACATTAGTTGCCAGTAATGTAGCAATACCACACTTAGATGCTTTTAAATTACTTACTTTTTAGAAACAGAAAACTGCAGATAGCTGGTCAGATAGCTGGTGATAACTGCAGATAGCTGGTGTCTTACTGACACCAGTGTCAAAATCTATTCTTCATTGATAACCAAAGAAAAATTGTTGAAAAGGAGCATATGGATCTACTTGGACTTTTTTCCTAACTTTTAGTTGATGCCCAAAGTATTTTAAAATTTTAAAACTACTGACTCTTTGGGCAAGAAAATGAAAGTGGCCTACAGTGTCATTCCTTTACAGATATTTGCCTAACCACAAAGTCAAATGCTCAACATTCTACATTAGCTGTTTAGAGCTGGAGTGTTTTTCTGCTCCTCTGATAAGCAAAGCCTGACATTTACCTGGATGGGATGCCTTCCCAAGTGACAAGGTTTTAAGTGGCCATTGAATAGCATTCTTCTTGGTATCAAGAAGGAATTTGATGTGTCATAGTAGAGAGGGAGGATGGGAAAATTTCTATAGCTGCTACTGACATAAAAACCAACCTAGTACCACAAGGTTTTCTTACTTGCCCAAGAATCTGTACAAGTGACGTCTTCAGAATTACCTTTAAAAAAAAACCCAAATAATTTATTATTTTATATAATGGTAAATATAAATACAAAATATTCTTATTTTTAAGAAGCCAACTTAATTATTAGCAGCAATCCCATAAGTGTACAACAGCTTTCTAAAAACATGCTTTTTAAAAAAATGCTTTCAAGTTTTTCTTAGAAATGAGAGCCCAACTTTCAGTATTACTCCAGCTGTTACAAGTAACATGCACTACATTTACAAAAAAGGCCAAACAGCTCACCTTCAGATTTGCTTAGTATTTCTTTTGATTAATTAGCCAAGTTTTAAAAGCGTGAATTACGCAAAAATTACACAGCAATGCAAACTAGCTATAAAATACAATTGTATTACTCACTTCATATTGACAGTCTGAAGAAGAGTAAATATTTAACTCTGGAACCCTGCTGTCATTTTGAGGCTGAGCAATATGCAGTTTTGCAGAAATCTCAGTAAAAGATGGAACTCTGAAACAGCAATTTAATTGGTAAATGTTGTCCTTATAAGCAAAAAAAGCCAAGCACACCTCAGTCTTCGACAGGTGTCCATAAAGCAGATCTAGTACACCAAGTGTCCCACAGGCTATGAGCAAAATGGTAAAATTAACTTTTTTTTTCCTACCACAAAGAACTATACCACATTCTCAATTGACTGTCCTCTGAATAAGGGACATGGTACTAATGAAAAAGACAAGTTGAGCTTAGCATACACAGTGTCTCACAAAATACGTAAATATGCTGAGTGACAAGAATGGGAAGGAGAGATTCTTGAGAATATAATTAATCTTCCTGCAAGTACCATGTTGTTAGAAAATACAGGGGAAGGGAGAAATAGGGAGGTATCCGTAAGACCTCTAAAATAAACAAGAAACAGTTTTCCAGTCATCTAAAATAAAGTCAGGTAGTTCAATCATGAATCACGAGTGACATGTATTTCAAGCTGTGTTTTGATTTTGCCAGGACTGTGCTGCTGAAGCAACTTAGGGCTGCTGCATGATCCAAACCCTGCGTTACTGGAAGACACCAGCATCCAGAGCAGCCACTATTTCCCCCACTCATGAAGGGGTCAAAAATTATGCTGAGAATTTCAGACCAGCAAATCTGACTTTCTTTTCAAGAAAATTAGTGAGAACAATTAAACAATTAGCAGACATGTGTATGTGGGAAGTCAACTTTGTGAACAAGGACAAAAGGGTAAATGAGGAAAAGATGCAGAAGCCCAACACTCAAAACTGAAGATGTTGTCTCATATTTCTGCAACAGAATGCTAAAATTCTTCAAAAACATATCGAGAAGTTGCAATTGTTAAAAGTCCTTACTTTGCTGCAATTATTGAGTCTTCATGTGACCAGGGTATATGAAGTCTGTAAACACTAGGTTTCCTTTCTGAAATGGAATAGAATTAAAAAATGAAAATTAATTAGGAACAAGATCTGACACCCGTCTCCAGAACTAAAACACAAGTAAAGCAAGGTGGCATTTACAAAACATACTGGGCTTGCAGTTACTTTGCAATAGCCATGGCAGTGCAGATCAGTGCAATTAGCAGTGAAGAAAAATGACATTTTTAAACACTCATGCTGTTACAGAACACAACAGCGATATATCACTGACTGAAGGCAGAATAGTTAAAAGGAAACTGTCAGTTTTCAATACAAAGCTTTAGCTTCAAGATAACAAATCCATCACTTCTTTTTCTTCTTTTTTTAAACCAAATCCTTTAGCATCTCATTCTGTTTAAGCTGACATAGCTCCACATCCAATCTTGAGTCCCATAATTAGCAAATATAAACCTAGACAAATGTGCTATTCTTGAGAAACACTTCCAGTGTAGTGCAGAATTCTGCTTAAAGTTCTACTTCCCTTTGCTAGAAGTAAGAAAAGCAAACATGTGAGCACTAATTTCACATTTCTTTGAGCTACCCTTAAAAAGTGAAAGGTGAGAGATGTTAGCAGAGACATTTGAGCAGATAACAGTACCATCTAAACCCCATTGCATGAAAAGACTTTTATTTCCACCAGCTTCAGCCTTGAAAATTTTCAACAAGCTTTGTTTTATAAATTTATACTTTAGAAGACTTATATTTACCTTCAAGTGACTGGCAGTGGCTCTCTATATAAATTTTGAAAGCTTGATATATCTAGAATGTATTAAAAACAAAAAGGGGGAAAAAAAAATCACATCCTCCAAACAGTGGTTACATTAGTTTAAAAATTTAAATAGTAGTCTTACTTGGTTAAAGTGCTGGAGCTGTACATTGTAAAGTAACCCAGTTGAATTTAATAGAATTTTGCTTGAAGAAAGCCCTGTAAAGGATATTTTATTTTCACATATTAAATAAAGTTACTTGAACACTCACCACATCTGCAGCTTATTTTTCTCCAGGAGACTTACATGTTTCCATATCTGTTAGTCAGACCCCTCACATTTCTTATCTATTTCTTCTTATTTCTTATTTCTTCTCTAACAAAAGCAGTATCAACTTCAATAAAACAAACCCTCAAACCCCTCCTGACCACTGGAATTTTTAGGAAAATGTATTACCCAAACATTATTATTATTAGTTTTCCAAAAGTAATATGCTGTACTTACCAAATGAAAAGAGATGTGTTACAGGAAGCTGTACTGTTCTGGACTCCTCTCGGAAAAATTCACAGTCCAAAGTATACTGCAATTAACGATATTAAATACAGATCTAAACTGAGCACAAGACTACAAAGCCTTTGCACTTGATAAATTCTATTTACAGGCTCAGGCAGAAGCCAGGGCACAAATACCAAAAAAACACCTCTTCACACTCCACTGACGGCAGCAGTACAAGTTGGGGTAGCTTAAGCATGACCTTTGGGTTAGTCTAGCTGTCATCCATTTGCAACAGCCTTCAAAAGGCTTTCCAAACAGCAGAGAATTACTAGAATCCAGTTCACATCTTTACTTCTCAGGTATCTCTAATAAGCGTTTAGTTTGTTTCAAAACTATTTTCCATCCCATTGTAAACTTGGTATTTGTTTACTTTTGAAAAGCAGTTTCCAAGATTAAACACTGGACTGCTACTTAGCAGCACATTTCACAAATGGTTTCTCTTCTACTTTTGCTTATCCAGAACGTCGAATATTTAATATTCACGTTGAATTTAACTGCAAGATGTCTCTGTCATAGCTATCTGAAGATATACTTATCAATGAACATTATCTTTACTTCAGCTGTGAATAGTTTCTTGGATCACGGATTATTATACCACAGGTGTACAGACTCTATTATTGTGTTGCAGAAGGGAAGGTCAGATCGGCTGCCATTTTCAGGACTAACTAGAAAGGTCTGCGAGACCCAGGCTGGGTAATTCATAAAGTCTGCTTAGATTCACTGCAAGTGTTAGTCTTACTGGGATCCCAAGAGGCTTTGATGCAAAGATCTCTGACTCATCTGCAAGATTCAGAGCTATCAAATTCTGCACAACTCAGTCTACCACATCATTTGTGGTCTCAGAGCTTGCAGAGGTATGTGTATCACATTCCCCAGAATCTGTACATGATACCTTCAGCTATGTATGGCATTCTCTGCTACCCTGGATAAAAGAACTAACTGTTCAAAGAAATAAACATTCAGGAACACAATCAGAATATTAAGGAAAACAAGGAAGAACAACAGTAGAATCTCCAACAAGAACTGTTATAACGGGTTTGAGAACTGTTGCTTTCTGTGTTTCAAGTACTACTTACGCCTTGAGTTTGGTATTTTATCAAATGAAAATGTTTACCTTATTGCCAGCTGTGGGTGGGACCTGAATGACAATGTGAGACAAAGAAGGATAGTCCTGAAGTTTCAGTATTACAACCTTAAAGAAAAAAAGAAAGAAAAGCCCTTACTGAAAAAATGCCTCAGCTTGCCCCGTGCCAGTTTCCACACATCCACCTCTTGTACCCCTTCCTCTGGAAGACAACTGCATGTTCCAATGCTGTAAATAGAACAGATTCTTCTCCCATAACATGCAACGACCCCACGAAGCACCTCTCCCTCCTACAAGTTGTGTACAATACTTACCTTGGTGGTTGGAAGTAACTCAGCTCTCCAGGATAAATCGGTAGCTTCTGGGCTGTAAAAATTCATGCACATTAAAGGATGAACATATTCATTACACAGGCACTATATAGGACAGTGGATTAACATACCAGCTTTTATCTCTCTGTACATGGATTCACATGACTTAAAACTGATAACAAGTTTAGGTCTCCTGCAGTTAGCTGCCATGGTAATTTATCTAATTTATCGAATTATTAGAATCTCCGATACTGCAAATCTTGCTTTTGCAAAAGCAAGTTAAGCAAAGCTGTAGCTTTGTCATATAGAAAACATTCAGCAGTTATTAGCCACACAACTTCAGATACACAATAAAACTCTTAATGAGCTAAAACAGCACTGGCATTGAATTAACGCAGTTTTATTACAATTCTTTAAACATCAAAAGTGTCGACTTCCCCATGGGAACATCTAAACATGACCATACCAAGCAAAAATTTTGTTAGCTGCTGCAGAAGTTCTAAAATGGCATCTACTTATAGTAACACACTGAAGTGCAACACATTGTCCTTTTAAGTTATGACTTTTAGAATACCAGGATATTTCCGTTTCTCTAAATAGCAATACATGACCTGAAGCAACAGTCCACAGCAAAACCACTACTATTAGATAAAGGTTTAAACAGCAGTCCTGAATTAGGCTAACCAGCACTTGATGCTGATAAAAGGTTATAACAAAGGAGTAACAGTCAATTTCTCTTTGCATCAGGGAAAAGTAATTAATGACATCTGGCTATGAGCTGGAGGCAAGACTGTGGCTACGCATCTCAGCACAGATAATGTCATGGTTTAGCAAGGAGCCGCTTTTGCTTGCTAACAGGGGGAGCGGGTTGCAGTGAAGACCCGGTAAAGAATTTTTGGACTCTTGCCCAGCTCTTGGGTTCAGACCCACCTCTGACCCAGGTGGGCCAACCTGGCACCTCTGCAATCACTATTTAGGAAGAGGAATTTGAAGTGCTTGAGAGGAGGTGTAAGAGTGGTACAAGATGCAGGTGATCACGTAGACCCCACAGTCAGACAAGGAGGAAGGACCCCTCTGCAACCCATGGTAAGAATGCCGGCTGTTCCCCTGCAACCCATGCAGGGCAATGGCAGGACTGAGAGCCACAAGCAGCTCTGTGTGAGTGCACTTGGACGGGCGAGAGATTGTGTGAAGACGCGGCCATGGCGCAGGCCGTGCTGGAGAGCCTGCAGGCTGCAGAGCAGACCCACATGAGAGGCAGAGAGGAGCTGCAGCCTTTGGGATGAAGAGATATCAGAGCAGCCCATGCAGGGCTGCTGTGTGTGTGAGCTACCCTGCAGAGGTGCAGGGAGGATCGGTGCGGAGCCCATCTGCCCAGCAGAAGCCATTAGGAATAGACTGACTGAAATTCCCATTCCCTGCCCCCCTGAGCCGTTCAAACGGGGAGGAGGTAAAGACACCAGGAACAGGGCTCTGAGTCTGGGAAGAGCGGAGGGGTGGGGGGAAGGTGGTCTTAAAGGGCTAGTTGTATTCTTCATCGTTGTACCATTCTGTGTTGTTTTATTTTGGTTATCTTTTGGGGGTTTATGGTTGTGTTTTAGTTATTTTCTGTTTTCTTCCCCAAGCCCAGTAGCCTGGTCTGTTTTGTCCTGGACCATAAGTGGCAATTAAGCCCTCCTTGCTCTTTGGCAATTCTCAGGTCTTTGGTACTTGAGGCGAATCTAGTCTTTTGTTCCCTGATGGGCCTAAACCAGATAAATAGATAACAGATAACAGATAAATACTCAGTTCCACCTGAAAGTTCTCCCTAATTTGAATTGTAGACTGAACTGAGTTTGAGCTTACTTTGCAAACATAAGTTAAGACTGTTTTAAATCCATTTTGTAATGACATGATTTAGATAATCATCCACATTTCCAAATATTTTTCATGTGACAATAGCAATTTTGGAATAAGAACAAAATAAAAGACATGATTCAGTCCACTCTTCTGGTAGCTTTCAGTGACAGCTGATGTCTTCTGATATTGGATTCTAAAGAGATGCTACAATACACTATTTAGGAATCCACTACACCATATAGTATCCACAAGAGAGCATCAGGAGCAACTTTTTACTGCTATGAATGTCAAAAACATAACTTAAAAAGAACTTCACCTATTTTATTCTGCATTCATGCAGTAATTTTGAGAAAAACTATTATTTCCTTTTTTGTTGGTGATGCAGAAAGCATGAATTATTCACAGTAAGAATTTTACTTTTCTTCCCAATCTCATCCTTCCTGAAGAGGAGGACACTTTATATGCTTTAAATTCAAATGTAGCCTCACAAGATCCATTTGAATAAAGAAAAGGAATCATTTTGATGTGGAGCTTTAGAGTGACATGTATTAATAAACCTTATACTAATTGACTGCAATAGTATAAAGCTTATTTTCCAGATGGGACAAAATTTACTTACAAGTTGTAAAAAGGTTGTGCTTATCCCCCTACACAATACCTCTGGGATCCTCCAACTTCCTTGAAGGTAGAAAGCAGTTCGGTGAGGGGCCAAGTGATACGTGAAGATCAGGGGTGAGAAAGCCTCAGGACTTATCAGCCTTCATCTCCCAAGGCCCCAAAGACCATCACCGGCCATCACCGGGAGACACCACGCAAATGAAAGGAAGAAAAGACCTAATTTACATGCGAAACCGGGGACAGGTTGTGTCTTTGTCTAGGCGGATAATGTCATCATATGATTTTGTAACAAACACAAGTCAAGCGAGTTGCCGAGTCGGGTGCGCACGTTTGAGGTGGAGCGATCCCCGTGTGCCCGGCGCCGAATAAACATCCCTGCTTTATAACTTTTGAGTTATAGAGTCTGTTTCCGCAAGTCAATTTACACTCACCACATTGATGAACTACTGTTCACACAGCCATAAATCCAGCTACTTGTGTCCTGTAATATCAATGCCACAAAAATAGTACATTACCTACATGTGCATGTATTGAAAAATCCATTAGAAACAGCAATTCTTTCCTCCAAACAATGCAGGAGTTAATGCTGATAATTTTCTCCAATCTTTCTTTATGCCAACTCTTTTGGAACACTAGATGTCACCAAATGTTCTAAAAATTCCCTGATAGCAGAACTGTCATGCAATTGACTTACTAAAAAGAGGAACAACCTTTTCTGTTAAGCATGTCAGCAGTAGCAGCTATCGCTATAGTGACCAACTCTCACAACGATGTCAAATGCCAAAGTGTAAAAGCACAGATGATGACAAAAACTGTCTCAGATCTCCTCAATTATTTATAATGAAAGATATCCACCAACATTTTTTTTATTCATTTCACAATGACGTCAGACTTCTGTCTTAACAGCAAGCAGTATCATCTGTTAAAAATGTGATATCATAATCTTGAAACTAAAATTACACAGATGGAAAGATGAGTGAAAGGTGTGGGCTTCTAGGAACCATTTTAGATAACTTCCATGCCACCTTTTCTAGTTATGAATCAATACATTTTCAAAAACCAAATAAGTTAAAAAAAGAAACCTTCACCATTTCCCTTACATAAACTCAATTTTATTAAGAGTTTAATATTTTCTAACTAAAAGAAATATTCCAAGGTACTATGCCAAGTAGTCGAGGAATATTTTACATTTTCAATATTCTACTGCTCCCCATCTCGAGAATTTCAGTGTTCTGAAGCAGTAACACCATGATCTAAGTATCACAGAACTCAGGACACAGGGACAAGCAGGATAGAACAGAAAAATATATCCATTTCCTTGCTACTTATGTAAACTACATAATTCTGAAAAGCATATTTATCCATCTCCAGTTTGCCAAGAAATTACATTCATTCCTTTAAAAAATATTTTAAAAAAATATCTAAACCACATTTTAGCTAAAATAATAAGAAATGCACATTATCACCTCTCCAACTCGATAGAGGAGACAACTGAGAAGGTGCTGTTTTCTCATCAGGCTTCCATTTACTTCCACTGCTTGGTGGAAGACCTCTGTAACCTTTCAGACTCACTTAAACATTATTATGGGAAAACAAACCTATGAACAGCTTTCCCAAATTGGAAGTATGGCTGAATCCTGGCAGCACTAAAAATAACTTCTCCATTCAAAATCATCAATACACATCTCCATTAAACTGAAGGAAAAAGTAATCTGAAGCTAACCATAAGAGGGCCAAAAATAAGACAGCTGAGGTTCAGGCGGCATAGGTTTCATACCTTGAACACTACATGCAACGTGCTGAAACAGGAAGTATATTTAACACAACGTAACAGGCCGTCAATCTAAATGAGTGTCAGTAATTTCCACAAGTGTTCATTAAGCTATCTAAAAACTGCAGCAAATTTAAATTAAAATAATACAGCTTTTATAAACAATCTCCAGACATTAAAGAAGCATTTTCTTACCAACATGCTTTTTTCACAGTGAACATGACTGTATGATTTTCTGTGGCTTAAAAGAGGAAATGTGAAATATTTTCCATCAGAATCCTTAAAACAAACAAAAAAAGCTCATTAGTTTAAAAAAATGAAACATAAAAACACAAGAAGGAAACAAATGTTACTTACATTGTGAACTGAATAAGTCCATTTTGATGCTTTGACTGTAATCCACATGAAAGTTCCTAAAAATAAATATGTTTTATATGTCACACTGCAGGAACTATTCTCCTAACCTCCAAGGTATTATCTTTTACTCATTACCAAGGTCTTACCTGTAAACAGCTGTAAACTTTACAACCTTTAAACAACCCTTATAACTACATGCAAGTTACCATCAGTTACACAGGAAATGACAAAACCCTATGATCCAATTAGTACATATTAACTGTGAAGTAAAAACCCTACAGGTCTTGAAATAAATGATATTGAAACAATGATATTGTTGTAATTACAGGGTGACTTACTAATGAGTCAACATTAGAAAGAGCCCCAATCTTTGTTCCAGTCAGCCATTTAGGAAAACTAATCCTGAAACTTGTGTAGAAGCAAGACAATAATGAACTGAATAACCTGTACAGGAAAACAGTAGCAGCAAAGATAGGTCTGGAGAAAAATAAGACAGAATAATGAAGGGATCAGAGATACAAACAATGTAAATTGTCATGGAAGAAGGCTATTATTTTCTATGTAACTGTAACAAGATCACCATGAGTAGTAACAAGTTCATCACAGAAATTTAGCTTAAATGTCAAGAGATGACCAGAAATAGTGAGACGCAAACACAAAATCCAAGTTAAACATATTCCTCCTTATTGCTAAAAACTGACCCTGAAAAAAGGCAAACAATCAATCAATCAATTCCACAACCTCTCTGAGCACCTGTTCCAGTCTTGGACCACTCTCTTGAATAATTTTTTCCTAATATCTAACCAGAAATTCTTCTGGTGCAACTGGACCCTACTGCCTATTGTGTTACTACTGTGCACTTCTGAGAAAAGCTCTAGTTTCGCCTTCTCTCCAATCTTTCATTGTCTTCAACTGACAGCAATAGGATCCCCCTTAGCACCCTCTCCAGGGTGAAAAATCCCAGTTCACTCAGCCTCACTCCCCTATGCCCTGAGTCCCAGTAGCTAAACATTTTGGTAGGCCTCTGCTACATACCCACTTGGGCATCTCTTAATGCCTAAAAACCTTCTTATACAAGGGTGATCAAAACTGGACATCAAAGTTCAAGCTACCTCAGTGCTTCTGCAACGGCTTACATTATGAAAACTCTTGAAATAAAATGGGTTTTCATAAAGCGGCTCAGCCCACTTCAGCAAAGCCAGAAATACAGCTGTTCACTGCAAAAGTTCTGTTTAGTTCCCAAGACTCCATGCAGTCAAAATCTCTCACCTTTAACTATGCATTCTTAGTAGTTACAAGGAAATCATTAGTGTGCAGTCCATTTTACCCTGTGTGCAGTCCACTTTATCCTGCCATGTCATTAAAAAAAGGAAGTCACTGATGAAGCAGGTTATGAATATTCAGATTTCCACAAGTAGCCCAAAACTAACACAAGGGCTCTACAACACCCACACTATCCTTGCAAGCATGGGATGTAAATGTAGATTAGACTGTATTTTTGACATCCAGCTCTTCCCAGTTTCTGAGATTGTCTACTGGACACCTCGGTGTGAATACTACTCCAGCTCATGCCCCTGAATCTAAGCCACGTAAAAATGAGAGATTTCTGCTACTAACCCTCTTAATCTATTTAGGGCTGAAACCACATGAAAGCTGATAGACAGATAACCCATACATAATTTTAGCAATGTCTGAAGAAGGACAAAATGTATTCCAGAAGTTTATTAGCGAGAAAAACAACTATTAAACAAGATGTATCACTGAAACCTGTTCAAAATAAAATTGCTGCATACCTGTGAGTTCTGTAAAAGCTTCAGGATTTTCCTCAAATATCTTTGCAGGGTGTCTTACAAAGTGGTGATTCAATACAGACATTCTCTTATTTGGATCCTTGGTTATCTAAAAAAGAGCACATTCTCAAACTTTATTTTATCAACTCGTATGATTTACAACCATCCCACGATCGTAGCTTGTAATACAGTTTTGGTGATGAGAGGCAGGAAGAAGATATGGTACATATGGTGTTAGAAGATATGGTACATTATTTGTTCAGACTGTTGAATTTAGAATAGTCAAAGTGCCATCAACAGTCAACTGCTGTGACACAGAAAGTCTACATGTTATAAAGCATAGCTAAAACTTTTGGGTTTATATCCTTGTCTACAAGAGGAAAACATTGTATTACACTTCCTCGGTCAACATGCATGCATTCTTCTTGAGACAATACACTTATGACAGCATTTGGGAAAAATTCTCATGTTCATATTTACTAGTCTGAGTTCACAAATCCAGTTTGCTACATCTTGTCTTTATGTTTCAAACTTCCAAATAGCTGCAGAGCTATGCTGAGATTTGCTTTTGAGTCGAGTTGGGGTTTTTGGGAGATGTTTTGTTTTGTTTTGGTAGGGGCTTTTTTCCAAATCAGATTTCCAGGACTTATTCTTGCTCATTCAGCTTTTCAAAACTGTGGCCATTACAACTGTTTTCCGAAAAGTTGTTCCTTCCAGCATACTGCCAGTCAGCTCCAGAACAACTGTACCCTCTTTTTGTCTCTCTAAATCACATGTTAAAATAAGTATATCTAAAAAAAATAGAGAAGTTGTCATGGTTTTACATGACACCCTTTTTTGGTAAGGGGCTGTAAAGATGGCTCCTGTAAGAAGTTGTTCACAACTCTCCCCAGCTCTGAGCCAGACCCACTTCTGGGGCTGAGCTAGTTAGACATCTCCACGATCACTTTTTAAGAAGAAGCCAGAAGAGGCTTCTTCTGCCTCTTCTTCTTCTGGCTGGTGGTGGTGCAAGGAGTAGGAACAGTGAGAGAAACAACCATTTGGACTCCAAGGTCAGTGATGAAAGAGAGGAGGAAACGTGCTGGAGCAGAGACTCCCCTGCATTCTGTGGAGAGAACTGGTGAAGCTGAGATTTATTTTCATTTCTTTAAAGGCTCTGTATCAGGGGCAGAGACTCATGTTGCTAAAGCCGGCCACACACCAGGGACTGCAATTCACTTCATTAAAGGCCCCGAGCCAGGGACAGTGACTATGGCTGGAGGAGGCCATGTCCTATGGGGGAGGACCCAACCACTTCACTGCCTACCCCAAGCCAGGGGCACCAATTTTCTTCTTTAAAACTATGGCCGGAAGAGGCCATGTCCCGAAGGAAGGGACCCTTTAAACTTATGCCCAGAAGAGGCCTTGTCCCGAGAGAGGGACCCTGTAACTGCAGAAACTGCAACCGTGGCAAAGAATCCATGCCAGAGACATTCACCAAAAGCTGCGTCCTGTGTGAGGGACCCTGTATCAGCAGAAGCCACAGCTGTTGGGAACAAGCCACACCAGAGAAGTTCGTTAAGGACTGTGTCCCAGGGGAGGAACCCCGTGTTGAAGCAGGGGAAGAATGCCAGGAGTCATCTTCATCTGAGCAGAGAGAAGCGGTGGAGTCCATCTGTGAGAGACTGACCACATTCCCCATTCCCTGCCCCCCCGAGCCGTTGAGGTGGAAGGAGGTAGAGATATCAGGAGCAGCGAGCTGGGACCAGGAAGAAAGGAGGGATGGGGGAGGGAGATCTTAAAGTGCTGGTTGTAATTTTCTCATCATCCTACCCCCTTTTTGCTTTTATTCTGTTCTGTTTCTTGTAGAATAAACTTTCCTACTTTCCTCTCTGAGTACCGAAGTCTGTTTTGCCCAGAACTGTAATTGGCAGCGAGCCCTCCCTGCCCTTGTCTCAATCCACAACAATCTCACTTATCTTTTTACTCCCATTTTGCTGGGGCCTCCACCATCCTAACGAGGGTGGGGGTGAATGGGGGCACCAAGGGAGAGACTGTCGTGGTGCTGCTGTGCTAGCTGGGCCAAACCACAACAGAAGTCTATTCCAAACAGTCTTAAAAAGGACACCTGGAAGTCTTCCTTTTCTTTGTCCAGGGCTCTGCTCCTACATATTTTCAAACTCTTGGACCTTAACTTCAGTTCATATTTATTGCTACTTAGCATTTCAGAAAGAGAACAAAGTACAGTGGGAGATTTCTCTGATGGGTTTTAAAAAGATGTGGGATACCTATTTAGAAAAGCAATAGCTAACAGTAGTGGGAGGTACACAAATCTGGTTGCACTGAATTTCTTAAGTGCTATTTGCAAAAATGCACTACAAGTATGTACTGGCCATTGTGATGCCACCATGGGGATGTTTCAAAGTATTAAGTCTGAGTTAAACTATCACAATTTTTCACTCTTCGCATATCAATCAGAGAAAGTGACTCAAAAACATAACACATTCAAAACCACACAGCTAGCAAAATTTGTTTATCCCAGTGCAAGGTCAACTAAACCTGCTGCATTACGGACAAAAAATTCAGTCCACACCCCAGTGACAAAGCAACAAGCAGCCAATAATAACAACTGAGATAGCATCCAGTTATTTCTGAATCGTGAGTCAAATGTTATAAAGCCACAGGATTTTTCAGGGACTGGTACAAAACAGCAACAATTTTCTTAGCATGACTTACAATAATCTAAAAGGAGATTCCTGCATAATAGGGGGATATTTGTCCTGATTGAGCATCTTCCTGATGGAAGAAGAAAGCGCAATGGGGAAATATACAGGAGATCAAACATACAAACCTGTCTTGTGTTCTCATCTATGAGATCAAAAAGAGCTCTAATGATAGCCAGGACCAATTCTTTGCACCTAGAAGACAGAATAATAAAAATTAAATCTAGAAAGGAAATATCCAGCGGAATAAAAGCAGTCAGAAGAGACAGCATCGTAATATTATGCTGAAGATAAATTACTGTATAATATGATAACAGTAGAGAACAGAGGGATGTACAGTCAGTCAATTAATCTTTGTTCCATTAGCTTACCACACTATGGAGAGATGGTCTGTTGAGGCCCAAGCTCTAGGCACAGCGGAGCTCTGTTTGGGGAAGGAGAAAAATAAAGATTTTGTTAGTATCCAACATGTTAAAATTCTAAGCAAGTCTTTCCCTTCCTTAAACATATTTGCAATTACTAAAAAGAAACAATGTTTGCGTTAAGAGTTGCAGGGACTGGGTGACAACACAATGCATTCTTCAGTCCCTGTAAACAGTCCCTGTAAGCAGGACTTGTAAAATAAAATGACCAAGTTATCTATAGCAGAGACTAATGGTTAAAGGGCAAATAATAATAATGGTGTGGAGGACGCTTACAAAAAATTACTTCAAATCTTGCTTTTATGACTTATTCTACTCTTTTAGTAAGTGATCTTGGCACACAAGAATATAAGTATGCCAATGAAGAACTTCCTGAAGAAAAAGAAGCATCAGAACACCACGCAGAAAGAACTGGGCAGTTTGAGGTTGTTCCTTTGTAGAAATGTACTGCATGCATTGCTTTTCATGCACTAATAATATCAAAACCACCTCCCATAAATGGAGCTCACCACTTCGCTGTACAAATTGATTCAAGTAATCTATGAACTACTACATTACAGTTGGAATGTAAACAAACAAAACAAATAACAAAACAACCCTGAGAACAAAATAACGACCCCAAAATCCACAAACTGAAAACACACAAGAGCGAGCTAGTGCTACTACAGATGAGATCTCATGCAAAATTCTGGTCACCAACGCTCAAAAGAAAGTACAGCAGATGCAGAGAATAGTTACTAGGCCAAAGGGAATGCAGAGTTAATCTTAGCCTAGTGGAATGAGAGCTGAGACTACTTATAGATTGCTTTCTGTACAACAGACAGGGAGGTAAACACCAAGGGAATGACAACTATTTCAGGTAATGTTTCAAGCCAATGTCAGGGCAAATGCATTTAAAAACTGGTTTGTGTAGTAAATGGAAATCACTATTCTTCTCCCTACTGGGGAGCATTTATCATCTTCTTCCATGTAAGGAACAGGTTGATGGTGGGGGAATGGGAACCCGAACCTAACTACTTTACGATGTCTATTGATTAATTTGGAAGAAGAAAGATCCCTGCAAAAAAAGAAAACTGGACCTGATGATCCAGTACATTCTTTCTATTCCTAATTTCTTTGAAAAAAATAGTAAATATAAGAAGAAAACTCCAAGCTAGAGCTCTCTTTTTATAATCAAACAAGTAGTTTACTTCCATACTGCACATCTGTCAGTCTCTACACATACAGCGGATGCAAAAATGCAGGAAAATAAAACCCGAGTTCTGGAACTGAAAATGTGCAAGAAGGTGATGAGAAGAAACAGCTACAAGTGATAGATGACTCAAATCAACCCCAACCCATACTCTTCCAGTGGGCACTCATTTACACTGCACCAACTATTTAAGATTATAACTGTATAGTATCTACTTTGTATTTTGACATGTAGTAATTTCATATGTAGTTATGCTATGCTGCACATAGATATTCCGATTAGATACTGATACATGCATTACGTAAAAAGCTAACACAACTCCATGCAAAAAAAAAAGTAGTTTGCTTTTTTACCACAACAGATAAGGCACTGTCATGTTGACTCAATCTTGGTAGAAAAGCCAGTCCTGAACGAACTTGGTAATCTCTGAATCCTCCCGCCACAGAAAAGGTAGTTAAATTTCTTAAATCTTGGGCCTTTAGAATCCAATGATTGTTTACAGCTGTATAAAAATCTATAAAATATATTAAAATCAATCTCAATTTCTCTGTAAGATATAAAAAAAAGCCATAGAAACATTTTAGTACAAGTTTCTGTAAGTCCTCTTAGAGGCATTCAAACTCTGATTATTACCTGTAATTCACATAAGGAAAGAAAATTGTTTTAACCCCAAGAAGGCAGTAGTTGGGACAAGACAGACATACTTACATTTTCTGTATCAGCTGAGCACATATACTGTTAAAAACTTCCTAACCATAGATTTATTTGAAGGACAGTCACAGTCCAAAAACAGTCAGCAAGGAAGAAGCACTGTATTGCAATCAATTGTAGGAGGAAGAATTAAGAACAATAAATCAAATTTAGCAGCTAAAGATAATCCATTCCTCTCGGGTGCCACAGAGAATAATGAAAATAAATCTTGGTTCCTTGTCCTTCACTAATTCCCTCAATGTCTGCATATAGCAGCACAATTAGCACCCAGCACATATTTAACCAGTGTAATTTATCAAATCTAGCTTTTCACAAAGTGTACAGTACATGCATAATGATTATATTTTTTATGCCATAGTTATTTAGGTGAGCAGAAAACATGACCTATATTTGTGTAAATATATTATATAAAATAGAATTATATCTGTGTTTGTTATTCTCACATCTCCAAGCTTTGGGCATGATCAACATGAAATTCAACAACTTCTATAGAAATAACGACACTTAGGCAATTAATTTTAGAAAGAAAGCCATTACAGAGGTCAAGTTTTAAAAAAAGAAAAAGAAAGAAAAGAGGTCACACTTTGCAGAGCTTACAAATTCAGTAACATTCTCTGCAACTCACTAAAATTTCAAATTAGTAAGAGCTCCAGGCCGGCACAGAAGCTCAAATCCACATAAAGTATTTTGTGTGACACTTTCTCTTAATATCCTACTGCTTTCAATCAACCACCTGAATAACAAAGGAATGGATTAACTGCAGTAAACAAAACAGTACATTCTGCTGATTTGTAAGAATCCCACCTATTAATGCTTGAGGGGATCAATAAAAAAAGAATTGATCATAGAATCACAGAATGGTAGGGGTTGGAAGGGACCTCTAGAGATCATCTAGTCCAACCCCCCTGCAGGTCCACCTAGATCAGGTGACACAGGAACACGTCCGGGTGGGTTTTGAAGACCTTCAAGGAAGGAGACTCCACACCCTCCCTGGGCTGCCTGTGCCAGGGCTCCCTCACTCTCACAGTAAAATAGTTTTTCCCTATGTTTAAATGGAAGTTTTTGTGTTCCAGCTTCATCCCATTATCCCTTGTCCTGTTGCTAGATACAATAGAAAAAAGGGATGTCCCAACCTCCTGAGATCCAGATACTTGTAAATATTGAGATCCTCCCTCAGTCTCCTCTTCTCTAGACTGAACAGCCCTAGTGCCCACTTCTCCTCATAAGGAAGATGATGTAATTGGATAACCTGCAATACTTACCAGTGAGATATTTGTCTAAAGGCATTACAGGTGCAACATGAGGTGTGGCTTGGGTAATGAGGAGGTTTATAAGTTCAGGCTTAAAATTCTTCAGAGTCAGCAACGCTCTTGCAATAAGACCACCCATGGAATGACCTACTATTGCAACACTAGTTGGTGGAAATTCTTGATCCTTAAGCAAAGAGTAAACACATCAGATTTGACATTGAACTACGGTCATCAGTAGCAGAGTTTTCCCCCAGAATTAACTCATGTCTCCTCTCAAGAATAATATTAAATAGTATCAACTTGTCAAGTTTACAAAATGAATATAAATTTAGCTGCTATCTCAAAAAATGTGTTTAATGTGAGGTTTCCAGTTCAACAGGAAATCTTACATAGTCTGTATAAGCACAAGAAAGCTAAGCTTTTTTTAATTTCTGAGACTCTTAAGGACAGGGGATATCAGAGACATTTCCAATAGAAAACTAGGTGCAAGGTGATGCTATATTAACATTTTAACCCTCTAGAAAAAATTTACGTCTCTACTACAAAAAACACAATACAGAACCTAACCAAAGCTCTGGGATTGTCACAAGTGTTAAAAAAAAAATCTATTAAGGAAGGAGCAGCAGTTCTCTACCGCAGAGTTATCACATTCTATTATCTCCACACATTATAAAGTCTCCCTCCCTTATTCATTATTCTTTGGTTTTGAAGCAGAAAAGGCACCCCAGATTTCCATTCCCAAATACATGTACATTATTCAGCATATGTCACTACTTACCTTGTACAACTTCAGAATTGCTTTTATGCATTCATGAACAAACTTGGTCTGTCTTTGCAGACTACCACCATACAATGCGACCAACTCCTCGTTAAAGTTGACACTGAAGAAATTAAAATGATACTTGAAGTCAACATCTTCTGCTTTTCTAAGTGCAATGGAGCCAAGAGAACGTACTAGGAAAAGAAATGACAAATTAAAACAGGCTAATAGTCACTGCTTAGCATCATCATTAGTAGGCAAACACATGAATATATAAATATTTGTTTCCTAATAGATATCTTAAATCCATTCTTCATCTTAAGACATTTATAAGCGAAAAAAGGATGAAAAGGACAACCAAAAGTAAATAGTCTTCTTCCTAATATGCAATCATACTTGTTTTACACAGATTTCAAGATGTAAATAATTAGAGCAAAAGCACCAGCCATTTGCTACCGCAACCAAATTGTTAAATGAGAAAAGAAATAATTATCTCCTCTTTTTATAAGAATCAATCTGATAAAAAAAAAAGTAAACACGTTGCAAGAAGAGCTTATACAAGAATGTGGAAAACAACAAACCTGATTAGATGAAAGGAAAGTTTGGGATGAATTAAAGAGCTGCATGGTATGCCTATGGCAGTTAATCATGCAATCCATCTTACCGCTGACTACAGAGGTATTTTACGTCTAAAACAAATGTGTACAAGATCAAGGATTTTGTTCTTCTACCTGAGGGCTGCTTTTCTCGTCAGATTTGCACCTTTTTACTGCCACCAGGGCAAGAAGGCAAAACAACCATTCTTGACTTCAACTCCAGAGGCATTGCTGATGCAAGGCTTTCCTAAAATTCCTCAGAAGACCATCAACTCAAGGGAGGTTCTGCTCCCCCTCTCCTCTGCCCTAGTGAGGCCTTATCTGGAGTCCTATGTCCAGCTCTGGGCTTCCCAGCTCAAGACAGACAGGGAACTTCTGGAGGTAGTCCAGCACAGGGCCACCAAGATGATCAGAGGACTGAAGCATCTTCCTTATCAGGAAAGGTTGCAGGAACTGGGGCAGTGTAGTCTAGAGAAGAGGAGACTGAGGGGGATCTCATTAATATTTAGAAATATCTAAATGGTAGGTGACACAAGGTTGAGACATCCCATTTGTCTACGCTATCTAGCAACAGGACACAAAGTAATGGAAAGAAGTTGGAATACAAAAAGTTCCATTTAAACATAAGGAAAATTACTTTACTGTGAGGGTGAGGGAGCTCTGGCACAGGCAGCCCAGGGAGGGTGTGGAGTCTCCTTCTCCAGAGGTGTTAAAAATCTGCCTGGATGTGTTCCTGTGTGATCTGATCTAGGTGGACTTGGGGTTGGACTAGATGATCTCTAAAGGTTCCTTCCAATCCCTACCATTCTATGATTCTGTTTCTATGAACTCTAGAACAACATTCCAAAACACCAATGAGATCTGTATGGGAGACTAGAAAACCACACCTTAAAAGTCACTTTTCCACCTAAAACCTTGAGGGAGAAAACATTCTGTTTACAAGGTCTTGTTCCTGAGCTGCCTTCTCTGTCTAACCAGGGCTGCTATTTAATACATCGTTCTGTGTGCAGAATTGTTCCCGAGTTTCCATGGAGATACATGAGTCCAGAACATTAATGGCTGCAAATAAAAACGCATTGTAGGGAAAGAATAACATAGAAGAGAAAGTCCCAAAAGCAAATATATAAAATAACAAATGATTGCCAGAAAAGTCTGCCCAAACCCAGCACACAGAAGCAAGGTTTTAGAGTGGAACAGTTTCAGACATCTACAGCCTGCAGAATTTTCCTTCTCAGAAACATTTGCTATAGAAATGAATATATCAGACTTCAGAAAAGCTCATGAAATGAGAAAGTAATGCTTATAACATACATGTTCCAATACCCAAACAGCTATTATCAGAGTGATGGAAATTACAAAGCTAATTTGCAGTCAATCATTTCACTAATTCTATTTAAAGCTAATAAGCAGTAAGAACATCTTTAAGATTACTTGAGAAGACCTACAAAGTATTTAAAACATCAAGTGTCTTATCACAACTTTCTATCTTGAAGGTCATGGTAAAAGGAACAAGGATACTGCTAAAGATCACAGGGAAGCATATGACAGATTCCTAAACAGAAATCAGGATCTCAATCTCAGGTTCATCCTCAACATTTAGTCTGGACCTTTTACTCGAAGTCTGAATTGCACACATTTTAAAAGGTTCAATTTAGTGTACATGGAAGATGATGAACTAAAATGTTTCAGAAGTGCCTGTGAAGCATCAAAGAGGTTGTAGTGAGACAGGTGTCAGTCTCTCCTACCAAATAAGCGACAGAACAAGAGGAAATGACCTCAAGTTGTACCAGGAGAGGATTAGATTGGATATTTGGAAAGACAGTTTCACTGAAAGGGTCAAGAATTGGAACAGGCTCCTCAGGGAAGTGGTCAAGTCACCATCCCTAGAAGCATTTCAAAGACATGAAGATGAGGTACTGAGGGACGTGGTCTAGTGGTAGGCTTGGCAGTGTGAGGTTAGTGGTTGGGCTTGATCACCCTAAAGGTCCTTTCCAACCTAAATGATTCTACAAAAAATAGTAAGCACAGCAAAGGCAGCATTAGCACCTCTGTCTTCATTGCTCAGCAAATATGAATATATTTTAAACAAGTATGAAAATAATGATAGCAACAGCTTTTCTGCTCAGCCAGAATGAAAGTGTGTTCTCACAATAAATTCTGAACAAAATATGATTTTTCATAAATTCCATAGTAAACCGAAACCTATTGTGAGCCACGAAATAAGGAAAAATAGTTTATTTTAACAAAGACTTTGAAAACTGCATATATGACTTATTGCCTATCTCCCTAAATCAATTTCTCAAAGAATAAATATTTAAAAGTTTATTGATTCTAGGTTGCACATGATATCCACAGCATGTAGCACTTCTACTCACGCAGTTTAAAGGGGTTTTTTTGGGATACGTCCTTTTATTTCCTAACATGTATTGAAAGTACTATTTTATTTCCTGCATAATGATGTACTCCTGTGAATTAATGTAGTCTGTAAAAACACAGATTTGCAATACTCTATACACAATTACAAAAGTCCATATGGCATCTCTCATAATCATTAAGTTTGTAATTTGCTTTGGATGCTATTGTGCCTACAGGCTTCTGTATGGGTTTTCTGAAAGTACGAGTTGGTAAAATATTTTACTTGTTATAAACTAAGTGAGTATGTTCTCAAAGAAAATAACTTTGCAAAGGTTCTCTGAAATCACATAATTTAATCATCAAGTTTGGTGCAGATATAAAGAAAAAATACCACAGTAAGACAACAGGGTTTAGACTGTGGTTGTTTTCCCCATATAATACATGTCAATTTTGTTAACATTATTAAGAACGTTACTAACGTTTCAAAGCACATTTTAGAGAACAAAAATAACGGTCTGACTAACCCAGTCAGAATGGAATACAGGATACTTAAATAAACAAATACAATATGTCATCAAACTACTAACTTCAATACCCATAATGAAAAATAAAAATGCTTTAACATTATTAACTCTTTTCATTTGGAGCCTGGAATTTAAGGGAATAACCTGGAAAAGAAAAGCAGGCTACATGTAAAGTATAAAGGTGATGCTACGGAAAAAACACCACTACATAAAGAAATAGGAAATAATAAAGCTACAAGAAAAGATGCTGCCTATTTCTATAGAGTGCAATTACTTCACATCACAGACAGTAGCTTCTTCAGTTTCTTCTAATCAAATTCAGGTCTTGTTTCATTTGGCATAACTGCATTAACCTTGCTCAAATCAAAACCAACTAGATGTTCTCAATCAAATTACATCAAGGGTGTGGTGCTGCCATAGCAAAGCTAAACTGTACTGTTTCTGGCTTTCAAAAGACAAAGTCTCACTCCAGAAAAATATTACAGCTCAACTGTTCAATTGATTTCAAACAAACATAATGTATTTTGACTGCTTGAAACTAAACACAGACTAGCAAGGGTATCCATATCATAATACGATCAATCATTATGACTCAATGTTATTTCAAACAAAAAACTCCTTGTCGATAACTAGTGCATAAATGAGAGCTCTTTGTAACATAGCTAATGCTTACCTTGTTTGTAACTGCCAGCATTCCCAGGAAGAAAGAGAACTGGAATTCCTGTCAATAGGAGATTTTTGTTTTCTTCAGCGTAGTTCCCTTCCCCATAGAGATAGAGCTCATACACTGGGTATCGTCTGGCTGTTTTTCTGGGTAATTTTATTTTCTGTTGCAAAATAAACCAAATATCTTGCTTATACTGTTGCAAACAAGAAAATACAGTGGCTTTCCAGCCATTTAGATGATCTGGCTTTTATGTATTGGTTTTTTTACAGTATAAAGAATATAGAATAAAAACCTGAGTTTTGCTTTAAAGACAACAGTAAAAAACAAAGCATCGAGTATTTTGTTTAAGTATTAGTGTGTATAACGAGTGGCTCCAGTTACTTGAAACCCCTATTAACTGACTTTGAAACAAACTGCAAATAAATGCACGTATGCATCTTTTGAAGTTGCATAAGCCAAGAACCTGATAGCCTTCTATGAGGGTATAACTGGCTGGCTAGATGAGGGGAGAGCAGCAGATATCATCTGCCTTTACTTCAGCAAAGCTTTTGACACTGTCTCCCATAACATCCTCATCAGAAAGCTCAGGCACTGTGGGTTGGAGGTTCATCGAGAACTGGCTGAATGACAGAACCCAGAAGGTGGTGATCAATGGCACAGGATCGAGTTGGAGGCCTGTGGCCAGTGGAGTTCCACAGGGACTGGTTCTGGGGCCAGTCTTGTTCAACATCTTCATCAATGACCTGGATGAGGGGACAGAGTGTACTCTCAGCAAGTTCACTGATGACAACAAACTGGGAGGACTGGCTGATTCCCCAGAAGGCTGTACTGCTATTCAGCTGCATCTCAACTGGCTTGAGAGTTGGGCAGAGAGGAACCTCATGAGGTTCAACAAGGACAAGTGCAGAGGCCTGCACCTGGAGAGGAACAACTCCATGCATGAGTACAGGCTTGGGAATGATCTGCTGGAGATCAGCTCTGCAGAGAGAGACCTGGGAGTCCTGATTGATAATAAACTAAACATGAGTCAGCAATGTGCCCTTGTGGCCAAAAAGGCCAATGGCATTCTGGGATGCATCAAGAAGAGTGTGGCCAGTAGGTTGAGGGAGGTTCTCCTCTCCTTCTACTCTGCCCTGGTGAGGCCTCATCTGGAGTCCTGTGTCCAGTTCTGGGCTCCTCAGCTCAAGAGGGACAGGGAACTTCTGGAGAGAGTCTAGCACAGGGCCACCAAGATGATCAGGGAACTGGAACGTCTCTATGAGTAAAGGCTGTGGGAACTGGGGCTGTTTAGTCTAGAGAAGAGGAGACTGATGGGGGATCTCATTAACATTTAGAAGTACTTAAAAAGTACTTTTCTGTTGTCTCCAGTGACAGAACAAGGGTTACCAGACATAAGCTGGAACATAAAATTTCCACTTAAACATCAGAAAAAAACTTTTTTACTGTTAAGGGTGAGGGAGCCCTGGCACACGCTGCCCAGGGAGGGTGTGGAGTCTCTGTCTCTGGTAGTTTTCAAAACTCTCCAGGACGCATTCCTGTGTGACCTGATCTCGGTTGACCTATTTCTGCAGGGGGATTAGACTAGGTGATCTCTAGAGGTCCCTACAAACCCTTACCATTCTATGAGTCTATGTTTCTATGAAATCTAGCCTCATACTGCAACCAGGAAAACAAACAAACAAACAAGACATGTCAAAACCCAATCACTTCTACCAAGACCTGGAAAATTGAGCCAGGAACTGAGGCACACGAGTGATAGAAACTATAATGCATCTGAAGGGTTCTGGAATCCTTTACAATCCAAGGTCACTCAGCATCAGATGCCAATGCCACATGTCCAGCACAGAGTTACAAAGTTCACTGCTGGACGACAACTAATTACATCAGACTAAATTACAGATGCAGCATGAATTGTCCTAGATGATTTTTACAGAGGTGTAACCTGCAATGGGAATTTAAACAATAGTAGTAACCACCTCAATGTCACTTGGTTTTGTAAGAACTGCAGAGTCAATTTATACAGTTGTCATCTTAAAGAAGGTCTTATTTCTTCCAATAAAACAAAGAAACAAACAATCAACTACCTAATCTATCACAATGTATTCAGAGGATTACTGATTCCCAGAGAAAATAACTAAATCTCTCTGATCTGAGGGCTAGGTGGTGATTAAGTCTTAGACCAGTAATTTACGACTCTTAGAGCCATATGACACTGCTTTGAAACAAATAAGCAGAGGGCAAGAAAGCATTTAATTAATTCCTTTATGGAAGTTGGTTTATAATCTTGAGTTTCCAAGATAGGGATTTTAAAAATTTCTACAAATGTTAATACACTTGTCCTAGCATTTGATTACTTATGACAATTCATAGATAAAAAAGGTAATTAAAAAATATACGTTTATTAAGGTGTGATTTATATTTTAAGGAATCACTTTATTTTAAAGACTAAGGTCAAAACTAAACTCAGTTTTGCATTAAAAATCCTCACTAAAGCCTCTCAATTACTTTATCGAAATAGATGCATTTCTATTTCTGATATTTCAGTTGTTTATCTCAACTGCTTCTACAGTAAAGGCGATTTAGCTTTAATTCCCTGACCACACACACACTCTTTTCCTTCCTCTGTTGAAAGCTGAGGGAGAAGGAAATTGTTTGCCATATTGCTTATTTGCAACCTCTCCTTATGACATACAGATATATTGTATTTTATAATATATTATTTTTAAATTACACATATTAGAGAAAGAGCACATATAATTTCTTCACTGTGAACAAAAAAGATTAAGCTTTGTTCAAGGCTCATGTCTTCAGATCACTATTTCAATGTACTTTCCCTTTTGTCCATTATTTCACCTTTCCAACTTCACTAACCAACTGTCCCTTTCTCATTCCTTTATACTGCTCCTTTTTCAAAGGCTTTCAAAATTCTGGGGAAAAAAAAATCTACCAGTTTCCATTACTAAACTAGGAACGGCATCAAGATTTGTTGGTATGCGTTCCTGATAGATCAAATCAACTGCTCCTCCATAGTATCTTCCCATCTTTTCGGAAGGTCTTACAGAACATAAAATTGACGAGCTGCCCTTCTTTGGGTCAACGTCAAAAGCAAAAAACTTACACTATCTATGAAAATTGTACTACCAAAATATCAGGTGTTTTCAGTAAATCACAGTGTTCAAATATTATGACAAAATGGCAATGTGTAACTCCAAAGGGAAACAGACACCTGTGTTCCACGGTAGTGAATTTCAATTTTGAATTCCCAAGACATTGGTTAAAGTCAACATAGACTTAATTTTTCACAGTAGTTCTCAAAGAAGGTAGGTGGGCTTATATGAAAAAGTCTTCATTACGAACTTCCAAATCTCTTACCAAGCTTAGCTTGTTAACATGAACAGGACACAGTTATGTTAAATTCTGCAGTTCTACAACCATGTAAAAAAAAGATGGGTAAGCAGAAAAGCGATTCCATTACTATTATCTTGACTTTAAGCTAGCCCACACTGGCAGACACAAAAGAAACTAAACCCCTTACGTTTAATTGCTCAGATAGTTATTTGTTTTGTAACGTAATACTCAATCCAGAAGGCAGGACAGGTACATTTCACTTGAAATTCCTACCTTCTGGTTTCCAACCCACACCAGCATTACAACACATTAAAAATTAAACAAGTAAGCTGTCCCATGACAAGGAGATATTTGCAAAGTACAAAACCTCAGCAAACTCAGAGAAATTTATATTTTTTCCCCCTACAAAAGTACTGTTTTCTACACAGTAAAAGTGATTATTTAGCGAATAGAAACTCAGAGAGGCAATACAGCTAGCTGTGACTGGCATCTCGTTCATGAAACTACTACTTACCCTTAAGCCCTGAATCTCTCACCAGCACATTTACCTGAAGATGCTTAGAATTTAAGCCCTGACAGAATGAGTAAATTCAAAAGATGTGTGATGGTAGATGAGAATTTCAGGCAACCATCAAAAACATCACACTGTTTCTCTTTTGTAAGCTAACACAACTATTTCAAGGTCAGCAAATTAAAGTTAATAGATAAAAAAATTAACTTCCTCTGCTTCATTATCAATTTAGGTACTAACGTTTTGCCTTAAGATCTTTACTACACAAGACAGTTTGCAATCTACTTCAGAACAGAATATTATTGAGAACATTTCTCCTTTTTTCCAATATAAATTATATCCTAGATATTGCTATATGAATCTAGATACATCCTAGATATTGCTAAATGAAATGAAGAGCCATCAAATTTAACTTTGAGAGGCTTTTAATAGGACAGCAAATCCTGTATTAAGAACTACTATTAAAAAGAGCATTGTTTTCTAAAAATTGCATGCAGTATTAGTAGCAAAGCCTACGTATACTCCCATATGTACATCCTCCCACTATTAAGGCATAATACCATGTCCAGAAAACAACAGCTCCCTCAGCAGTTGTCTCTCTCACACAGATCCAATGTTTTCCAATAGGTTTCCAAAGGGCTTTGTTAGCAAAGCAAAGGACTTCAGATAGATTTCCAAGTTCTCCCATACACTGTGGGATGTGCCACCTGCAAAGTGCTCACTGAGACTTGGTACTACTGTTCACTAGCTTGAGAAATACACTTGTGTTCGAAATTCAATTACTCACTTTTTTGACAGGTTAGTTGCCTCACACTCTGTAAAGTCACAAAAGAGACCAAGAAGTACAAGACCTCACCTCCTAAGCACTAACAGTGCTATCAGAGGACCAGGCTCAGCCTCTTCCTTTGCAAAAGCTTGGGGGGACTTTTGATAGGTGTTACCAGGACTACAAACGACTACATTTATAGATTAGAAAATCGGAACTTTTAAAATTTTCTTTTGTACAGGTGTCAATGCAAAACACCTCGTTACTTTTACAGGTGGATGGCTTTTCCCTTTCTCTAGCTATCCAAGGTGTACTGATACATGATGCAGCCTCTTAAAAGGCACCGCAAAAGCCTTTTGCCCCATACACTGACTCCTCAAAGAGGTCAAAACTATTTTTGCCTCCTTTCTGCAGAGGCCACCCCAGTAAGCTGGCTAAGCCATAACTTGCGGGAGCAGTCAGGAGCCGCCTGTGCTGTGGTGCTCCGCGGCTAAGCGCACTCAGGGCTGTCTTCCTTTCCCGGTATCAGGTAAGCAGAGGTGAGCCGCGGGAGGGCAGCCTGGGGAGGGTAGCCCCGCGTGGGCTGCGCCTCAAGCTCTCGGCCGCGGCGCTGCGGCCGCCGCCGCCCCAAGGGCCGCCGCCGCCGCACCCCGCCCAGCGGCGCGCCCCGCGACCGGCGGGCTCCCACCTGTTACGCGCTCCCTCAGTGCCTCCCGCTGCCCGCACTCACCAGGTACTCGGGGTACTCGTACATGTAGGTCATGCTGCACCGGTTCTCCTCGTAGAGGAACAGAACGTCCCGCACTCCCAGCAGTACCAGGGCTGCCAGAGCCGCATAGAAGAGGGCTGCCAAAGCAGGCAGCCCGCGGCCTGCCCGCCCCATCACGCCCCGCCACGCCGAGAAGCGCAGCAGAGCCCTCATTCCCCCGCGACCTCTGCTCTCCGCGCACACAAGCACAACACGGCGGGGCGGGGAGCGCCGCCGCCCGAGAGGCGGGGCGGGCGGGCGCCACAACCTGGCCGCTGCCGGCAGCGGGAGGCCGGCCGCCATCTTGGGGAGGTCCGGCGCTTGGCTGGCCGCCGCTTCGCCAGGCGGAGAAGGGCCCGTGCGCCGTGTCGCGGGCGTGAGAGCCATTATGGAACCTTACCTATGGCTCAGGAACCTTACCTATGGGCTTCCCCCGGCCGTCGCTTGCGCGGAGAAGGCATGTCCGCCATGATAGGGAGGTCAAGTCATCGCGCTGCTGCCGCGCTGCGCCTGCTTAGCGGCTTGCCGCCCCACTCAGCAGGTGGCAGAACTCAGGCGGCGCCAGAGCATCGGCGTGTGTGGACTCCCACCGTGTCCCCCGGGTGTCGGGTGCGGGGCGCAGTACCGAGGGGAGCCGGGCTAGAGTGTCACCCGGCAGTCGGCGGGGCCGCGCCGCAGGAGGACGGGCCGCCTTGCCCATCCCCTTCCCTAACATAAACTTGCAACCCCCACAGGTTGGGTGCTTTGCAGGTTCCTGCGTGCGGTTTAGTCAAAACATCTGTAAGATTCAAGTGCTCAACACGTAAAATATGTTGTTAATGATGGTTGGGGGTGTTTTGATTCTGGGTTGCGTTTGGGATGGGAGGGAAAGAGTTGGGGGTTTTGTGGAGTTTATTTGCTTGCTTTAACTTTTAACAACTTGGACACCGTCCAGTGGATTTTAGTTTGTGAGGCTGCTGCCCCACCGTGATGCACAACACACCCATGGTGGCTGGTGTTGGTTATCAGTGCAAATGTAACAGGAAAATGTTTAATAACTGGCCAAAAAAAAAGTCACTGTTGTGTTTTGGAGCTTATTTCCCCAATCTATTGAGGAAGCAGAACTGACACCACCTTACTAAGACAAAGAATAGTTACACATGAGGGAAGTACAAAGTTAAAATACAAGTTGCCTCTTGATCTTCACTGTTAAATCCATAAGCCTTTGCCCCTCCTTCAAAAGAAACAAATTACTCACAGTTTTCCAACAGTACTTGTACCATTTTTATTTGCAAAAATAACCATCTGAATGCATTGCAATAGTAGTTTACAGTTAGGGTTCTTCATTATATTAATACAGCAAAAAGTTACTAAACTGTGCTTGAGAAGACTCAGGTTGAATTCCAAGTCATTCACGGCATTAAGTCTTTTTCCTCATTTCATACATTTACCAAAATCCTTGAATTTCAATTTACAAAAGCAAACAATATCGACAAAACCCTACTGAGACCATCAAACAATATATTGTTTATTACAAATGTTATGCAAAATATAACACTGGAACCAGATTTGTATCACCATGGTTTGTAAAGATATATTGCACGTGCTAAAGCATAAAATATAAGACAAAACCTGCAAAACATAAGATATTTGCTTTAATATGTAGATCACTGCATAAGAAACGCATAAAATTACATTTTATACACACACTCAGATTGTCACTAGTTTAAAACGCCCTTTCCTATAACACTGACCTAAGGTTTACTTTTTGTGTAATAAGAAAGCATTTTCAGCACTGCAAAAATTATACGTTATTCCTACAGAAATTTAGCATATTCATTTTCATTTCAATGCAGGTAGAACACATGAAAAAAACCCCACTTTCTACATTCAAAGAAGGTCTGAAATGAAAATTTACTGGTAATGTATTGCTTTTGTAACACTCAAATGAAAACAAAAAGATGAGTTTCACAAACTGTTTCCATAATACACAAATATAAAAAGGCACTCTAATATTTCTTACATGACTAAGAATAAAAATCACAATTTTTTTTTTTTAAATCATCCTCAAGATACACAACCGAGCTTCTCAACAGTACAATGGATAAACAATTAATTTCTTGTGTTTGTTCTAATTCAATAATCTGGCAGTTGTTTCCTGCTTAAAAGTACCAAACACATTATGGTGCCCTTTTAGTAGCGATAAACAGAAATCCCCTGAGCTATTTCACAGCAATTTCAGGCAGTCCGGAGGCTGGAACTCAGTTTTTATGACACAGATTTAGGAGCCCACCCTGCTGTGGATTCCACCTGCAGCTGTGGTTAAAATACAGGAGGAACTGATCCTGCTGACACACCTAGGCAGACAGCCACCCCTCCCCAAACCCCCTGCGCTTGGTGCAGACACACAAGTTGTCCACGTACTGTGAACTGCAGTATCCAGGGTTAAGTGCAACAATTACATATGATTAACTCTGCTCTTGTTAAAAGTCCACAGAAAGGCAAAGTGATTATTTACAAGAGTAAAATTATTCCCATGCTTAAATACCTGCCTTAAATTACAAATTTATTTCTACATGTCATGAATTGTATTACAGAACAATGCACTAGCATACCAAAAATAAAGGGATTCTGTTAAGTCATGTGAGATGTGGGATGGGCCAATACTGAGTACTTCCAAGTGTTCTGCTCATGACAGTTTTCTTCCCACATACAACATACTCCAAACATGACTTTCAGAATGCCCTTAAGATGCTAACAAGTCATACATTTCTGTGATTTTTGGAATACTACATACTTAACATTGTTGCTAGTTTAACAGAAAAGTTTAATTGGTAAAGTTTCCATTTGGCTTCTAGAAGGACCCACATAAATTCAGTAACCACCTATGTTTCTACATTGTCTACATTGCTAAGAGGCAGCAATTGTTGCACTACAAAATTACCAGAGTTGTGAGGTATTGCAAATAGACAGAAATATTTTCAGTAACTCTGTATAGAAGAAAGTAAAAATACTGCTCTTTTTTTTTTTCTTAAACAGCTGCTTAAAATAATATAACATCCTCTTTGTAAAGAGCACTGGTTTTCTCCTAATGAAGCAACTTCATGTAGGATAGTGTAACTTCTCGTATTTCAGGATGAGACTTAGCACTAATCCAGCCAAAAAGCCTACCTACATCTCTGGTTAAACTAAGATTAAAAGGCTGATCCTGCTGTTAGACAGGAGGCAGCCATTTCCCATTTGCTTGTTTATTTTCCATGTCATCATTCCACATTTCAAAAAAAAGCAAAATTTGAGATTTTTATTTCTGAACAGACACCACTGAAAACTAACAACTGACCTCTCCTCTCATTTTCAGTGCTTAAAGTAAGCTGGTTATTGCTATACTGCAACTTTTAAAAGCAAAAGCATTGAGAAAAATAATTCTTAAAAATGTTAATCTGTGCTATTTCTGAGGAGAAAACCAGAGTTTCAGGTGCTCTGTCATTCTACTGTAGAAAATACAGAGTTGAGGGAAAAGAAATGTTCACCTTTAGAGATGGTATCCCTTGTGATATTTTTTGGAAACTCTGGAAATTTGTTCAAGGAAACAATATTTCATTTTAGCACAGAAAAATAAGCTTAGTATATAAATATTTTTCCTAATTAAAGAACTTGAATCTGCCAATAGATTTTTAACAATTCAGTGGAACATAGCTAACAATGAAACTAAACCAAAAAATCCTTTTCATTTGCCCTGCCAAAAGCGTGCACCGAGGAAGCTCGTCTTACCCTCCCAGCACAGATGTGGGCCTGCCGACAGCCTGAGCATGACTCATAGAAGCTTTAACACGTTGATTCTGTGCTATACTGCCTTTCCTCCTCTTTACTGTAGCTGTACAGTCTTCTCCCACCTGCTCATGAGGTGAGACTGGATTCCTTTCTTATGCTTTTGAATTAGGGCAGATGTTTTGCTTTCTGCATTTTACCAGAAAAGCCAGTGGACTTACTCTTTGCATTCCACACAGGAAGATGAGCAGTCTCCCAAAGTGCATCAGCCCTTCCTTTTTCTACTCAGGCCATCAGTATTGCCTAGATTCACATTTCATTTTGCATCATGCCAAACTTTATGCACAAATGCTAACTAGGAGAACAAGACACAGTTATTTTTCCTGGGCATTTGTTTCATTTCAAATACACGTAAACACATTTACAAAAGTATAGGAACATATAGGAAAAAAAAGCAACCTGTGGTCAATACATCATCACTTACAAATGTCAACGTGAAACCTGCGTCATAAAATATAAAATTCACTGAAGACTACTCATTACCTCAAAAGTTTCCATTTTTATGGTTTTAAAAAACTTCTTCATTATGTCACTCACATTTGAAGAAAAAATAAAAGTAATAAAGTCTTCCATTTTATTACTGAAGCATTTTGGTCCTCTTGGTACTGCTGGTTAGTTCATCATAGCTTTTTTATTTTGTTTGGTTTTGTTTACAAAGTCTCATTATTCCTTTTATACATCTGTTGCAGATGAGGGTCGTGGTCCATTTGACCTGGAAACTTTGGCAGAAGGAGTAAACATATTCACAAAGTTGACATTGTTTTAAAAGCTGGTGACAGTAGGCTTTTCTTAGCATCTATCTCTGATTCCCTGCACCATATACTGCTGTGTTGTCTGGTGTTTGGTATTTCAACTTTTGGTGTTGTGCTTTTGTAGCTTTACCTTTGCTCTGTTAGTCCAAACTCTGGCAAAAGTATTTTAAAATTTGATACTGTTTACAGTAAAAATAAGTTATTTAAGCAAAGAAAAGGAAATAATCCACTTGAGTTGGCTGGCAACTCATAAACTTTTAAATATGCCTTTGTCTACACCTGATTTTTTTCCTCCTTTTTTTTTTCCTGGTATTAGATTTATGGTTAATGGCTCAGGTGACAGAAACATCTAATGACCTTAATTCTGTAGTGCAAATAAACCAAACATGGTTGTGCTGAATGGAAAAAAAATAAGGGCCAGGTGATTTTTGTTTCACACAAATGGTTTCACGGCATTTTCTCCACAGGAAAATATAGTGAGACAAGTAGAATTTGGCCTGAAGAGTTCGTAACTGTATTTTTCTAATTGCTTGCTGCAACTAAGAACTGTAAAAAGTGCCTTCTGTATGTTTAAGTGCTTAATACATGCAGAATGTAAAGGTTTCATTCTCTGTAAAAAAGTAATACAGGCAGTTTTAAGATTTACAACTTCACCTTTGGTTTGTGTAAAAACAGTTTATCTAATTAACAGACCCCCTGGAAGCAGGAAACACACAAACATAAGACAGAGGTGATGCTTGAATCTATGAAGGCTACACTGGAAATATGTTTGTGTACTAAAGGTACAGCTAAAACATACAAGAACAGTTCCCTGTTTATTTGTACTGTCAAAAAGAAAAAACGCCATTTTCTTTTTTTCTACTTAAAATGAGAGGTAGAGACTTTCCACAGGGGCACTTAGAGCCTAAAGAAAACATCAGGAAGCTGAAAAGCCGCAGAATATGAATGGGAATATGTTCCAGTAAATCCTTCTAACTTACTTATTTAAAGGCTTGAGTCTCATCAACACTACAAGTCTTTTGATACCTAATTGTCAAGAATAATAGTTAAGAATATAGCCATGGGTTTTGAGCTGTTTAAAAAGACAAAACTAACTCTGAAATGAAATAATAACAAAAAAGAGGTTCTGAATACCACAAAGTCAAAATGTTTCCGAATCCGAATCATTTTCATTGTACCCATCCTCTGTTCCTATGTTATTACTCAAGGGCTTATTGTAAGAGTTAATGCTACCCATACTGGAGCCATCGCAGAGATGTGTCCTGCCCAAATTGCCTTTTTTAACACAAACGAAGTTGAAAGCCGTCATTGAACTGGAAGGAGAAAAAGGCATCATGGTAGCCAAAATGAGTGCCAGGCAGTCAGCCACGTCTTTGTTAGGAGCACAAGCCAGGGCTGGCGTATGACCTGGGCACAAATGCAGACAAGGCAATGGTTAGTACGAAGGGTACTGAGAATGGCACTGAGCGTTCCTCAAATACATCTCTAGAGGACGTCAGAAGCGGGAGATGTATGTTCAGTTATAGACATGCCAGGCAACAGGGGTATGTTATGTAAATTAGACATGCTGGGAAAATACAGGCTTTGTGGAGCATTTAAATCACTGTGACCACAAAAAGCGCTATTTTTTTTTTAAAATCAGGCAGCAAACAGACTTCACAATATGAATCAAAAGCACTTGCTAAACACAGTTCTACAGCACAGACGGTGTAATGAATACAGAACGCGGGGAGTACAGCAACAGGGACAGAAACTGGCTTCAGCTTCTGTGTGTATGAACAAGTCTCATTCTGAGAACAAGGGCTTTCATTAGAACATAAAAGATATTAGTTTAAAAATATTTTGAAGTAATAAGCAGATGATTTTAAAGACTAATCAGTTGGTATCTACTCAGGTCTGAAAGCAGTTTATTTAGGAATTAAATAATAGAAGAATCATGCTGGTGCATGTGATACATGTAGAGCAGGCATGACGACGCGGATGTCTAGTTACCCAAATTTACATTATGTTAGAAGAATAATGACTGTGTTCAGAAAGCATGGCACATACTTTAAATACTAAGTTAATATTATACAGATGTCAGTAGTACTCCAGCACTTTCCAACAAATTCTCCTTTACCAATTCTTTTGCAAATGGCTAAATCTTAAGTGCTCCAGCAGTAGTAATCTGAGGCAATGAGCACCACTGATGTCCTGCTTTGCCAAGTAAGCCGAGATGAGTTTGGTAGACAAACGTGAGTACAGTTCTGCAGCTAACTACCCGCATTTAAGCACCTACTGCTGTGAATGCATACCCTCAGTAGAATTTCTTCTTCCACTGAGTTGCAAGTATGAATATTCTTTAGAGTTGTACTTGCACTAAGATTGTACTTAAACTGCATATGCAGTTGTTCCTGGAAAAATTAAACTTAATTTTGATTCATTACATAGATGCAAATTAGTTGGATCTGTATGTACATTTTTAATGATAAAAACTGCAATTAGAAGCTAGTGTCATTCATTTTTCCATCTCCTATCTCTGAAGTAAGATTAGTCCAGATGACTTCAGTAGAACTCATTCATGCAAATATATCTAGGTACCATTTGGTTAATAACAAATACCACTCAGTTCTTTTCCTCTCTAGATCTCAAATGTCTTGCTATGGGTATTATTACTACTTTACAGATCTAGGAAGATGAAGGTACCTAATTGTTACATTAAGGCCAAGAAGTCAGTATTGTAAGAAAGACCAGCTTATTTCAAGAAGACATTTTTGAAAACACTAGTTAGAGAAACACAGCTGTCTATGGGCTTTTTAATATTTAGGAAAGGACTTCATTGAGATCTGAAACAGAATTATCAGATTTCTTAACTCGTCATGTATTTTACTAGGTAGCAGTAATTTACTTCCATCTTAGATTAGGTCAGACAATTGTTGAGCACAAACTTTGATCTCAGAATGAGCTAGGACACAATCAAACATATGCGGATGGTTCTCTTCCTACCCATTCAAACATGCGCTGATTGAATGCATAATCCTTAATCCTTCTGCAAGGCGTCAGAATTATCCGGTGCCACTTGCATGTTTAGGAAATTCAAGTTACCACTGCACTCAAGCATTTAAAAAGACTAGCTGTTGACAGTACATGCAAAATGAACAGTAAAAGGGACGGCTGTGATGTTTAGAATACATTTTTTTATTTAAAAAAAAAAAAGATTTTTTTTCTTTTTTAATAGGTACTCACACAGCTCATTGTCTGTTCTTGGAAGGGTAAAAGCATCAGTGATGTCTATCATCAGCTTTTAAGTCTATTGCTTTGCATCTGTTGTAAAATTACCTGTTTGGTCCTACTGAAGAGTGTAAAAATGTATCATTTACTTACCATTTTCATCTACTGCTAGGACACATGCCCCTTTGGCTAGCAACTCTTCAACCACCATCTTTAAGCCATTTCGTGCAGCAATGTGGAGAGGCCTACAAAAACATAACAACTGAATTCAAATTCAGTTTCAAAAAGACTTTTTTTTAAAAGTTAGGTGATCCTTAAAGCATACTGAAGGAGAGCAATTTCCTTCTTTGGAGCATTACAATTATATTATAGACACTAAATTATACTAATACATACTACAATTATATGAAACTAATTGTCATTTTCCATGTGAAGCTTGTGGAAACATATGCACATGTGAAGCGTATGTGCAAGACAGATATAATTACCTTTACATACACAAAGATTGCTTAATACTTTCCAGTCTAAAAGCTTTTTCCAGAAAGCTCTCACTTTTCCACTGTTTGCAGCACACAATCGACATTTAAAAGGAAAATAAATCTAATACCGAAGTCATGCCTTTGTTCCATCCTTCATTCTGTCCATTCAAAATAATGGTATTGCCTTTTTATCCCAGAACTCTCGATTGCTAACCTCTGTTACTGCACAGCAGCTAGAAATTAAATATAACAACTGGTTTGCTGGGCAGCTAGTGGGACAGGAAAAACAATTTTGTATTGGTAGGGGAAAAAGTGGGTTAAGATTGAATGAATTCTTCTGCAAGCAAGAGATGATCTGCCACTTGAACAACTCATGGTTGAATCTTCTACTGTGGGATTCCCCCATAACAGTTGCAGCTGGAGTAAGAATACAGATGGTTCTAACTCTGCTGATAATGTATAGTATGAATGGAGCTGCTCATAATACCACCATAAGTCTAAACACATTATTTAGATTTAAGGTGAAGCTCAAAAAGCTAAGAAATGCTAGATTCACATGATTAATAGACATTTGTATATAGTCTTCAATCTGTGAATTGGATAAGGAATTGCGAGAGGTGTGCTGCCTGCTGGAAGCCAAGGTCTGTGATTTGGCTGAGAAAGTGCCATGGCTCATCAGGGACACAGGCCACTATCCCCTACTCCTCTTCCATGTGGAGATGAATGATGGAAAGAGACATGATAGCTGCAGAATCAAAAAGGATTTTAAAACCTTGGGGGAGTAAGTGAAGGGTAGGGGGGGCACAGGTTATTTTCTCTTCCATCCTGTCCACCAGAGTTAAAGGGGAAGTCACTCATGCAAAAATCAGGCAAGTTAACTCCTAGCTACTAGGTTGATGCTGGCAGGAAGGTTTTGGATTTTATGACAATGGATCCTTCTTTGGGGACTATAACTTGATAGGACAGCATGGAATTCATCTTTCCCATAAGGGCAGTGGAATATTTGGGAATAGGCTAGCCATCTTGACAAAGAGGGCTTTAAACTGAAGGACTTGGAAGGTGAGGGGAGAAGTAACATAGAACAAGCCATCCCGTCTATCAGGGAAACAGGGCAGGGCAGGAAACCTGCCCCTCATCTGCACACCACATTGTGATGCAGAAGATTGGCCACTCTGAGGGAGAGCCAAACCAGGGAGGAACCACGTGCATCCGTCCAGGGAAACCTGTGTGTTTGAGTAAGCCCCTCTGTTGCCTCTACTCCGATGCATGTACCCTGGGGAATAAACAGGAGGAACTGAAGATGTGAGTACAGATGCGGGGCTATGACTTCACTGCAGTCACAGAGACATGGTGGGACAGCTTACATGACTGGAGCACAGCTATAGAGGGCTATGGATTGTTTAGGAAGGACAGGCTGACAAGGTGAGGAGGTGGAGTTGCTCTCTATGTGAGGGAGCAATTAATGTGTATTGAGCTCTGCCTGGGTGGGGTTGAGGGATAGGTTGAGTCCTTTGGGTGAAAATTAATGGGAAGGGTGATATTGTTGTAGGAATTTGCTACAGGCCACCTCATCAGGAGGAGGAAGTGGATGAGACCTACAAACAGCTGAGTTGTCTCACAGTCACAATCCCTGGTCCTCATGGGGGACTTCAGCCACCCTGATATTTGCTGGGATAGCCACACAGCCAAGCACACACAGTCCAGGAGGTTCCTACAGATTGTTGATGACAATTTCCTGTCACAGGTGACTGAGGAACCAATGAGGAGGGGTGTGCTGCTGGACCTGTGCTGACAAATAAGGAGGGTCTGGTTGGGGATGTGAAGGTGGGAAGCAACTTTGGTTGCAGCGATCATGAGATGATAGACTTCAAGATCCTATGTGGAAGAGGCAGGACACAAAGCAGGACCGTGACTCTGGATTTCAGGTGAGCTGACTTTGGCCTCTTCAAAGACCTGTTTGGACGGATCTCATGGGATAAGATCCCAGAGGGTAGAAGTGCCCAAGAGAGCTGGTCAATCTTCAAGCACCACTTCCTTCAAGCCCAGGACTAGTGTGTCCCCACATGTAGGAAAGCAAGAAAAGGAGGCAGGAGGCCTCCATGGATGAGCAAGGATCTGCTGGGACAACTAAGGGAAAAAGCAGCCATCTATGAGAGGTGGAAACAAGGCCTGATTTCTTAGAAGAGTATAGGAACTTTGCCAGAGCTTGCAGGGGTGCAACCAGGAAGACTAAATCCCTTCTAGAATTAAACCTGGCCAGGAAAGTTAAGGAAAGTAATAAGGCGTTTTTCAGGTACATCAGCAGCAAAAGGAAGATTAGAGGGAATGTGGGCCCGCTTCTGAACACAGAGAGTGCCCTGGTGACCGAGGATGCAGAGAAGGCTCAACTACTTAATGTCTTCTTTGCTTCGGTCTTTACAGCCAACGCTGCCCCTCAGGAAGCCCAGTCCAGCAAGGATAACAGGATGACCAGGACAGCAGAGGTCTTGCCCTGGGTGGAAGAGGAAGAGGTTAAAGACTTGTTGGCCAAGCTTAAGGCTCATAAGTCAATAGGGCCTGATGGGGTGCATCCTAGAGTGCTGAGAGAGCCGGCTGATGTGATTGTTAAGCCTCTCTCCATCATTTTTGAACATTCATGGAGGAGAGGTGAGGTGCCTGAGGACTGGAGAAAGGCCAGTGTCACTCCAGTCTTCAAAAAGGGCACAAAGGACAACCCAGGAAACTACAGGCCGGTCAGCCTCACCTCCATCCCTGGAAAGGTGATGGAACAACTCATCCTGAATGTTGTCACTAAACATATGAAGGAAAAGATGGTTATCAGTGGGAGTCAACATGGATTCACCAAGGGGAAATCTGTTTGGCCAACCTGATAGCCTTCTACGAAGGCATAACCGGCTGGCTAGATGAGGGGAGAGCAGCGGATGTCATCTACCTTGACTTCAGCAAGGCTTTTGACACTGTTTCCCATAACATCCTAATCAGAAAGCTCAAGCAGTGTGGCTTGGATGAGTGGATGGTGAGGTGGACTGAGAACTGGCTGAATGACAGAACCCAGAAGGTGGTGATCAATGGCACAGAATCGAGTTGGAAGCCTGTGGCCAGTGGAGTTCCACAGGGATCAGTTCTGGGGCCAGTCTTGTTCAACATCTTCATCAACGACCTGGATGAGGGGACAGAGCGTACCCTCAGCAAGTTCACTGATGACACCAAACTGGGAGGACTGGCTGATTCCCCAGAAGGCTGTGGTGCCATTCAGCGGAATCTCAACCGTCTTGAGAGTTGGGCAGAGAGGAACCTCATGAGGTTCAACAAGGACAAGTGCAGAGTCCTGCATCTGGAAAGGAACAACCCCATGCACCAGTGATGGCTGAGGATTAACCTGCTGGAGAGTAGCACTGTTGAGAGGGACCTCAGAGTCTTGGCTGACAGTAAACTATACATGAGCCAGCAATGTGTCTGTGTGGCTATGAAGGCCAATGGCATCCTGGGATGGCCAGCAGGTCAAGGGAGGTTCTTCTTCCCCTCTACTCTGCCCTGCTGAGACCTCATCTGGAGTCCTGTGTCCAGTTCTGGGCTCCCCAGCTCAAGAGGTACAGGGAACTTCTGGAGAGAGTCCACTGCAGGGCCACCAAGATGATCAGGGGACTGCAGCATCCTCCTTATGAGGAAAGGCTGCAGGACCTGGGGCTGTTTAATCTAGATGTGATTGCAGAGGGATCTCATTAATAAGTGGATACCAGGAGGTTGGGACATTCCTTTTTTCTATTGTATCTAGTGACAGGACAAAGAGTAAAAGCTTAAGCTGGAACACAAAAAGTTCCATTTAAACATACAAAAACTGTTTCACTGTGAGGGTGACGGAGCCCTGGCATATGCAGCCCAGGGAGAGTGTGGAGTCTCCTTCCTTGGAGGTCTTCCAGAGACGCCTGGGCATGTTCCTATGCGACCTGATCTAGGTGGACCTGCTTGAGCAGGGAGGTTGGACTACATGCTCTCTAAAGGTCCCTTCCAACCCCTACTGTTCTAAAATTCTATGAATCTATGATAAATGACCTAACAGATTTTTTATACCACACCATGTATAGAATTGGCATCAAAGGAATCAAAATTAAAAGTGAAAATACAATACAAATTTGGTCTTTTCAAGGGCAAGCACTCAAAAAATCAGAAATTAAGTTTTCTGTTCTATAAAGATCTGAGATGTGAATTTGAAATGCTAAATTCGAATCTTCTGGTAAATCAGCTGAACTTGAGAGGATCAGCCTATACTTACGTCTGCAACGCATTATTTTTTGCGTTAATAAGGCTCTGCTCTTGTATCTTGTCAAGAATTAACAAGGCACATTTTTCGTGACCCTGTAGTTGGGGAAAAAAAACCAAACTGTATTAATTTGCTGAACAGTTCGAAACTGAGGCAAAAGAAGTGTTATGTAGAAAAGCAGAAATACAAAAAACCCACTACTTAGTTTATCACAGAGTGTAGTAGGTGAACTGTAGGAGCCTTAAAATACAATTTTCAAACTGCCACTGCTAGGATGCTTAGCACATTTAGAAATGTAGACCGTCATCTGCCTTTCAACTCTCCCTTCATCATGCATGAATTCAACTCTGCAGCTTTCAGAGAAAACTGCTGTTTCTCTTGAGGAACATTCAATGGATTATTTATTAGAACTACATAGTAACATTGAAAGACATGGGTTAATCTCAGAAACGAATAGCATCCTTTCTGGATCTTTTCTGTATAAGCTACTACAAAATCCCTCAGCTCTGACAATGAAATTTTGGAAATAATACAGATCTGGGCCTTATTTCTGACACAGCAAGCCACAGGTGGCGAGCCTATAGCCCTGGCAAGTGAACAGCTGCCTGAAGGACCTTAGAGGTCAGCGAGGCTCATGTGTCTGCAGAAAATGAAGTAACACTACCCACTGGAATCCAATCTGTGGACAGGAACAAAAGAAAAGGCCAAGGCCAGAGAACACCATGGACATTTTTTCTTGTACAAACAGCAGTGGAAATTCGAATTAAGTGGAAGAAAGGGTGGAAAAAGACACCACCAATCTAACCAAACTCTTGGGTTTTACCGTGACTGTTAAGGAAAAATTTTGGGTTCCTCAACAGAAATTGGAGAGTAGGAAAAATGATTTTTTTTTCCCTTTGCCACTGAATCTATGTTAAGCTATTTACAGTAAGATTATTTGGTAAAATCTTAAAAGGTTTTGCATTACTTCTTTTGGTGTCACCTCCTTACACTTCAGCTGTTGTAAGAGGCATCCATTACAAAATTTTGAAACAAACTTGGAAAAATAGAACAATGAGACTTGAAACAATTGACTGGAGACTTGGAACAATGTTCCTTTCCTTACTACAAGTTTGACCACCTAATTTCCATTGCAGAAAAAAACTTAGGAACATAAACACATACAGACAGACTGTAACAAGAACAGAAACACGAGATCTTGAGCTTACTTTACTGCTAGCCAAGTGCAAAGGTGTATTCAACTCCTTATCTTTTAATGTCAGGTCAGCCTTGGCAATGTTCACCAAAAAGTCTGAGGTATAGAATAGAAATCAAGGAACAAAGTCAATGGGTGGACGAACATGTAAAAAGAGGGAAAAAAAATCACTATTTTTCAATAAATGTATGCATACATGCTAATCAATGAAGCCTTTATGTGATGTAAGCTTTATGAACATGAAGTGAAAATAATAAATGAGACTAATCTCGTGCCATTAATCAGCAAGCAAAAGCAGAGCTAATAGCTCATTCCCTGTGCCCCAAACTATCAAATATATATTCATCTTAATTTATGAGCATCTCCATTTGCAGATCAGCAAGCTCTGCCCAAATCACCTTCTACTGAGAACAACTGCAGATCCTGCTCTCAGAGGACTAAATGGATATAAAGAAACTAGGGTGCAGTCTGTGCTGTTGAAGCTAGAGAAAAAGGAATACTGCTAAGCCAACATGACCCTAATCTGTATGTCTATAGTATGTCTAGGCTGAGAAAGGCAGCTGCTGGTGGCTGCCATTTCAAGACAGGACTTCCTTTAATAGAGTGGAAAAAAAGGTTACACAATCTTTGTCACACATGGACTTTTACTGCTTCATAAAATGAAAGAAGCAAACAGGAGAATAGAATTACTGCTTGCCTCATGCTCTGTACAGTGTGCTCATAAAAGGAAGTAAGATTCAAGTTTATTTTACACAAAGACTGCTGAGGAACGATGACTGAGAAGAAAAAGGCATTTTTTACAGATGTAAAGGTAGCTTCTTACAGACATCCACTTAGTTTGTTTTCCTTACTTACTTTTCGCATGAAAAAAAATTACTTATTGGGACTAGTATTGGCAGGAGCATTCACCTTTCAAGACAAACAGAGGCAAGGACATACTAACCTACAGCACCTACATGACCGTTTTGAGCTGCCATCATGAGAGGTGTTTTCCCTGCATGATCCACAGCATTCACTTGTGCGCTGTGGCTCAGGAGGAGCCGGAGGCACTCCATGTGATCTGCAAAGGCTGCCGCGTGAAGCGGTGTTCTGTAGGGAAAAGAACACGGTCATAGCTGTTGCTAAAAAGTGACAGTATTCCTGTTTACTTACCTTCCCAAGGACTTGAGAATGCAAGACAATTCTAATTATTTTTTTTTTCCTTTGAGACTTTGAGTTGTCCCCAGGGAAGCAATACAGTAGCAGCATCTGAAGTAAGTAGTTTTTACAGTCTCTGTCCTGGTGCAACATAAACTTTTTAAAAAGGCAAGTGGAAGGTGGGTATGACACTGTGGAGAATTTCAGATTAGCAGCATATTTCTTTTAACAGAGCATACTGTGTAATATGAGAAGCAGTACAATCCATTGTTCTTATACATCTGATTTTATTTTTTTTTAACAAGGCTAAGGTGGGGAGAACTATCAGAAAAGAACAGATCCATTATTTTAAGTTACAGTGAGAGATGCTGCAGCAAAAAGCTAAATAACAGCATTACTCTAAAAGGCAGAAGGAATTCAATCCACCTTGAGAGTTAGCTGTTTCCACTAGAATTCCTTCGCTGTCTCCCTATGGCATTTTGGGTTCTGAAATGCGACTCAGAGATGAAAGATAGTTGGTACTCTACTCAGCTCATAGTGTTCCTTCAGGTTTTTTTTTTACCAGTAAGGGTGAGGTGGTCTTGGCCTTATAGGAGTAAGTAATCACTGTTACTGAAGGTCTTGAATTTGCTTTAATTAAACAATGAGTATTATGTTTGTAGAATTTCAGCAATTTTAATTAAATATATATGCACATAGTGAGGAGATTGTCAACATGACAAATTAAGTATTTAGCTGAATGCATATCTCATGCTGTAACAGTATTATTTTGCTGCACAGATGTTTTGAGTTGTGTAGCTTGAGAATGCTAACAAAACATTAAAGATTTTAATGAAATATTTTTCTATGTGTATGTAGTATCACTCCATTTAGCAAAGATAAACATGTTTAAACATGTTTAGGGAACAGCCTAGAGTCATAGCTCTTCTAAACAAACAAAATAACGATTTCTTTTGTACTTCTTTTCATATGTACTATGATACTGAATACTTCATAGTATTCACGCTTCAAATGAGCCACCATTTACGTTTGCTGCAGTATAAACTGCTATATAAACTGTCTGAAATAGTCAGCATGACAGGTTTTAGCTGAACCATATCAGATAAGGATTAGTTCCAGAGGTTCAGAAATGATGATGAAAAATACTAGATGGATTCATTAAGATGAAATGCAATTTTTTAAAGAAACTATTACCTTCCTTTGTCATCTTTGCAATTGACAATGCTGGCATCGATGGCTCCGATGAGCAGTGATGCACAGTTTTCATGATCATTGATTCTGCCAAAGACAAGATATTTTTTAAAAGGTAAATAAAAAAAAAAATCCCATTTCCCAGTATTAATTAACTTCATTTCCCATTAATATTTCTTACTGGTTATTAAGAAGGTATCCTAACATACACCTTTGCCACAATACTTTCAGTCACATTTATGATTATTCATCATCTCTCCATTTGACCAAACTGTATCTGCTACTAGGAGTTTCAGTCTCTAAAGCGAAGGTGATCCTGCAATTCAGTATGCACAATGGTAACTGAAAGTGCTGCACAAACCTAGGATTCAAACCTTAATACCTTAAAATCCTTTAGTCTAAATGTCAAACACACCTGGATCTGGAAAGCACTCAGTCATAGATACCTATGTATAGAAAGCTTTATTCTAATGTTTTAGCTACTGAAGACCACATCTCTTCCAACTCACACGTTCAATACTTCTCCTTGATATATGTACTCAATTAACACTCCTTCTGGTTATTGTTAATTTGTCTCATTTCATAATGAAAATCAACAGTGTTTAGTAACAGTATTGAACATATAGCATAACTAACACACATCCATGCTGGATTAACAGCTGTTTTCATTTTAAATTTGCATGCATTTTTAAAATGCACACATTTTTAATGGGTTTGAAAATTACATACTCATTTAAAAGAACATAGATATTGAAAAATATTTATCCAATTCATGACTAGAAATTCAGATTTCAGCCTGTGTTTCAGCCACAAACAGTTTTATTTTAAGTAGAGTAAAAACAGTGTTTCATATGTGCTTTTATTTGTCTTATATATTGCAGGGTTTATAATTTTGAAGTCAGATACATGACAAATTACTTTTCCACTTTCCAGTGATGTGGACTGTAGAAGGGAAGTCTACACAACAGTAACTCCTATCATTACTTCTGGGAGATATTCATCCTTCATATAGAACACAGAATACCGTCATTCGAATTGTTGACAGAAATTAATAAGATTTGCACTTGGTTTTTCAGTGCTTAATTCATTACTGATGGCTTATGTGTTTTAATAAACATGTTAGGTCCTACAAACTAATATTCCATTTAAAAAAAATGCATTTGCAATTATGTTATGAAATGTTATGGGTTTACTCTATCAGAGTCCTTCCCATATGAAAACATTCTATTTTCCTTGATTTAGGAATATGTATAAAAATACATGCATGGAAGAAGAGTAACTTGTAATAGGCACCACCTTTCGTAAGTAATCTGAGAACTTTGGATATGCAGTCTGCCTCTATAATTGATTAATCCCTTTGGCTAGGACCTGGTTAAGAAGTACCAAACCTTCAAGATAGAGATTATCTCAGAAGGAAAAAAGACCATGAAGGAAATCAGACTGGAAAACAATCATCTGAGAATCTCTTGGAAAAAATATGGCCTACACAGAACACCATTCTGGCATGACACAGGTGGTTGTTTCAAAACTTTTCTTCATTAATGCTTTCCTCCTATTACTAAAAGCGAATAATCTTGATTTTGACAAATTTCTTAACTTTCAAAGGAACCTCATACCAAGACACTATAGCCCAGGTCATGGCCTAAGAATGGAAGAGCTATGAAGTTCCAGCCTGTGTGAAGACCATAGGTCTGTAGCTGTAAGTAAGGGAAAAAGAACCAGAAAGGGAGCAGAAATGCAGCTATTTGATTACAAGTCAGAATTTCATCGAATTGCCTAAATGTATGAAATTTATGTAAAAATGCCCATTATTCAGCCACTTGCAGTGGAAGCACAAGCACAATTTTATGCTTCTGCAAATAATTACAATAAAATTCTACTTACACAGCACAGTGCAATGGAGAGAAGGTATTACCAGAGAAGGTGCGGAAAAATTTTTGTTCCAATAGTACCTCAATGCAGTTTTCATGACCTATAGGAGATCAGACATTTTATAGTGTGACAGAATTATAAACACATTTACCTTTCTTTTTTTTTAAATGGTAGCAGCAAGATAGATCCAGGCTAATATTAGCACTTACTGAAAAAAAAATAAAGTCTCCTTTTTACATGATGTATGTTGCCTTACACATCTCTGAAGATGGTCTTAAGTGATGGTATTTGGAAGCTTTATCCTTATATTAAGCAACAAGACAGTTCAGAATATCGACATCTATTTACATGGTCTCTTGCATCAATAACTAAGAAGGTGACATCTCAAAGGAGCATTTCTGGCACCACAGAAATCAATGAGATTTACTGATGTCAGTAAAACCAGAAATTCACCCTGGTCTCCTATGGCTAGGAGCAAATGAGTTGCAGAGTCACTGGGAGGAATTTCCCTGAGTCACTGCTGGAATTTCCCTGGCTTCTGAACTAAAGAGTGAACATAGCAAATGCTAACTACAGAGAGTAAGGAGAGGAGATAATTTGCTTTCAAAGTGTTAGGCTGCTTTGTTATCGTGTTTCCCTAAAACTGAGGCCACATTTGATCTTGCTAAAAGTTCACAGGGAGAAACTTACCATTGTAACAAGCCCAGTGCAGCGGTGTATAACCTTGATTATCTTTGAAACTGCAGTCTTCCTCTGAAAGTGCTATCTGCAGTAATTCACTCAGCCAAGTGGCGTGGCCCCGAGCTGCTGCAAAGTGCAGAGGTGTTCTGCCTCTGGTGTCTTTGCATAAAATAGATACTTCTTTCTCTAACAGCATCTGAACACACTCCTCGTGACCAGTCATAATCTGATAACAAAGAAATGGGTAAAGAGCTTGACATAATACAGATTCTTGCTCAGGAAATACAGAATATGGTTGATGCCTGTGAACATGAAACAACCTGGATGGGATTCAGAAGCCAGAGATGAAAGCTCCTTTGCTCCCATGTGTAACTGTGATAACTAATACACTGAAATGGATTTGGTGCTGTCTTTCAAAGGCATTGATTCCTAGTCTGTGGGAAAAACTCTACTAGTGAGGCACAAAAGCAAATATGAGTTTAAAAATAAGGAAACAGATGAACAAAGGGTGAAGTTCATAGAACTTGAGTCTGGCTTCTCAAAACTACGTATAAATGCAAAAGAAGTGGGCTAAAAAAAAGGATCAAAAATATAATCAGAAATATGAAGATCTGCTTTAACAGCTGGCCAGCTACTATCAGTGACCTCTGCATCATACATAGGTCATCTTTGGTATCTTAGGTGTATTCATGTATTGCTATCAATACAGAACAGAATTTGTATGCTGTAGCTTCTATTACAGACTTCTGCTCCACTCCTAAGATGAAATGCTCACTACAGTTGTCACTGTATAAATATCATCTCTTGCATCAACTTCACATTGGGTTCTGACTCCTAGAAAAGATGAGATCTGCCTCAAGTTTAACTGTCTCTAGAAAACAGAATTATTTAAAACATCCCCATGAAAAACGAAAATAAGTACCGGGCACTTCTTTTAAACAAATTCTTTTCAGAATTCATAAGGTGCACAGTTATAAGAATAATAATGGTCATTGTAAAATGCCTAGAGCCAAGGAAAAATGGTCTAATCATTATTTTAGATAATTAATTACAGTAAATATGAAACAAAGTCAAAAGCAGAGCATTGCTGAGAGCAGGTCTGCCCTGCTTTTTACTTCACTGACTGTGCTTTGTCATGTTTCCAATCATTTACAGTATTTCCTACATTCAATATCCTTGTATTTATAAGTGAGTTGTAGTCATGGTAAAACAAATAATTAACAATCATAAAATTTAAGTCACCCCTCGATGTAAAGCTGTGCATCCCAGGAGATCAGCTGCATCTACAGATGCTTCTTTTTCAAGTAACAAAGAAACAGCATCAATATGCCCATATGCCACTGCAAGCATCAGTGGAGTTCTAGGAAAAACAAAAACACACCAGTCACAGCTATAAAAACGACATACTAGCCACTGCTAACTTACAGGAATACAGAAATGAGGCATAACTCTGTTTCTTTCACCACACTCATAACACCCATGTGAAGACCATTAGTATGAAATTATTAAGATGTTTAACAACCAACTACCATGACTGAAATAGAAACAAACTAATTTGCAAGCAGTTTACAGACCACATCATTCAAAATTGTCACCTGCAGCAACACATGAGCTTTAAAATATCCAAGTGTTGTGAATGAATGTCCCTGCTAGTTACTGAGTGGACAACGACCCAAAGCATTTCTTGTGAAAATACTGTGCAATTGCTTAAAGAGGATGAAGGGACATGAGGAAACTAAGACAAAATTTAGACTAACATATCTTCTTTTTTTTATGAAAGATCTATTCTTCTATTTTTCAGACCAGACTAATACCATATAAAATTCTAAGTACAGACAAATATATTTCAGGCATTTCAATTAATTTTTTTTTAACTGTTCACATTTTCAGTTTAAAAATATACTTTTTTCTCCATCTAGAACTGTCATTTAATGAGAATTATATTTTTTGTAAGAACATCTCAGATGCATGTGTCACTTCAAATAAACATTCTGTCCCATTGCACCAGTCTAAGTAAAGATTTACCCAAGTAAATCTTGAAATAGCAACGTTTTAGAAATAAGACTCTTGATAGAAACATCTAAGGATGTTAGTTTTGACTGAATCTGGCCCTCAGCATCTATGAAAAATTGTTTAAAGTATGAAGACTAAAGATTAATGAACAAACCATTCCAAATGGCTTAGATCAATTGAATATGTACTTCTACAGGGAGAAGTACAGGAAATACAGCATTTCAAATAAATACTTTGGGTTTGGTTTTGGGGTTTTTTTGGTGAGAAATCCAAGATGCTATTTGAATCACAGAGCTGAAAAAAAACCATCCCAGAGAAAACTTACTGTCCTTTGGCATCTGTCACGTTAGGGTTGTCTGCAACTTCTAGCAACAACCGTAAACAAGGTGTATGGCCATTAATGACTATGAAGAAAAAAAGTATGTTTAATTAAAATATGTTTAATTTCAGATATTTTTCTATTGGGATGCTTATGAATAAGAAATTTCCTTATACACAAGGGAAATATTTCACAGTATAAGAAGCTTATATTCTCCCAATTTTCATTCAACTTGTGCTGATGAAATGGTGAGCTGCTTCTGCTCTGACCTCCGTAAGACATAGTTTTCTCTACTGAATTTTTCTACTAAACCAGACAACATTTCAAAATCCTTCGGACCCAGCAGCAGACAAGGCTGTGTGTCAGCTGGCTTAAAGGCTTCAGCTTTTCATGGGATGAAGAGAGCACTATTTTCTTCTTTGAAAAACAATACTTCCTGTACTTAGTAGATAGAGATTGTGTTCTTATTACAGCAAGTCATGCATTCACACTGTCTACACCCTGTGGGCTGAGGCAAAACCCTTGGACATCACCCTGGCAGAGAAAGGGGTGCACATCATCACATTTAAATCACTCATCCAAAAATAATCCTGGTTGCACTACCTAGAAAAATGAAAGACATTTTTAGTTATTTACCACTAAGTGATGTGGTATATAATGTGCAAACAATTCTGCAGAGCTGATGAGTCGTTGGCTTACGGGTTAAAAAAAAAAAAGATCTGTTCTTTCTCCCAGCAGGAGGAAGAGAAATCGTAACTTGCTCACACCAACATCTGAAAAGGATTTTGGTAAATAAGTTTTAGACTAGAAACTCTTAGGAGCTGACCCAGCAATTGCTAAGCATTACAGACTCTGCAGGGAATGTAAGTTTTGTCAACAGAGGTACACCAGGGGAACATTTGCAATGGATTCCCCAAGCTACCCAGAGGAAAGGCTGGTAATAATAAAATTATACAGGGAACATATCATCTAGGCTAAGCAAATTCTCCATATTACAAGGTCAGAGGAAGTCTGGGTTGTTGTTTGTTTGGTTTTTTTTTTTTGGGGGGGGGCCTATTAAAAAAGAAATACTTCATTAAGTGATTTCTGTAATAAAGGTACAAGTCCCTTTACTGAACAATGCTGTCCTGTAATCCACTTCAGGTCTCCTCAACTGCTGTGTTCAGCGATTGTGCTTGTACAACTAAAAGGAATGAGGGTAAACACATTTATGGGGATGGGTGCAGATGCATTCTCCTTTGTTTCCCATGCAGGCTTTTGCACGTGCAAGTATTCACTTTTATGTGAGCAAATGCGCACTGGTACTCAAGGGATTAATTCAGCAAGAGTTCTCATTGATTTCTCAAAATGCCAATTTATCTTCTACACTTGCACTGCAAATAAAACCCGGTGACTACTGCAGTGGCACCACGCAGAGTTTCCAGCAGGTGGCATCATTCTTTGCTAAAACACTCATAGACAAAAACGTATTGTAACAAAACAGCATAATAAAAACCATCAGATTGCAAGCTGCTTTTTGTAATAGTTGCAGATAGAAGCTTTACTCCAGAGCTGAATTCCACAGAACTCCACATAACTGAGGGGTGTTCTCATTAACGTTTACAAATATGTAAAGGGTGGATGTCAGAAGGATGGAGACAGGCTCTTCTCAATGGTAGGACAAGGGTCAATAAGTATAAACTGGAACACAAGAGGTTCCAAAGAAACACAAGGAAGAACTTCTGATATGTAAACTCTAGCAGCACATGTCTATATCAATTATTTATTGTAGGGAGCAACGTACTTAGTTCTGATGAAAAATTTAAGAAGGCAGAAAGCATTTTTAGTATGCTGTGAAGTTTGATTCCATGTGTCTTCAAACAAAATTTATCATAGTCTGACCTAAACATTTCTAGGTTGCATTTACATGATCACACACAGAGAATAAACTGGTATGAGAAGATATATATTCATTTTAATCTAAGGGGGAACAAGAGATAAACAGACAATTGGGTCTGGCCCTAAGGAGACTATTATCCCACAAGGTATTCATTTCGCTTCCCAATAGAGGTCCGTGCTGTGCTGCACTGAGCCCCTCGATGAACAGCCAGGAGCAATGTTCCCTTTGGCACCTCTGTCAACCTCTGCCTATTTATCTGACAAATACATATTAAATAATAACCTCTTAATAAATGGCAAATCCTACATTTTCCAATTAATTATGCAAACTCTCAGCAAGAGCAAGTTCACAAACTAGCTCAGGAGGAGGATAATGTATAAAAGGGGGTTCTGTAGTGTTGCCTCTGCAAAAAGTTACAAGTTTTGAACACCATGCCAATTTAATTACCAGCTAGGGCCTACATGTATTTTCAACCTTTCTTCCATAGGTGGAGCAGTGAGGCAAGTGTTCTCTTTCCCTGATTTTTTGGCCAAGGAACCATTAAGAAAAGGTATAGGGGAAACATGACACATCTTAAAAGAGTATGTGGTTATACAGAGGTAAGGTAAAGTTAGGACAAGCAGGTAACAGTAGAGCAGTAGTGGTCTGGAAATACATGGGGTTCTACGTGAGGCAGGACTGAACCACAGGGACAGAGGATAAAAGGCCAAGGAAATGAAAGATAAAGGGTTAACTCTAGGACCTAAGCAAACAAGCAGCAGTCCTTGGTACCTGACAAAATCTCCTTCCATTTAGAAGAAATGTACACAGGGATAGTATGTAAGTAAAGGTGGTGCTTGTATATTGCAATGTTTATAGCACAAGTGTAACATCTGCACACACTCACCTGAAGCATGGAGGGGGGTCCTTTTGGTGACATTGTCTTTTACAGTGACAGAAGCGCCCTGGCTGATGAGAGCTTCCACACACTCTGCATGTCCTTTAAATGCAGCCAAGTCCAAAGCAGTGCGTCCCTTCTCATCCTTAATATCCAGATCTACCAGAGACTGGAGAAGTACCTCCAAGGCTTGATGATGACCATTATAGGCCTATAAATGTGAAACATGTAATGTAAAGGGTGAATAAAATCCATCATTGTTACAGCCTCCTAAAGACAACAGAATTCACAGAGTTTTCTTGATTCCTTATGACTCTATCTTCAACTTGTAAGGATTGTCCCAAATTACACTGCAGCCAAGAAACGAAAATTTTTGTAGTGTTTAGAGACAGAAATTATGATTGTTAAATTTAATCTAACCTTCTAATCCAACCCAAGGTGAGGAATTTCAGGCAATATTTTGCCAGTTGCGCACAGATGACTCAACAACTCATTCTTCCCACTCTATAGTATCTTTCAGGGAAATGTTTGCTTCAAAAGATAGATTACTGGAGTGATGCTGGTCAAAGGTTAGTGGATTATCACCTAACTGGGTGCCAAATTCAACACATCTGTTGGTCTCCAACTACATGAAAGCCATTCTCAAAACAGATTTTTGTGCAACTAACAACAAATTTGATCTGCTGTTTATAGCTGATGTTTGATGGAATATTACTGTCAGTAGGATCATTTGGTAGAACTTCAGTGGATGAGTAGAGCATTCCCAGACCTACAGCCACATTTGGGCCAACAGTACAAACACAGGTGACATTGCAAAAAGCCAGTAGACAGCCACAAAAACTGGAAACATTTAATTCAGCTTTGTAGGGATTGCCCTCCTCTCCTTACTGTCTCTCACAGAAACCATTGTTTTTATTTATATAAGAACACAGAGTTAGTATTACCAGAGTTGACACAATTAAGGACAACAGAAGTGAAATGCAAACATGAAGGAACCAAAGAGACAATGAATTTCAAGGTTAAGTAGTGGTAGCAATAGCTTACTCCTAGTGACCATTGTCAAAAGTTCAAAACAGGACAGTGCAGGGAACCATTGTTTTCCTGTTAGACCAAGAAACCTACTTAAGGAAAGCTGAAATGCAATGGCAGAAAAATAAAAGGAAAGGGATATTAGGGCACAAGGAACCCATAAATCAGAAAACACTCCAACACAGTTGTTGTATTTTCTTCATGACAATTTTACCTAGAAAACAACAAGCACCAACCTGATCTTTGACACAATATGAGGTATCTATCTTGAAGGTTCTCTGCAGACTGTGTACCCCTACCCTGACAGGATAATAAAGGGATTTTTTTTCTTCCTGTTGGTTTTCCTTGTGCAGTCAAACGTGACCAGAATCTCAGGAATGGCAGGTCAGTGTTTTGTTGGCCACTAGTCCAACCCTTGCTTCTAAATCCTCTTTCTGTTCTAGGGTCAAATTTCTGTGAGCAGAGGCTTTGGCCACTGCACCATATCAGCCACTTAACAGGACTTCATGTTGTCATGTAGGTTGCTGGCTTTCTGGATCCACAGGTGCAGAGATTCATGTGGATACTGCTAGACGTGGGGAAAGATAGCCACAGGCACCCCAACATGGTTTGAAACACTCCTGGAGAGCTGCAAGTGAAATATGAAATAATGATGGTTTATGTAAGAATTTGAATTTATTTGTGGTTTTGGGGTGTGTCAGATGAATGAATTGCTGTTAACCAGCAACAGATTGTAGTGTTTTCTGTGGCCAGGTTTTGGTAGCAAGGGGCTACAAGGTTGGCTTCTTCAAACAGATCTGCTAGAAGCTTCCCCTGTAGCTGATAGGGCCAGTGTCAGTCAATTCTGAGATGGACCCACAGATGACCAAGACCTGGCCAATTAGTGACTGAGGTAATGTCTCTGTGACTAACATACTGGAGAAGGGAAAGAAGCTGCTGAACAGCTGCTAAATGGCAGCAGCAGAAGGGAGTGAGAATGTGAAAACATCTCATAGACACCAAGATCAGTGGAGAAGGAGGGTGCTTAGGCCTTGACTCCTCTGTGACCTGTGGCGCAGTGAGGCAGGCCCTGCCCCTGCAGGCCATGGAGGCCACAGGGGAGCACTCACACCCTGTGGAGGACCCCATGCCATGCCGGATCAGCTGGATGCCTGAAGGAGGCTGTGACTGTGTGAAGCTCACCCTGAAGCAAATTCCTGGCAGGATCTGGGAGACTGTGGGGAGAGAGGAGCCCATACCAGAGCAGGTTTGCTGTCAGGACTTGTGATCCTGTGAGAGACTGAGGCTGGAGCAGTCGGTACCTGCAGGACTGTTCTCCCTGTGGATGACCCACGTTGGGGCAGGGTGTGAGGAGCTGCCCCCATGGGAGGCCCCATGCTGGAGCAGTTCAGGAAGAACTGTAGTCATTGGGAAGGATCCACATTAGAGAAGTTCATGGAGGACTGTCTCCCACGGGAAGGACTCCACAGTGTAGCAGTGGCAAGTATGAGGACATCTCCCTCTGAGAAGAAGCAGCGGCAAAGTCCATCTGTAATGAACTGACCACAACCCCCATCCCCTGTGCTGCTGTGGGCAGAGGAGGGAGAGTCCTGGGAATGAGGAGGAGTAGGAGGAGCTGTTTTAAGATTTGTTTTTTCTCATTTTCCCTGCTCTGTTTTGATCGTTCATTAATAAATCAAACTATTTATCCCCAAGTTGAGTCTGTTTTGCCTGTGACACTAGTTGCTGAGTGATCTCCCTGTCCTTATCTTGACCCACAAACCTTTCATTGTGTTTCTCTCTCCCTTGTCCAGTTTAGGAGGGGGAGTGATAGAACGACTTGGTGAGCACCTGGCACCCAGCCAGGGCTAAACCACCAGCCACTGTCAGTGTCCTTGCAAGGATTCTGCCCAAGAGAGAATAGAGAGGAAATAAGTTTGCTGTCTAGCCAGCTGCAGGACAAGTTCCTTCCCAGCAGAGGAATTCACGCTGGTGATGGTGCAGGTTGTAACTCCTCTGTGGGCTTGTGAGTGACCCTCTCCCCACAGTCTTCAAATTGCAGAAGAAAAGAGATAGGAAAAAGAGTTCAGTCTTTTAACCCAACTGGCTAACCGGAAAACAGAGAGATGATCACTCAGAACTCAAACTTGATCCTATTTTTGAGTAAGTAAGTTACTTTCCTTTCAAGAGGAGGGCAGCTTCATAGTGAGGCTGGACATTCAATGAAGAGCCAGTCTGTGAAAGACTTATGAGGAGAGGCTGAGAGAGCTGTGACTGTTCAGCCTCAAAAAGAGGCACTGTCTTACCAATGTGTATAAACACCTGATGAGTGAGCAAAGAAGACAGAGCCAGACTCTTCTCAAGGGTGCCCAGTAGCAAGACAAGAGGCAATGGGCTAAAATTCAATCCGATGAAGTTCCATTTAATGCAAAAAACCCAGAAATATTTTTACTGTGATGGTGATCAGACATTGGAATAGATTGCCTGGAGGCTAAGAACTCTCCAGGCCTGGAGATATTCAAAGTATGATAGACATGGCCCTGGATAAACCTGCTATGACTCTGCTTTTATGCTATTGTGATCTATGAGGCCACATGTGTTGGATCACTTTTTGATAGCACAGTTTCTGCGGCAGGCTCCAGGGCACTGCTGGGGTTTAAGCATGCTTTCCCACACCTTGCTGTGCAGTTTTTTTGCGCTCCACACATCTCCAGGAGAACACCAGAGTTCTCAGAGATCATTTTGCGATCAAAGCCATAGGCTCAAGCTCTGGCCTAAAATTTATAAACTAGTTATAAACAAAAGTTGCAACTTTGCATTTAATTTCACTTCAGTGTCTGTGTCATCTTTTTACTTGAGTCAATAGGAACTGAAAGCTTCAACTGCCAAAAACTTTATTAACCATTCCAGCCCAGAACCTGCTCTTGTTACATCTATATCCCTTCCCAGCTTTTTCAAAAGAAGTCTATGATTAAACTTGCTTCAAATACAGAGATTAAAAAATGATTCTAGGAGACAGTGATCAAACACTTTACACTTCTCATACTTACAGCTAAGTGCAAAGGACTTTTTGTAGCTGCAGAATCAGATTCCTCAAACATATTGTTTGTTTTTTCCAGAAGCTGAAAAGGAAAAAAAAAAAAAAGACAATCTTAAACCATTTTTGTATGAGAAAAGATAAGTTATAAATCAGCAAAGATATGTTTTGGGCAAAGAAAAGGGCAGTTTCATGAATACATGGCTAATGCATATGCAAGCCATGCCTAATACAGCATTTTGGATAATTCTGACACATGATTAGCACTAGGAATAATCACAACTGAGCTGTGAGTTATTCACAGTGATTTTTATAATTTATCAAAGTAGAACTTGCCCCTATAATGAAAAGCAACACATAATTGGAACACTTAACAAAGATCTAGCAACATGCATTGTACTTTTATGTGATCCTACTCATTTCAAGGGATCCCAAAGCATTTTAAGGTTTAAAACCCAGAGCATTTCTGTCTATCTACAAGGACAGATTAACACCAGTCCACAATAGCACATCAATATTGACAACTTATCCAATTAAGGCTGTGAAGAAAATCATACACAGTATTGACAACAATATTGCCAATTCGACATTTGTTGAGTAGCATTGCTCATACGCAGGGCCTTTTACTTAATAACTACTCAAAGAGTTAATCTCCAAATATGTTTGTGACTAGAAATTAGTATTTTACACCAAATTAGAAATAGGAAACCATAAAAAGGAAGGAAAAGCGTGACAGGTAACTACAACTGACTTGTAATTTTTCTAAGGTTACAAGTCAATTTTGCACACTTTTGAGGTTTTTTTGGTTTGTTTTGGTTGGTTTGGTTTTTTTGATAGAGTAAGGAATTATTCTAGGGTATGACAACATCGAAGATTCTCCAAACAGATGAGTGAAAGCTTATGGTAGGCTTGCAAGATGATGACATATTCTAAACTCTGAGGTATGCCTGTACTTTTGGTGTAACAAATTAGTCTTTAATAGACCTATATCAAGAATAAATTTATTAAAAAAATTATCTGGAATACAGGCTAACATTAAAAGGCATAAGGTATCACAAATCTCTTATTACATAAGGCCACTAATCTAAACCCTGTGGAAAAGCTAGAAAATCAAGCAGTAATTAATTTTATATGTATATTTTTGCTTTGTAAAATGTCAGGACTGGGAAAGAAATGTGTATTGATGCAAAATACAATTCATAAGCAAGTGGGTGTGTGTATTAGCAGGTAATATGAATTTTCACACTTCCATGCAGCTAAAGGAAAAAAAAAAAAAAGAATGAAGTCCCACATCAGTTTTTTAGTAGGCTTAGGGCAGAGTTAGGAAACACATTTGGTCTCTACCATGTGGAGCCACCTCCAGTTTAAAATCCTCTTTTTTCTCTTATATAAGATAGCTATAAACCGGATGAAGCAGAAACCTGCTCTGGATACATTCTGAGAATGTATTTAGAATGAAGAAATTTTCTGTAGTGAGTAAACAAACTAAACAGTCCCACCAAACCCAAGCACCAAGCCAGTTCCTCTGTCTGTCTAATACTGCCCTTTATTCTCAGTCTGTAAGGCCAGCACAGCAGACTAATTCAGTCACTTTTAATTACATTAATCAGCTATTGAAATCCCAGGATCAAAAATCTTAACTAGAAATACTTCCCTTAACCTGTCAGAAGGCTCCAAAAGTCTTCTGGAACAAAGCAGATAACTGCCTTTCAAATAGATGAAAAAACCCACAGTGAAAACTGACAAAATTAAGGCTCTAAAGGAACAAACTGTAGTATTGGAGAGGCCCTCACAAAAGGCATCACCATGGCTTAAAGGTAAAGCAGCTTAGGCCGATGCAGACTAGGTTTAATGAGTTTATTAATCATAAGGCTAAACGTCTCCACCATAAAGTCAAGCGTAAACAAGAATTGCATGGTAAATGTGGTAGCTCTCAGATACACAGCCATACAGTCCATGAAGAGAAATCACAAAGAAGAGCAAAAAGAGGAAGATAAAAAACATAGCACTATTAAGTTTTTGGTATGCTCTGTCAAGTACTGGATTATAACAAGTAAAACTAAAACACCTGAGGGATAAACACAATGCACAGAGACAAAAAGTACCAGGTCCAAGTTACCAAGCAATTCTCCAGTTTCTCCAGTGTTTCTGTGGTTCTAGGAATACACTTATAGTAAATTACTTGTTATGAGAAGAGGGAAAACAGTGTGTCCTTGGGGGGTTTTAGCTCCATAATGCTTCCATATTAAAGTACACTTGTAAGAAGCTACCCACAGTTGCACCTGTTTTTAAAAAGGTGAACTTATCACTCAAAACCATTTGCCCTGACAGCCATGAAAGCTTAAATCCACAGACCCTGCAGAGCAATCCAAGTGTGTCTGCTGTGCTGCAATACATACCTGCCTGCCGGGCAATGCATTTCACTGAAGACAGACAAAGCAGCATGAATTGCTAACAGTTTATGATTGCTGATGGCTAACTGAAGAATGTCCCAATATATCTTGTTTCTGATTTCTTGAGCCATTGAAATAATGTCTCTTAGTTGATTACATTTCTACATACATTGCAGATTTTACATCGGTGTCAGAATTGTACAGAGATTCTTCAACACAGGAAGTTCTACTTGAATATGAGGAAAATCTTCTTTCCTGTGAGGGTGAGGGAGCCCTGGCACAGGCTGCCCAGAGGGGTTGTAGAGTCTCCTTCCTTGGAGGTTTTCAAAACCACCTGGACACGTTCCTGTGTGACCTGATCTAGGTGGACCTGCTTTAGCAATACGTTAGATTAGATGATCTCTAGAAGTCCCTTCCACCTCCTACCACTCTGTGATTCTGTGAAGTGAAATTGGTGGACACTCTTTAGTTAGGTTGTAACCTTTCGAAAGGTAAGGATACCCATTACTCATGCCTCTAGGCACAGTCATTTCAGTGCACTACTGGTAGTTATGTCAAAGGTTTGATGTAACTACCACTGAAGTTAAAAGGACTTTTCTTTGAGAGTCCTAGCGTTTTTGGGATTAAGAGAACTTCTGCATTCCAACATGCATACTTCCAGCACTACTAATGAACATCCTCAGTCAGGTGCTATTCATGCTAAATGTAAAATGGCAAAATATTAGATTACATATGTATCACCTATAAATGGCCTTTACTCTGAAAGGTTACTACGCAAACTGCATCCAGAAATTTTCACATACTTGAAGAGCTGATCAAAAGACAATTAAGACAAAAGAAATAGTTGAATATTGTTGTTCTGTAATAATTATGTAGCAATGTAGCTTATCATTTACAAGGTCATTCAGAAGTGGCAATTAGTACCTTTCAGAACTGAATAAAAATGTCAGCTAGGATGTCACTTTGAATCTCATCTTTCCTGATAAATTCCAATAGACAACTGTGTCTACTGATGGAAACCATGGCAGCAGCAGCTTCTTTTAAATAAAGGCTTTTCCAGCAGGTATGGATTTAAGACTCTCATCAGTTGTTTCAGATAGAGTAATAGAATTAACCTCTGTACTACTTCATACCAGGGAAGCAGATTTTTAAATCTCAGAGTTATTCCTGGTTGAATAATTCAAAGGTGAAATGATACAAACATATCCTCAGGGGTGACAAGTAATCTGTATTCACAAATACAAATTATTAAATTATTTTCATGTGATCAGGTTAAAACCAATGCACATCCTTAACAGAGTGTCTGATATGTTCTCCTAAAATCAGGCAAACAGGCATTTACATTCATTTCACTAATGTTCGTTGACTATGGGTGAAGTTAAAATAACATGCAAAAAGAAGTTTTTCAAGAGCTTAGGTGGACTGAGTCTGAAGAAATATTCATAGTTCCATGTGACTCTTCCAGTACAAACTTTAAATATACAATACCCTACCAGAACAGTCACCATTACAAAAGCATGACACTTACCTGGCAAGCAAGAGAATAATGTTCAAGTTTTTAAATATATTTAAATATTAAAACTCAAACAGACCCCCAGGCCACCAGCTGTTGTCACATGAGATACTAATCTTCTGTTGAAACTCTTCCACTTCATGCAAAATCATTTCATATTAAGCCATGTGAGTGCCATACTCGGTGAGTTATACAGTAGATTCTTAATGAGTATTTATATGAAGCAGGACAGCTCCAAACGAGAGCGAGAGATCATACCCAGCACCAGCCAGCATAACATGGTTGTCACTTCCTGGGGTGTAGAAATCCAGTTTCTTTGTGAGTCAGAACAGAGATTTGACCTGGAACTTCCACACTTGAATCATGTATATCATGTTTCTTTCTGGCCAGAAATTCTACCTTAGAGGTTCTGTAAAGCCTTGTACTTTGGTTTAAAGATCCTCTTGAATCAGTAAAGTTTTGCACTTTTGTAAAAGGAAAGCTTTTCTTTAAAGAAGTTACTATGCTTAGAAATTTTCCTCCTTAGTTAGAAAATTTAAGTGCTGGTGGAATAGAGTGACAATCAGTTTTTAAAATGTAAATTTCAATGGTATTTTTACCAACCTCCTCTCATTTGTGCCTCTACTGCAAAACACACACAAGTGCTTCTTAAATTCAGACTCACTTGAAGACATGTAATTTACATTTTTTCTCAGAATCACTTTAAAATTGGCCACAAACTTCCAAAACCAAACAGTGTTGGTTCCATTTCACACTACCAAATGCCAAATTACTTTAACATCCAGCAAAGTGCCATGCTAATCAGGTACGTGCACTTGACTCACAGCTCCTGTGACTGACTGAGGAAAAGCAACAAACTTGCTAGCAAAGCTTGAGCCTGTAAGCAACAGCAAGAAGGAAATCCAACAGAAATGAAAGCAGTATACATGCAGTTGCTTGTTGTACATGGCATGCTAGTGAAAGAGTTGTGATTCTTCCTCCTCAGGTTTTATCAGAGCAAATACAAAGATTAGCAAAATATGAATAAGTTTCAACAAAAAAAATGAAAATACACAGCATGCAGTCACTTGTCATTTACTCACTATATCCAATGGAGTTTTGCTTCCAATCTGATTAAAAACGTCAATTAGAATAATTAAAGACATAAGTATTCACGTATAATGGTAAATTGCAAGTGTTTCCTGGGTTTTGGTTTTTTTGTTCTGTTTTGGTTTTCCTGTAGAATAAACTGCATTGCAAGTAGTGCATGAACAGAATAAAAAACCAAGACCTGATCCTGTGTGCATTCATCTCTACACTCCCCACCTACAGATGAAATATTCCTGAAGCAATGAGACTATCGTCTACAGTTAGAGAGCCATTGTGAGTAGACACCAGTTGCATTACTTCATAAGTGAGATAGGGGAAGAGGACAATAATGAGAATGTTTATGATCAATTTACTCAATTGACAAAATACAGATACACAGACAAAAAATACACACACTGTGGGAGACTGTCTCATAAAGTGAGACTGTTTTGAAAGACTACAAATACCAACAAGCCAGTGATAATCCTTCTCTGAAAGCATGCTCATGTAGGCAAGTATCTTGTCTTGTGTAAATAAGCCAAATCACACCACTAAAATCTCAGCACCCATAGCTCCTTCTGAGCTATATGGTCTGATGCAATGGCATATGGCACGATTAATTGCCCTTTGCATTGGATTCAGAAGATTTGAGGCAGTCAGATATTCTTCACACACTTATATTTAAACACCACACACCCAGACACACAGACAAGTACTTTTATGCAACAGTGGAAATCCACGACCTCTTTACAAACAGAAGGCAAAAAGTCTCCTACAGTTCTGCAATGGCCTTACTAGTCTCTGTCAGAAGACAGCAGACGTAAATGCCTTGTTTCTCCATCCAAGAAAACAAAAATCTTAACTAAAAAAAAGACAAAATATGTCGGAAAATAAACCTCAGAGATGCTAGGGAATAGTCCTAACCTAGCAGCCAACGTGACAGCAGGGTGCCAGAGCAAATAGTAAATTCCTGCAGTCATTGAGTTCACAAGCAGCATTAGCTTCCTAGAAAACATTTTTTTTAAATAAAAAAATATCTAGTTTTCAAAACATAAAAGTCTAAGCCAGAATGCACTCTTATAAACTAGCTTATATTGGCATATTTAGCATATATAGGCCCCTATCGATCATTCAACCAGTGGGTACATACGGCACCAATGCTGACGTTAAAACTTAAGTAACTAAATCAATCTACCGTGATTTGAGGGTTCTATGAGTGGTAGACAAGTTTACTAAAGCTATTTTCAAGCACTAAGTTCCTCAGTTTTTAGAACCACTCCAGTTAACTTTGTGCTTCTCCACTAAAAATTGCACTTTTATGTGGGAAAAGCTCCCATAGACGTGGGTACCAAGTCCTTAACCCCACAAAACGTTATCACTGCTGTTTTCAGACAAGATGCTGTCTTTATGAAAGAGGGTGTTGGTCATGGTAATGGATAGATATTTACAAAGGAGAAAGCCCAGAATGTATCCCCTGAAGAGAGAGATGTGGCTCAGGAGCAGGCCTAGGGGCTGCAGATAGACAGGCATCCCAACAGATCTCCGTGTGGCAAAAGGCTTTTTTAACCCTATAGTAATCGTAGTTGTGATTCACTCACAGTAAGCTAATTACCAGCGTCCTGCTCTGAGATGATGAATGCACAAATTCTTGTTAATAACTGGTAGCAGCCACATCAAAACCTATGGGGTCTGTGATTTCAATTTCTCCACAGGTTAAGGAAACAAGTGTTCAAAGGCACAGCTTAACTATATTCCAGAGTTAACTGACGGTCTAATAAAAACCATTTTCTTTCTCTTTAAACTCAGCCTATCCATTCATGCCATGGCCAAAATGGCCTCCTGCTAGCAGGAAATCTCCCTCTGCCCTTTTTCCCTGACACACACAGCTGTGAATATCACCTTGCTGCAGGCAGGCAGGCAGATTGCAAGTTGTCTTTTCTTTTGGACAATTTTTGGTTAAACTACGCTCTTTTCACATCCTCAAATGAATTATCAAAAGAGGGAATTTCATTTTCGGATGAAATAAAGAGAAAATCAGATTAAAATAAAAAATAACCATAAATTCTTATAGTCAGAGAAGAGGTTTCACTATAGGAGACAGGCTTTTAATTCTGTTTGCCCTAACACTGCACAGAAACCTATTTTTACCAGCACAAAGTGGTTGACTGGCTCTCCACCAGATAGATACAATTTAAAGATAGAATTACAATTTAAATTTCACTCTTTTCACACCAATAAGGATTTTGTGATATGAGAGCATTTCAATGAAAAAATGCACTGCATTTTCTTTTTTCGAAGTACTTTGGTGACGCAATCACCTCTAAAATACCAGCTAGAGATTGTGATATCTGATATCCCTGACTACCAAACACCAAAAAAGTCAGTCTCCATCTAAACAAACATAAGATTATTTTTAGAAGTAGGAAAGCAGATGGGAGTTTCAGTTGCTTGCGAGCACACACCCCCACCATTCAGCCTTTATAAATGGTTACAGGTGGAGAAAGAAGGACCTGCTTCCACTCCTCTCTTTTTAGCCACATCGCGTCATTCACTGCAGGGTAACTATGTCACTAATATCCTAAACAATCTAAAGGTCCTCTAGGAAAAAAAAACTTCTGTCATTGAGTTCTGTGGTTGAAGACATAAACAGAAATTTTATTTGTTTGGGTCAAAGGATATGACTTTTTCACTCTTAATCCTTATTTCTCCTAATACCCCTCCCCACCCCACAAAAGAATCTAGCTAATTTCTGGACAAGGTATGGAACTCACAGTAAAAATTGAAGTCAAAAAATGAAAATGTGTTTTCACAGATAGCACAGTCTTTCCTAAACTGTACTAAAACCTGTAAATCTTTTACAATACTGAGAAACTATGGTGCTTAAAGCACAGATCATATCCCTCAGCAAAAGAAAATCCATTTTCTTCAGACTTCTTTTTTTGACCATTTATTTAGAAATAAGCTATTTTAGACACCTGTTATAAAAAAAAAAATGACTTTCATTATTGTGCATGCAGAGTAATACTAGTAACTACTGCCCATAAAATTGCATTATGCCTTAGTTTTGATCAGAATGAAAGCTTAATATTTCATATGTACTCTTTCCTCTAACAATTTTATGCCCATACAGACCAGTCTTGTTCTAGGGACGGTAACTCCTAGATATTGTCTTCTGTGAGCTATCAATAGTAAACCAAAATTATTTACCCAAGAAATAAAACAGTAAAATAAGACCTTGCTCCATGCCTGCCTCACGCCAGTGGTGCACAGGGATGATGATGCAAAGGCTGAAAGAGAATTCCCCAGTGAAGATGCCATTACAGAGATCTCTGCTTGTGCCAGTCATGCAACAATCTGGTGATAAGACACGAGTAAAGTTGCAATAGACATTGCTGTGTCCACACAAGTGTAGGCTTGTACACAGCAAAGAGGAAGCTACTCTATATCTATACGCCCTTCAAATACCAAGAATACTTGGTTTTGTTCCAAATGAGTGGCAGGCTCAGCAGAGGACCTCTCCATCCCTATGAGCAGAGTTACAAAAGATCAGGTATAGGAAAAGGTTCTAAAAGAAGGAACAGCCAAACTTGCTACCATAAGCAACAAAGAAGCAGGGATATTTCAAGTGTCCTAAGTATACATACTTGCTGGTGGGAGCTAAAAAAGCTTAACATCCCACCTGAAACTCTGACCCAGGGCTACTCTGGAGTAATTACAGGTCAAGGTTTCCAAGCTGTTGTGACCCTGACATAAGGGCAGCTGCAGTATTTCCCCTGTGGTAGTAGGAACTGACAGCGCTGGTAAACATGGTGTGAAAGCAGCATGTGCTGTACAGAGCTCCAAGTCAATAATTAAGTACTTTGACTCTTCAACAAAGAAAGAAAGAACCAAACAACATAAAACACTGAACAGGGCACAGTATTATTACTAAAGCATGAATATCTATACAATTTTCTAATTGGAGTTTTACAGGGTTTTTTAAGTAATTAAAAGTCTATTTATGTGTAACTGTAATTTTGGATCACTCTGTGTATCAAGTAGTTCAGTTAATACCCATCTTTATGACACTTATTTTTACAAGTCACAAACTCATATAGATCCATACTATATTCCTCTCAAATCCAACTTTGGGATAAAATTTTTGGCTTCTTATGAGATGTAATTTCTAATAATTCAGATACAGGATATTAAAAAACAACAGCAACAACAACAAAACAGTTACATTGCATACAAAGTTAAACTTGATGATGGTAACTTTATCAATACTGCTATTATTTCACCAGAGGCAAAAAGGCACTGCAGGTATGCAGCTGACAAAAGCTATTTCCTCTCTCAGTTTGCAAGTCAGATAATGTGTCAGCTAAATAAGGCATAGGCACCACCATGCACTGGCTACTGTGGCTCAGTACTGGCACACACATATGGAGTGGGAATATTTTGATCACAGTTAAAAATAATTTAAGCATACATATACTCTACTCAAAGACAATATTTAAATACCAGCTTGTTGAATAAGCACTGGATTATGAAGATAAACGTGTTTTTAATACATCTGGTTGCATATTGAGTTTACTGCACCACATTGCATGTTTTCACAGATTTCTGAATATCCAAAGAACACAGATAGTAATGGTCAGGGCATTTCATAATGCTAGCATATACACACACATATTAGCAGATAAGAGACTTCCAAAACTGTCTGAGCACTCACCAGTTCCAAGCACTGTCGGTGCCCATACGCAGCAGCGTAATGGACAGTGTTGTACCCCTCTTTGTCTTGGATGGATGGATTGGCATCGTTCTGTAGAAGGAACTCTAGACACCTGTGGAAAATTCACTCGTGTAAATGTAAGCTCACAATATTTAACAGACTCGTCCCTCACTGCAACTAGGAGTGACACTGAAAACATCAGTTAATTCTGGATTTCTAGCAGCACCTCCAATTGGTTTTCTTTTTACTAGTAGCTCCTCACATTCACTGGTTTTTGTTACTATTTCCTGTTACAAAGCCTGAAAGAAAACTATGCAACTCTGTACCATGATGTAAACATCCTAGAACTGCTACTAGTCACGTAAAAATTCTTAGATCAAACTATTGACCTCCAAACATGCACTAATGGAAAGATGAAAAATGAAGACTTAACTGAGTTAATTTCCAGTAGGAATGTACATAAATATATTTTCTTCATTGTTGGCTTAGTGGTATTTTTTAAATCATATGCTTTATAGCTCCTGCCACTTTTTCTTATCATTTCGTTACTAGTACTTTCTTCCATAGCATGTAATTTGTAATGAACATACGGCTGATACATGAAAAAGGAGATTTTTAAAACAAAAAAATCACTTCGCAGTTAGATGAAAATTTCAATCCAAGTAAATACACTGAGGAAGCCACTGGCTACTTCTTTTTGCAACATATATATGAAGTGTAAAGCATAAAATAAGACAGTGCATGATACTAAAGAAGCATTACTGAAGCAGCACATTTTCAATTAATAAACAGTAACAAGCACAGAAACAGAAATATTAGGGGATATGTGCACAGGGAAGAGCCCAAAGCTATTTTCTTTAGGTTAGCCCTCATCAAAACCAAGCACTGTGTTTAGCAGAGCAATGAATTAGCAAAAGTAGAATGTAAAACAGCAGCCCTAAGCAGTTGTCCAGAAATGAGGTCTAACTGCTATACTGACATCAAACTTACAGTGCAGCTTCTTTTTCCTTCATCTCACTGGCTCCTTCAAGTTCTTCAGCATTTTCATGGGAGTTACCTAAGATATTCTTTCTTCTTAGCACAGAGGACAGAAAAATGCAACTTATTTTCAAAATATCACACCAGTGATTTTGATGCAATCTGCCACCCATCCCCAGTCTCCTCTTCAAGGAGCTGACCTCCTCCAATGAATAATAAGAATTCTACAAGTTAAATGAGGGTACTGTAAGAGTCTGTAGCTAATCAGTTTTGCAAGCTATGGCGACAATGACAACATGGTCATTTACTGTCCTGCAATTCAATGCCAAAAGAAAAAAAACAAAATCTGGTTTATATCAGAAATAGTTTGATCATCACTTTCAAGAATCCTTCTGTTTCCCCCACAGTAATGTTGTTTTGTTTGCAGAGAGGAACTTGGGATTACCACAGCTTGCTTCTTCCAACAGTAACATGCTAACACTTCTCTACCATTTAGGATGTTGAGAAATTTTAGACTGATTTAGTATCAGTGATTATCTTTAATCTGCATTAGCCAGATTGCTGACTCTGCTCACTTTCTGTGAAGTATCTTGTCAACACCATTTGGGCCTCCTGGTCAGGTTCTTTAAATTCTTCAAAGAGCTTGGCATGTCTTCTTATTGCTGCACACTCGGATAATTTCAGGCACCTTTGCTCTCCAGATGGATAGATGTCAGACATAAGACTAAGATTCGTGATCTTACAATCATGAGCTTGTGATTATGACCTTTCTTGGCCACCAAGGCTAATGCAGAATACATTTTCAAACTGCTGTCATCGTGGATTAGCAGATTGAAAGGTCTGTAGAAGGAAAGTTTCCTAATTTCAACTCCAAAATAACATTCAAGTTCCAGACTGGATTCTGCACAATGCAGATCAGTACATTCTTTCTTCAGTATGCAATTTCGCATTTGTAATATCAAGACTTTACATTCTTTCTGTGAGTATTAGTAATAATGGGTTGCTCTACAAACCCAGGGTCTATCTGATATCCAATGACTTAAGTTTTAATTATTAACAAAATAACTCCCCTGAATATTAACATTGCAAACTTAAAGACAGTACACATGTGCTACACTGAAGTCCTACCTGCATTTGCTTTCAATTTACTACAAATCAGTAAGAACCCAGCAGAACATTCCCTGAACAGAATAAATGATCACCTGGAGAAATAGTACATACTCAGAAATTGCAATCATCTATTTAATGAAAATGCTGTTGTCATTTCCATTGTGGAAAGGGTGCTTTCTGAAGAACACAAGCAACAAGTTACCAGAGCAGCTGAAACCGTAGTGCAACCTCACTGCAGCAGGACTTCTTCCCTGCTCATTAACTGCCAACATCTAGTTAAATAATGATGAATATTTTTTGGACTGAGATGGCCTGATCTTGGCAATTTTTTGCCATTCAGCAGGAAAAAAAAAAATGCTGGCCTATAAAATCATGGACTGCAAATAGCATTTTTGTCTATGTAACAAGGCTTCCCCCAGAACATCTCAAACTGGAAAATTTAATGAGAAGACATCATCATCACATGAGAATCAATTTAGTTCTGGACTATAAGGGCAAATAAAGGCCACATATTCCTGCTAACGTGACTACACTTAGTTTGTTTGGGGGTTTTTCTAATTAGTAGTGGAAGTAGATACATCGTGAAGTTAACCAAGAGTTTGCTCAAGTGCAGGAACTTCACCTACAAGGAGCCAAAAAAAGAAAAACACACACCAAATCACCATTCTCTACACTCCGAGTAACACCTCACTCACCCTAGCAAGACAGAATGAGAAACAGCCAGTGGTGAAAGCCTTCCTACAAACCTACTCTGACAGTAATGCAGGCAGACCCTTGAATATCTTTCTGCCTTCTTCCCAGCACTGTTCAGGTTTGAGGGTGACAGGGAAGACATTTTTATATTAGTATTATCACAGCAAATGATGAAGAAGCTACCAAAGCTCTGGTAACCTCTACTATAAAGTTAAGCCAAAGCTTTCTTGCCATGGCTTTCAGGTGGTATTCTGCTGAGAATAATCCAGATGTATTTTTACGAGATCCCACTATGCAAGAAACCAAGAAAACAGTTCCCCAGTGTCTGGAGGAATAAGATAGAGAGACATTGGATGGTCTAAAACAAATACAGGTCACTAAGAGTTTTACAAAAGAACTAACAGGATAATTGAGACTGTTTTATACGGTATGTTACACGGAAGCAATTACCAAAATACACAACTCTGAATTAGAAATTGCAGTCACTAATCACAGGATTTCTAAGTTTGCAGCTATTTTTTACTCTTTCTCACAAGAACAGCACTGCATTCAGCCAAAAGGTATTCCTTAGGTCTCACTCCTTTTAAACTCTCAAAAAAAGGAACCTGTTTGGACAGGTTTTTATCATCAATTTTATCAGCTTTGACAGCTGAGACAGACTGATGGTATAGCTATCCCATCTCTTCCAGAATGTCTGTCAGAATAGTCAGATGTCAGTCCTTGCTTCAGCCAATCTAGGAAAATCTCTCCTGCTGCCTCTTGCTACATCCATTCTGACGGACTTGCAAAGCAGATGTAAAAAAATCTCGGAACTTATTTCTGTGAGGAAGACACACAGTGGAAAACAGAAGACAAAATGTTGTGAAAATAGTTCAGTAGGTCAGGGTGGCTGAAAAACTCTGCATCATATCAAAGGCAAACCGTAGAGCTGGGATATCACATCATCTAGGATTTTGCAGTCAGAGCAACTCAGTGTGGAGTTATCCCTCTCAGTGTGGAGAAATTCCTCTGCTTGAGAGATCTCTTCTTTTTTGGCTCAAATGGCATAGCATCACAAAGATAATAGTATGACACTGATTTAGCAAAACAATTTAAATTAGGAATACAGAGAGTCTTTCTTACCTTCGGTCCATGTCAGAAGCAGCTGCATAGTGCAAAGGGGTGCGTCCCCAGTCATCCACTTCGTTAATATTGGCTCCTGTTGTTACCAGTGTCTCAATACAATGGAAATGACAATTTGCAGCTGCATAGTGCAAAGGTGACCTGGAACATAAGCGTCAATTTGTTACTTCATATTCCAATATGCACCACTGAGGATAACAAGAAATCTTAGTTTGTGCATTCCTACACATTTCCAGCAGTCAGTATCATCACCTTATGCTCCTGTGATGAAAGGCAAAGTTATGGAAATCTAAATGTAAAATATCATGTTAATAGGAAGTTTTGTCACTCCTGTGAAGCCTAATAGGATACAGATCATCAATTTGTGACTTGCAAACAACCTGTTCCCAACGACAGCCTCTGCTGTTGCTCTGCATACATGCTACCTTCTTCCAGTTGGGAGGCAGAGCAAAGGACGGTGTCCCTCACAGTGTCCTATAGTTGCTGGTATAGCAACACTCCTAGCAACACTTCACGTGGGCAAAAAAATCCTCTAGGAAACATGTCAAATGGCAGCAATCCTCCCATCATTACCCAGGTTTTGTCTTGGGCACACAAGCACAAGAACTGAGACAATAAGAGAGGTAATAAAGGAAAAAAATCTCCAGCCTGTGTTATTTTTTAAATAGAAAAGTCAAGGGAGTGGGATGGCTTTTATGTATTTAATGAAGTCTGCACCTGTCTATCTGGCATATAATTGCAGCAGGAAGAGTTCTGCAGGGAAGGCCAAACTCCTACTTTATTTTGCTGTCATTTTTCATAGAATATATGATTTCTAGACTGACGTAGTCTTTCTTCCTTGGCTGCTCAATTATTTTTTTTCCTTTTATTTTCCTTTTTTTTTTTTTAAATGAGCTTCGTAATTTACCTACCTCCCACACTTGTCCTTCTTATTAAAATCTGCTCCACTGCTTTGCAAGAGTTTTATACATTCAACATTACTGGAAAGAGAAGCGGAGAAAATAAAACATGAACAAAACAGAAGATTATATCTCAGTTGCCACCTGCCCCCAAAAAGAATAAAGTTATTGTAACTATTTTTTGTTATTTGCTGTGCAAAACCAGGGTACAGCCAACTACAACATGAAATTTAATCAAACAGAAAACAAAACTTTAAAAAACTATTTCTTTTTTTTTTTTTTTTTAGAAAATATCAAATTTCTCTGTGCAGAAGAAAAAAAAAATCCCAAGAGAGCACAATAAATGTGATCTGAATTCAGTGTGTTTGGAGATTTTCAATCAGAGCTATGCTTGATTGCCTCCCACACTGAACTGGTATTTTATAAGAGAACTTCAAAATAAAGTTGTTGCTAGCTTATAAAATGTCAGTCTAATAATGAAGAGGTGACATTTAATGAAATCCACCCCCATTCAGCAAAGCATTCAACAGTACCTACTTTGCTCAAATTCTGTTTACTTAGGGAGATTTAATCACAAGAGTTACTTTTAGGTTTATTCTGATATGATTTGTTCACTGTTGATAGATTTAAGCCCATCTCTAAGTGCTCCACTGAATAAAAGGCATAGTCATTTAAAATGATAGTCATATCAATATTGCATTTACATGCATTTAAGGCATGAGTTGAACTCCATTGCTTTCTATCTGCTGAAAGATTCACCACGTCATGGCTGCTTCTTCAGCTTGTTTAAAGGCAAGTGATTTTAAATAGAAAATGAAACAACTGAATTCTCACATCTTTTGTAATCTGAGTGAATAAATGTATGACTCCAAGACAGAAAATGACATACACAAACACAGCACTTTCCAAAACTCCTTATCATTTACAGAGGCAATAAATCACTTGTGTTTACAATCAGATGACCAGGCCTTTGAATTATGTTCTCTTCCTAGCACCTGTGTAACTCCCATCAGCATAATGGGAGTAACAGGCCTATGTCAGGAAAAACCCAAATGCCTTTCACATAGCTCTGGCTCCAGGTAAACAAGACAGACTAGATGCAATATGTTGGCTTCTGTTCATCCCTACTCTATATTGCTATTGCATAAAATAGCTACAGAACACACATCACAACATACTAAAAACACTTGTTAGTGATGAGAATTGCAGGAAACCCCTGGAAAAACAATGGTTTATTTTCATGAGATTTTTCTGTTTCTTATGAAGGCTCTCCCTCTTTTACGGATTTCCAGGTTGGTTTTACTATTCTTTTGGGATGCAGCCTTATCAAAAAAGTAGCACCTGAAGTGTTCCATCATAATATCCATCCAAGCAACAGTCATATCTCCTCTACTAATGTGAGAAAAGTATCAAGAAGAGTAATATCATAATAAGAACAAAAACAGTATTTGGATCGATTTTATTAGTTTTTCTGATGACAAAAACTTTGTGATATATGTTGTAGTCCACCCAGAAGAAAATACTTCCAGAAAGACTGCCAAGTATTTGCTGTGGATGACCATTTGTGCTTGATATAACCACAGAGAACCCAAGTTGGGTTCTAGCCAAAGCTCCATTTCAGCTGTTCTCTGAGCCACAAAGTACTCAACAGAAGAGTCAAAACTCAATGCCTGCCAAATGTTTTGTCCGTTTGCTAGGCTAACTCCACAGCACTCCACTGACAATTACTTGGAAATATTTAAACTGGATGCTACATTTACAACTTCAATTGATGTATTTCAATTTTTATTTGTTTCTATATCTGGCTTCCCAGCACTTAACAGAAATGAGAGAATGACGGTCTTTTGACTTTCTAATGTGGAGGTTGTTTATCTGGTTTGAGATTGTTTTGTTGTTGTTGTTGGTTTGGGTTTTTGGTTTTTTGTTCTTCTAGAAACTTTTAAAATTGCACTGGTAAAATGAGAAAAGAGGAGATGAACTGCATTTGGACTCCAGGGTTGCATTGTTGTGTAGTTGCATTTTCAGAGAAACACACAGTCCAAACATGGACACCAGGAATAACTCTCCTGCCAGGAGCATCTCAGCAGCTACACATTCACATCTTTACTTTCTTTGCCCTAGCAACTGATGATTTCCTGTAGACCTGCATGAGTATGCAGTACTTCCGCCCAAACCCAAAGCAGATTTCAAAGGGGAAGTGAAAATAAAGTTTTACCCTGTGCCTGAAACCCATGCTTCAAACCACAGCCCAGCTCTGCAGTAGAGGGAATCAGATAATCTCTTTTACTTTGCCAGCAATCCCTGCAGGAGGGCAGTGCCAAAAGACAGCCTCCAACGACCCAAATTTGACATCAGTCCACTGCTTCTCTTTACTACAAGAAATTCCTCTCTGGATGGCACAGTCAAGGTGGCTGGCACCAAATCTGCAATGAAGCCACAAAATAACTTACAACAGCTACAGTCACGGCTACTCACCCTCCTGCAGCAGCGGCGTGGAGGCACGTTCTTCCGAAACTATCAGGGGTGTCTATTTCAAAGCCTGCAGACAGCACGTGCTCATTACTAAACAAGGACACTATGCTATACTTTTGTCCTAGTTAAACCACAAGAAACATTGCAGAGACAGAAAAATCAGTTAGTTGGAAAAAAACAGAACACAAGCAACTACAGTCAGAAAGAGGTTGTCACTGGAATGACGAGCAGCTGCTCCAGTTTGGCAGCTCTATAAAAAGAGCTGCAAAGCTGACGAGCATCTATTTCCGCATCTGCACCACAACCCTATTTAAAACCATGTGACAGGCATTTATGAGGCAGATACTTATCAAGAAGACAGCAGGACACAAAGACAGAAAACATGAAAAAATAAGGAAAAAACACTGAGTCAGCCTGAACACGAGATGGGGCCATTTTTATCACATGTGGTTTTCAGGTTGGAAAGCAGCTTCCAGGAGCACGCAGGGATATTCATTAAGATGCACAAAGCCAATGATATAAACCTGGTAGCATTAACTCTGGTCACCCAGAGCTTTTTCTCTTCCTTCCAGATCTAGCAGTCAAGGCCAAAGTGCCCCAAGGTTTAATGTAATGGGGTGTGTAATTGCCATTTTTCACACTTTTTTAATACCGTACAGGAGTCAAGTTCAGGGGAAAAAATAGTTGTAGGAGATTTTACATGTTAAGTAATGAAGCAACTTTCTAGAAAAAGCATATGATCTGCCTTGTGACTTTTTTAAGTCATAGGAACTCTTTCCTGCAAAAACAGAATTTGAGATTTGGTGCCTGATTACTGCTTCCTCTGAAACAGTTGTTCCAGAAAACTGCTTCTGCTTTGGGCTCTAGTGAGGATCCTGAGACTTTTGTATCGACACTACACTTTAATTCATTTCCCCTCTCATGCCCACAGAGCTTTGGGCTGCCTAACTCTGTCTGGATTTAGAAACACACTTTAGCTTTATCTAAAATACATCAGCAGCAGCAAGATGTAAATACCTGCACCAGTTCAGGCATCAAGGAGATTATTTCCTAAATTATTAATTTGGTGAGAAAAAACCCCAAACCAAAACAGTATCTCACATTCCTATAGTTTGGAAAATGGTCCTAAATTTCCTCCCTTCTCCTAATCCAAACTGTCTGAACCTGCCAGGAGAAAAGAGTTTTGGGCATGAACAATATAGGATATGAGAAAGTACCAGCATGCTGTTAGGAAAGTCTCGCACGCTCCTCTATACTACACCACACAGCCAAACACAACAGCACAGGAAGTCTTTCCATTGAACAAGGGGCTGCAAGCAGTAGAGACACGCATTACTGAAGTTCCACAGACACTGCAGGATTTACTTACCCGATGACAACAATTTCCTGCAGCAGTCTGAGTGAGCATTCAGTGCTGCTAAGTGTAAAGGGAACATGTTGTGGATCCCACACCTAAAAGGCACAACAGCCTTATTACACAGCGTCATGTTGCAGGTTGCATCCAGACAAAACACATCAAGAGTTCCTTTCACAAAGGCAGCATTTTTTATCCTTTTTGAGGAAGATTCTTCCTGCCATGTTATTTTTTTCTCTATTTCCTTATCAGCCTTCTCAGCAGTTAAAAACATTCTGGTACAGTAAAATCTTGGCATTATTCTTTGAACAGAATGTGGCAAGAAGGTTTCTAAAAATTCAAGGTGAAAGCCAAGGTAAGGGAGGAAACAAGAAAAGCAGATATTGCCTGGAGTAATTTCTCGGTGTGGGATGCACAAAGTTCTGCATCAGCTACACATATTGCAGCTGCCAGCATGAGGTAAAAGTAAATGTCTAAATCTTCTCAATATTATTTCTGAAATCCATTTTTCCTGTAGTTAACTCTCATGCAGGTTTTCACAGCTTCCCCTTCTTGCCTCTCTCCCTCCCCGGGAGCTGGGGTAGTTGACAACTCTTCTCCACACTTTCTTTTAGGTTGCCACAACATCTACAGTTTTCTGCCCACATCCAATTTTCCTGTTCTCTCCAGCTACTCTCTTCACACTCCCTTTCACTATTTCCCCCCTTTAACAAAGGTTGTTCTTTTCAATTACACTATAAACTTCTCGAAACAGCCACTCTGGGTGAAAAAAAAAAAGGGTAGGTACCTATCATTAGGCTAAATCTGTATCAAGCAACAATATAGTTTTTAAACAAGCTGAGCACTCAGCAACTTTTTATTAATATCAGCAAATCAACCCAGTTCAACCCCTAAAGCATGCCACTGTTTATTGTCTTCTAAGACTTCTGAGTTTGGACATGTTGGCTTCTGTCATTTAGCATTGCTTTGTGAAAAGCATCTTGGTATTCTAGAAATATTATCCTACTGGCAATCCTCCAAGTGCTTATTAACATGGAACCTCTGAAACCAAGTATCTCAACAAGGTTATTATCTACTGTCTGCTTCAGCAGATATATTTTTGAAAAATGACAAACTCTTCAATAACATCAGATGGATTCCTATCTGCTCTTTCTTTCTTCAAGACAATTGGTGGATAGGAGAGTATGATCACTTCATGGAACAGAATTTCAGATATGGACCCAAAGATGAAGGAACTTGTCTTTCTGCAGGACTCATCACAAATCATAATTACTTATACAACCCTAGACAAAAGTGAATGTAGATATTTATTAAAGCTATCTTGCTCTAACATTTTATACATATATGTATTCAACTAATTTAGTTTGTTTTTAAAAAACTTAACTCTTTACAGAATCCACAATCCCATCCTTCCTGTCTTCACATTAAATGTGTCCTCCTTGCTGCTTCACTACACTAAGGAGTGAATTGTGGTGCTGTACAGATTTTAATTTCGCTAGTATCTGCATCTTTGAGCAAACCTATTAAAAGATGATCTGACAGCCTATTCTTTGAACAAAACACTCAAGCTTCACCGAGCTGTTGGATCTTATAAACAGGTGGCATATTTTAGCTGTGGATTCATTTATTTAAGCTAACATTGGACACTCTGTATTGCTGTGCTTACTTCTATACCCATTTCCCTTTGTCTCCTCCTCTGCCTAGTTATCTAAAGCAGTATTTTCCTTCTTGTAAGTCAAGATTTGCCCTTAGCACATGTTTTGGCCAATTTCGATCAAAATACACTATCTGCATCAATGCTAACCAGTGCCACGCTTCCATAGCGCTGCTCATCTTGTTCCTCCCATCCCTTAGATATTTTCCTTTTTAAATGCAGTTGCCTGGAAGACTGACTGAGCTCCCTGCAGCTGTTGCTAACAACACTGCAGAATTTTATTTTCAAAGCCAGCTCAGGGAGCTCAGATAGAATTATTTACATGCAGCACACATGAAAGCTCATTCCCATCACATCAATGTTCCTTGTTCAGCACTGACAGTAGCATCATTTGAATCTGAGTGCTGTTTCCAATTCAGCTTCTTATTGCATTTCCTTCTGCTGCTGGAAAAAGTTCACACCCACATGTGAAATAGAAATTTGTAATTGGATTACGCTGATTCCAATGAGTAATCTCACTGTAGTGGGCTATCTCACTGTATCTTACTTTCCCTTTAAACCTCAAGATAAGAGACAGTCTGAGACTGTCCTGGAGAAAGAGCTAGGAAAAATGCACATATCTTTCAATGCCAAGATCTTCGTGCTGGCTATGTTAATAAAATCCAGGAACATTAGCTGAAGTCTGTGGAATTTCACCATCCATGCTAACAGAAGATGTGTTCCACCTTCTAGGTCTGCATGGTGACAGTCATATTTGATAACCAAGACATGTGGAGGTTATCACCAAAAACCTACATTCATGAAATCAGATGCTGCTATTTAACATCTGGTACAGATATTCCTCATGGCATTGTATTACTCTGATCTTATACTCCTTTGTTTACCTTCAGGTTTGCTATTTTATTTAACAGACCATAAGAATCTGAACACAACTAACCAATACTAAAGTACCCTTAAATTGACAAATGCTGTGGGTGCAGTCTTGACACTTGTGCAAGAAAAAGAACAAAACAAAAACCTGAATGGAAGCAGAAAGCACTAATGAAATTTAGAAATGTGTCTAATTTCAACTCCTTGTCCTTCAAATAAGACTGGCGAACCCAGAAATCAGATAAAATCAGTCCTATTATTTCAGCCACCTGAATATCAGGAATCATGCAACATCAAGACAGGCTATAGTTACACTGAAATCAGAAATAGTAACATCTGCTTTGCAATACTGCATTTCTGTTGATTACCCTATGTTATCAAAAGACATAAGATAGAAAAACAATTGCTATTTATGTCAGGCCACTAAATACTAGGTTAATTTAGATCACAGAACTACAGAATCACAGAATGGTAGGGGTTGGAAGGGAACTGTAAAGATCATCTAGTCCAACCTCCCTGCTAAAGCAGGTCCACCTAGATCAGGTCGCACACAGAAACGTGTCCAGGCGAGTATGGAAAACCTCCAGAGGAGACTCAAAACCCACCTGGACATGTTCCTGTACAATAATAAGGAATATGCACACAATTCCATTGGAAGGTATCTGAATTTTTTTCAATTATATTTCTTATACAAATTCAATGCTCTAGACTTTATGGAATAATGGTGATGAAAATGCACTTTATGTACATGTATGTACTTTATGTACATTATATACCATTGTGCCACATCAATGCTTTAAGAAAAAAGAGTATTCGTACTACTTATAACTGCGTAGCAAGTCACAACAGGAACTTCCTTCCCCTCCACACTTCCCAAGTGTTCATATTTCAGCCTCATGTCACTCAATGAAGTAAAATACAAATACACTTATTCATCTATATCTTCAAACTTCAGAATCTGAGGACTTAACTGTGTTCCAGGCATCAGAAATAACACTTGATCATTACAAACAGCTTCATTTCAGCCACCTACTTGGCAGTATCAGCTCCACTGGTTATGAGGGTGTTAATCAAAAGCTCATGTCCGTATCTTGCAGCCACATGCAGAGGAGTGTTACCATCCTTATCAACACAGTCAATTTCCCCTCCTGCAAAAAAAGAATTTAATCAGTTTTAACACTGAAAGACTAAGTATGAACCAGTGACTACAACTTTTATTTCTTTCTAGTGAATGCAGCATAGCGAGTTCAGCCACAGAGACACTCATTTCAGAGACCAAGAACCAGCACACAGCAAACTGTCAGCTGTCAGTCACTGGTACTGAATGTGGTCTGGAAGAAGCATTTGCACCTCCCTCTTCAACTGCATTGGTGGAGAAAAATGGTGAGAAATAGGTGAAGCAGTTGGCATACAACAGTTAAGTACATAATTCAAACTTTCTGCTCATCTAAAGATACAAATGGATGCCTTGAATTAAACTAACATAATAAACTGCTGAAACGATGCCATTATTCATAAAGGCACTGCCATTCAACCTTACCTGGCAGACAACAATGTTAAACAGAGTTCATTCAAAATGCCAGCAGGAACACACTGCAAGTGATGAGTGTGTTGTGTGCCTTCTCTGTGAATCACCAAGGAACAACCAAACTGCTTCAGTAGAACAGTGAGACCATGTATTTGACTAAACAACCAAAAACCGATTACAGCAGTTTCTGCCAATTTGAACAAACTCCTGTTATTAGTTCTATTTTATTTATCCAAAGAGAGATTTAACAGTAATTTGCACGAAGACCTGAAAGACGCATGATGTACTGAAGACGTCCATTTAAAATATGATCTGTGTAAATGTGTAATTGCATTTACAGTGTAAGTCTTTGGCCATCTTCAATGTCTTAAGTTCGAAGTTTGGGATTTTGGAAAACAAACAAAAAAAAAACCTCAACCAACCAACCAACAAACCCCAGACCATCCTGTCTAGTATAGCTGCCAAAGCCAGGAAACGTAAGTAAACAATCAGTAACAGCCTCTGTCAATCAGACACAGGCCTCTGCCAGATCTCTAACAATATTCTTGGACGAAGGAGATAAATGACTGATAAATGACTGTTAATCAGGAAACCTGGCTATGCCAGAACAAACAAGGAAGTGCTGGTCCAATCTCCTCAGTATTTATTCAATATTTAATGAAGACAGTGGCAAGGGGTGGAGCTAAAGGATTTAAGAGAAGTACAGCAGCTGAGTGGAAGGTAGAGATAATGGTCTGAGCTCTAAGAACACTAGGACTCCCAAAGGAGGACAATTATAAACTTTTTCTCGGTTTTTAAATAATCTGAGAAAGATTTTATTGCAACAGAAAAAGTCAAAAAACAAAACAAAACCACAAAATAAAACCTCAAAAAAAAATCAACACACACAAAAAAAACCCAGCATTGAACACTTGCTTTCGGGTTAAGAATCACAACAGATCAATTGGATCACCATCAATCGGTGGAATGGGACTTTTTAACAATCAAAATCTGTGCTTGTGATAACACACTGGAATGAGAGTTGTAAGTGCAGCTCAAAGCCAGAAGTTGATGGAGAGATAAGAAAAACTCAGAGCAGTCCTCTAGCACTCTGGGTCAGAATAACTAAACATCACAACCTTGGAAATGCCTAATCTTTTGAAGAGTCATTAAACAGGAACAGAAACTCACCATTTTGAATGAGGGTCTGCGACCGTGTGAACCTCCCATGGACAGCTGTCATATGCAGTGGGCTCTTCCCATCCTTACTCTAACAAAAACAAGACATAAGACCAACCATCTAGCATGGAAAACAGTGGTAATAATTTGAAGTCTCTCAGCTCAATATCCTAGAGCTTTTCTTCAGATAAAACCTCCACTGGCTTCAAAGGTCTGTAGGACTGAATCTATATACGATGGTAAATGTAGAAGATGTAAGTGTGAAACTAAAACGGTTCCTCAGGAATGAGCAGGAAACAGGCTAGAGTGGAGCCTGTCCTTACAGCCTGGCTGTACTCAATACCTGCTAGAAACCTACAGATATGTGACATGTTATTCTTGAATATTATTTTTAAGTAACCATGTGGTTATTATTTCAATTCAAGTATTCAATTATCCTAAAGAGAATCAGGTTGTCTAAACTCAGGCTCTAAAATAGGTAAGCAAACAATCTCCAGTTCTTTTTTCTTGGGAAAATCAAAAGGAACTTTTTAGAATCAATTCAATCCACATTGTAAGGGGAAGGAAAACACCAGAAAGGAATAGTTCCTTGACTGACCACCACTTCCTGAGGTAACATTCTGACAGAGTTCCTGGAACTATATTTTAGTAGTGGTTCATGCCTTCAGAAGAGTGTCTGGCTTAGAGTTTAAAGCTGTTGCCATATTTACCAAGGCATTGACAGCTCCTTTGCTAGCAAGCAACCTCAAACAGTTTAATGACCAACATTCTCAGCATCGCTCTACCTCCATCAAGAATTTAAAGCCATGATGTACTCATTACCACAGTTTCCAGTATCCTGAGGTATGCAAAATAAAATAAACTAGCACTAAAGAGCTGCAATGCAAGTTTTACCTGGATGTTAACATCTGCCCCGTTATTCACTAGTAATTCAAGACACAGTGCTCCATGAGTGGAGGCAGCAGCAAAATGCAAGGGAGTGAATCCATTATTATTAGGCTGATTTACATTAGCACCATAGTCAATCAGCTCATTAACAACAGAATCCTGACCATTGTAACAGGCAATGTGAAGTGCAGTATTTCCATAGATGTTCATCTCATCAATCTAAAATGAGACAAGGAGACACAATTAAAATTACAGACATTAGTTTACCACTTTACACACTGCATCACATACTGCAAACGGAAATAGCTGGATGCTTGAACTGTCATAGGGTATATTTCTCACCAGCAAATTTCAATGACAAAAATACACTCCCAGAGAAGTTAAATTGGAATTGCTTTACCATTATTAACTTTTTATCCTACTGGCAATTTCTAAAAGCCAGTATAAAACTTAAAGCTGATAGCAGAACTATGCAATGACAATGAGAAAAGTCCTAACGAGTTGGAAAGCTTTTACTTTTAGGTGGAAAAGTAGGATAAATAAAAAGCTCACAATTTTTACAAAAAAAAAAAAAAAAAAGAGAGAGAAAAAGTAAACCACCAACTATTGAATTTTAGTGAATAGAACAGATTTCATTTGGGAAGGGAGTGAAGGTGGCTCAGTGAAGGGAAAGTGAAATTGCACAACCATTTACACTTCATTAAGAAACCACTTTCAGTAGGTCAGTACTACAGACATGTAATTAAGATTATGTTTCCTCTTGATGATCGCTTAGTATTCAACTGCTGTTCTGTAAAACAAGACAAGACAGATGGTACAAAAGACTTGGGGATGATGTGAATAAACTTCCACAAAACATAGGCATCTCAAAGATTATATCCCCCCAGTGGTGGAGAATATGGAAGTTAAAGGTAGTTACTATCATAGTACTGCTAATAGCAGGAAACACCTATTCTCCTTCAACTTCACAGTAAACAGCCTATGAACACAGACTTCTGACATGTTTTTGGAAGGTCAAGTCAGCTGAAAATGCAATGGGTTTATCTGACATCTATTTAACCAGTGCAGGCTCCTCTGGTCATCTCACTGCTGCTTTGAACCACTGAATTGACAATATTACACCAAGAGAAGTCTGTGCCCTCAAAAAAAAAGGTTATTTTCCATCCTTTTGTCAGCTACAGAGGAAATACAGGTCCCTAAAATTAAAGAGTCTGAACTGTTGTTTAATAACACATGCAGTGTATATGTTAAGAACAACTACACATCATCTCAAAAAGGAATGCTGAGCTGAAGGAAATTTCACTATTCTGTATTTCTCTGCAGGAACAGCATATATTTCCTGATTTCTTCAGGAAGGTTGCCTCAAATTTATTCTCCATATCGGACATTTTTAATTCCAGAATGTTTCTTGGCTCTTGAACCACTAAACCACATGAAGTATGAGTTGGTACAGAAAACGGGAATTATTTCACTTAGAAGCTTTGCCAACGTCTGCAGTAGTATCCATAAGAAAGAAGGAAATAATATCTCCAAGTACAGAGAAACATGGAAGCCACAAAGAGCACATTACCACACACCTCTACCCCCAGGTTAAGGAGGTGTTTCACAATGTTAATCTGCCCATTGGATGCAGCTGCATGAAGTGGGGTGTAACCCTTCTTGTCTTTACAAGTCACTTCTGCACCATGATTAATCAGTAAGGCAACAACTTCCAGGTGACCTTCAAAAGATGAAAGATAGTAATCAATGCATATACTGTCCTCCAGCATCACTTCCATCAAAGTACTACTTTCTTGCTAAGGCATTGACCCTTTCATTGCTGTTTCACAATGTTCCCACAGTTTTACAAGGGGAAAAACAAAAGCATTTTCATTACCATTCTTAATCCTAGCTCCAGGCCTTGTGAAGATATCCATGCATTCACCTTTACATCATGTACAAAATATCTCTTTACTGAATTAGTTTTCCAGTTTGTTAGCTATGTCAAATAACTTTAATAAATGATTAAATGAAGGTATCCTCTCTCCCAGCACCACCAAGGGCGAAGAAAACTAAATTTCAAGTGAGCAAAGAATTTGATCTAAAGCCTACCAATACAAACACAAGATTTTCTACTGAAGTCACTGATCTCTGGATCAAGTTTTTTACTCTCCAGAACTGTATCATTAACACCAAACTATGAAAAGAATCATGAATATAGGTCTAAAAATGAATCTGAACACGTAAGTCTATACACATATATTTAGTCTGTAAACTAAAATAATTGCAGTAGCCTCAGCGGTCACACAGATTGAGAGCTGATTGCCAGATCGATAGGACATCTGTCACCAGGACTGGAATGCCTACCTCTGAATTAGGATCTCCCTACAGAATACAGGGGAAGAGCTGAGCATCTTAAAATGCAACTTATAACCCATCTGTATCCTCAGTTTTCTCCTCTCCCTAAAAGCCTCGGACCATCTGGCCTAGCTTCCAGATAGTGCCCTAACCACCAAAATTAAATCAAAGCTAACTGAGGAACACTTCTCATTGCTTCACATTGAAGCAGATCTATCTTTCTTAGAATTAAAAATTTATTATGTCAAACACCACATAAAGTTGTGTATCATCTGAGTTATACAGCACTTTCATGACAGAGGCAGCTCTGGTCATGTGCAGGACCTAGGAAACTTTATGAACAAAGTCTAAAGTGCCCAAAGATACTTACACATTCAAGAAACTATGTGAGGATTTATATGATAAGATGCTTAGGTCTCATCTAAATTTTGTTCAAATTACACTGCAGATTCCCAAATCTCATTGCTAATTTAGGCTTTAAATGTTATCTAAAGATTTTGAAAAGTACATCATGAATTTTGGAAAATAATTAAGAGCCAAAGAGAAGTGGAATTGGACTGCAGAACATAAAAGCCTTTCATCTCTACAGAGTGAAGTTCAAAGCTCCCTAGCTCAAAAACCAAATCACATTCATTGGCAAGAGTCTTTTCATGTCTCTGTATGTATCAGGAACACCATACAATATGCTTTTCTCAGTTTGAAATCTCCTATTATCTCATTTTCCAAAGTGCCAGGATTAAAATCAGGATATTGACAGGTCAGATGAAAGAGTTCCTGGCCAAAGGCATACACCACCTCACAATTTATGATGAGGAATATACTGCTTGACCAACAAAAGTTCTTAAACAAGTGTAACCACTATCATAGGCAATATTGTTCTAGTATTTTTAAATTTTAGTGCCCCACTATAAGAAAATTTCTTTTTACTTGAAATGATTTATAAAGTCAATTGATTTAATTAAGCAGTATTGAGTAACACTATGATGTTTTGAATAGACAAATTGGTTGGTCTTGTCGACTGTGGAATAAAATATGGTGATTTACTCATAACAGAAGGAAAGACTATTTATCTGCATTTTATAAAAAGTATATTTTAGCAAAAATTGAAACAAATGTAATCCGTATTTTTTCAAGATCAAATATACTTCAGGCTGGAATCATAGTCAGGATAAATAGCAAAATGAAAAAAAGCAACACTAAAAAGCCCACAATTAACTGTGTTAAAAAGGAAATCCCAGCCAAGTGCTCATCAGCTGCAAAACCGTAAATGGACTGTATGTATTTAGATCAGCTGTACCGTTCCTCATCAGGGTAAATACAACACTCACTTTCCATGTTCAGGTCCGCTCTTGTCCATTTTAAAACATATTGTTGGTTTGCAAATAGGAAAGTAAAAAGAAGGAACAACAGTCCAAGCCTTACCCATGTACGCTGCCCAGTGAAGAGCTCTTCTGTCCTTTTTGTCAAAAGCATTTATGTTTGCCCCCTTGGCTAAGAGCAAGTTCACCATCTAGAAGAAGAACGGCAAGTAAACCGACCCTGTAGATTACACACTCAACAGTTTATAAGAAATCATTCTAGCAATAAAATTGGGATCACAAATCCTTTTTAACACTAAATTTGTGAATTACACAAATACTGTTCAAAGGTGTGTGCATTAATGACACGGACTAGTGACAGCCAAATGTAATAAGTTTGGTGTCCATAGACGGAGCTGATAGCACACAGGACACTGGCTATTCTGGTGTACCTCAAATTCAGCTTTGCAAACGACCTGGGAGAGAAACTGGCCTGGAAGAGAAACATTGCTCTTAGTTTTTATTGTTAAGAACAATTTACGGGGTCTTCTTGTGGAATAGGACAAGATTCCTCTAGACCAGGATGTTATAAATCCTAGAATCTGCTTGATCTTTCGATGAGGAGAGTCTATTTCTTGCCACACCACAGTGATTTTCAGTAAGTTCCCATGTGCCCATGGTGGTGTAGATAAGCACCAGGCTGCTTCGCATACGACGCTGGCCTTTTAGACAGCATGACTAGGAGGTGAAAAGCTGCTTTCCCCATTGCCAATCATCCAACATTAAGCATAAAAAAAAATCAGGGGAAAAAGGAAAGCAACTGAATGGAAAACACATTCCACAGCTGTGTTTTTCATCAAACAGTCTAAAATAATAAATTATGAGCTGGATAACTGTCTTCTTCTCGTAAACTGCTTGGACATAGAGATCAGCTAATAACAGCATATATTCCTTTAACATTTCTGATGTACTGTATCCAAAAGCTCAGGAGCTTTAGATTATGATGGTTAAACATTACTATCTCTCTCCTACAGTGTGGTATTTTAAAGGCCAACCATCCTCATCGTTTTACAGGAACATTCCTCTTGTTTCTTTTAATTACAGTACAACTAATCAGCTTTTATTGACTGAAACTTGCTGTTCCAGTCTAATGTTTATATTCCATATCTAGAAATTTAGGTGTGGAACAGGTAAACAAGACTCCTTGCACACAGATCTAAAGACACTAGCAAAGCCCTTAACATAGGGGCTGTATTTACAGAAGTGGCACAGCCAGGTCTCCAAGTTATGCACATGCATGTGCTTCCATGGTAGCTCTGCAGTCACAGTCTTGTTTCTGCAGGTAGGATACATGTCACACAGTTTGGAAAGCAGATGAATGACAGGAATCATGGAGGTCAAGGATATGGGGCTCAGTCTAGACCTAGACACCACAGGTCAGCTGTTTGAGAAAATCAACGAACCAACCCATGATCAATTATGCTCCTAACCCACCTCGATGTGGCCATTCAGAGCTGCGTGGTGCAACGCTGTCCGTCCGCCTCGGTCAGAGACATTGACGCTGCTCAGCATGGGGATGATGACTTCTGCACACTTCACTGCCTTGTTCGCAGCCGCCACGTGCAACGGTGTCTGCCAGTTCTTGTCCCGAGCATTGACATCAGCCGAGTGCTTAATCAATACTTGCACTGCTTCCTGCAATGGCAACAGTTACATCCATAACCAGTTCAAATAAATACAAGGCCCATCTTCTTGACAGCTTAATTACATTACCTATGCATGTTACTTGTATACATCAGACATGGCCAGGAGGAGAGAAAGCAAATAACGTCTATCAAAACAACCTCCCAGGCTACTGCTGGAGTATGTACCACCTCTGCTATCACTTAGATCAATGTCCTAACAATCAAAGTTTTCCAGTTTGATTTTAAGACATACAAAGCTGTTTATGCAGAGAGCCCAACTTGTTTGGTTATTATCCTGGAGTACCTCTGGTCATTGTAACTGTGCTCTCATGGAAGATATTAATGTACTTATATGAGCTCACTGTAACAGAAAATATTTACAAAGTGAAAAGCACATCGTTTTGGACAGTAAAATCATAGCAAATTGCTGTAAGGGGTTTTTTTATAAACAGGAAAAAAGAGAAAATAAAACAGAATATGTGAAAATAAAATTTCAGCTTTGCAAAAACATGAGAATCACAGGCAAAGGTTGATGCTGATGTCCCCAAGTCAGCATTAGCATTCCTTCCCTCCCTAAGGGCCAAGCATAGGCCAAGGGTCTTCACTGCAAGATCCATTCTGTTAGTCTGATGCCAAATAAAATCTTTTAAGATTGGTTGGTTAAAGTGAATATTTCCCAGTGAGAAAATGTATCATTCTCTTTTGAGAAACTGTCACTGGAGAATTCACAATTAGTTCTTTCCTGCTTCTACTCATGTGTCTGCCATTAAGCATGTCAGATGAAAAAAGAAAAAGTCTCTCTCAATATCACATTTTGCTTCTTTTTCCTTTTTTCCCCCACAAACAGACAAAATATGAAGAAGCCACTGGGACACAGTAGCATTCAGTTAGTCTTCTCTGCTACTTACAATGCACAGCTGATAAGTGGTAGAGTACCTAGTCCTACATAGTACCTAATTCTTTTTCCATAAAATGAAAAGTTTTCTGGTAAGCCCAGCCAAAATTTTGTTTCTGAATAACAAACAAGTACAGTATGTTTAAATAGCACTTTTGTATCTAAAATGGCCCAGGAGCGTGACTGCAGTCTGTATCAACAGTACATCTATTATGAGTTTCACTACTTTGTCCTCAACCGATCTCAGCAATTTCCTTTCCAACAGCCATCTCACAAACTCTCCTCTAACAGACTTGTTCAGTTAGTGACACTGAATCTCTTACAGCATCAATAATGATATATCACTGTTGATGTCTCAACAGGATTTTGTTTTTTAAATTACATGCCTACTATTTTAAAAGTCATTTAAATGTAATTCACTGGAGACCTACCCAGTTGGGACAATTCAGTCAGCAGGAAAATGCATGCACTTTGACTCTTAATGAAGGAAAGAAAAACTTAAAGGAGGATTTTTAGAAGTAAATAGTAAGGACTGAAAAGTCTAAGCTAAAAAATATTTAGACTTTTTTAAAAAAAAATTTGCACCTTTCTTTTTTACATCTGCTACTCTGCTGCTCTATGAGATTTGTGAAAATCCTTATAGAGAAGTTTTAATTTTATTGCTATCGAGAGCATGAGCTATCCCTTTCTATTAACACAATTTCTACAGTCTGCAGCTCTGGTATAAGCCTTTGTATTCACTGTTTCTAGCTATTTCAAGTTATCAGCATGAAATCTCTTTACTTTTTCAAGCCATATAAAGCTGAAAGCTGATACATCCATCAACAATCCTGCACAGACATATCTGGGGGTTGTTGATTTGTAAATTAACACTTAAATCTCTAAAGACCACTTGAAAAATCATGAAGACTTAAGTAAAAATCTGTTCATGTTTTTAATCATTCTGTAAAAAGGTGCAAGGAGACAGCTTCCGAATCCTGTGAAAGCTTCTGTTTAGGCCCATCAGGGAACAGAAGATCAGGATTAGCCTCAAGTACCAAAGACCTGAAGATTGCCAAAGGGCAGGGAGAGCTTAATTGCTGCTTAAGGTCCAGGACAAAACAGACCAGGGTACTGGGCTTGGGGAAGAAAACAAAAAATAATTTCATGCAATACCAACTAAAGCATAACCATAAAACCCCAAAACATAACCAACATAAAACAACACAGAGTGGTACAACAATGAAGAGTCTGACCCGTCCTTTAAGACCACCTTCTCCCCACTCTTCCCCTCTTCCCAGGCTCAGAGTCCTGATCCTGGTGTTTTTACCTCCTCCTCCTCCCTTGAACAGTCCAGGGGAGCAGGGAGTGGGGGTTTCAGTCAATCTATTCCTGATAGCTTCTGCTGTTTGTCTCTCCTCAGGGCAGGTGGGCTCCGCATCAGTCCTCCCTGCACCTCCGCGGGGTAACTCACACACACGGCAGCCCTGCACGGGCTGCTCCGACGCGCATTTATCCCAAAGGCTGCAGCTCCTCTCTGCCTCTGGTGTGGGTCTGCTCTGCAGCACGCAGGCTCTCCAACACGGCCTGGGCCATGGCCGCCTCCTCACACAGTCTCTCGCCCATTTGGACACGGAGCTGCTGGTGGCTCTCAGTCCTGCCATTGCCCTCTATAGGTTGCAGGGGTACAGCCTGCGTTCTCACCATGGCTTGCAGAGGGGTTTCTGGTCTGGAGCTCCTCCTTCCTTCCTCCTTCTCTGGCTGAAGGGTCCACGTGGTCACGTACATCTTGTATCACTCTTACACCTCCTGCCAAGCACTTCAAATTCCCATCCCTAAATAGTGATCACAGGGGCACTAGATTGGCCCAGTCGGGCCAGAGGTGGGTCTGAACCCAGGAGCCGGGGGAGAGTCCAAAAACTCTTTACCAGGTCTTCACCGCAACCTGCTCCCCCTGTTACCAAGCAAAAACAGCTCCTTGCTAAACCATGACAGCTTCATAGTAAAAGATTGGTAATAAAACTCATAGGTGATCATTCTAAAAGCAAATGTGTTCACAGGAACTTCAAAACCTCCACCAAGTCCTACCTCACAACTTCTGGATCATGAATTCATCTCCTACTATCAATGTGAGCAATGCTATCTACTGCTGTCTACTACTGCTGTCTACTACTATCACTAACAGTTTCCTCCTATTACATCAAAGGTGCACATTGTTGTGCAATAAAGTAAAAGCAGCACTGAAAAAGCCTCAAAATGATGAATCTTGTTTCAAAATTATTACCAAAACTAACAATAATCGTATCAATAACAAAGAAAAAAAAAAGCAGGAGAAGAAAGATAAGTGTATTTATAAAATACATAGCCGATCACTAAAAGGTACCAAAGGCTGGTGCCCTCTGCTGCTGCCTCACTATTGCACCTGGGTACTCTGAGGTACCAGAGCTGCTGGCACAATGGAAGATAGTTTCTCACTGTGCCATTGGCCTTCAGCTGACAAAGACTTAAAGATGAGACACAAAGTCACAGAAAGACATAAATTTTCTGTTAGGACTGTCACTGACAATAACAATCATGTACTCTGACATATCCATAAAAATAAACCAAGCTCACTGCAATTCCCTCATCAGAAAGATTGTGGCTGTGTTTTAAGGCTTAAGCCTGACCTTTGTTTTCCAACATGGCTTTTTGCATTTTGCCTCATTACAGCATTCATACTCTATCAGATACTCCTTTCAGAGGGCTTCAGTGGATGCCAGCAACTGGAAAGCCCAGCCAGCAGCCAAACAATGTCCGAGTTCAGAAGCAAGCCCAGAATTCCTGCCTCCAGGCTTGGCAAGCACTGGGACTACTACAGAGGTGATTTAAGTCCATCAATCTCTGGAAGACAGCCACTCTCTGTCTCTTTTACAACCCCTCCCCTCATCCCCAGCAGTCAATTTGGTCTGCAGTTGGGCTCACTGTAAGTATTAGGAGTATAAAAGTATATAGGGAGGTCCAAAATGGAAAGCCAAGAATAATGGTGCAGTTGAAAACACGGTCATGCCTGAGCTGCATTCCTGGTAGTTATTGCTGTTCCTTTTTGAGATAACAACAGTAGTAGTACAACACAATGTCAGAAAATTTCTAGTTGTCAAGCAGAAGAAAATTGGACTAACCTTCCTTTACGTGTGAATCAAATGCATTAACAGAAAACCTAATGGATGCCTTGAAATGCAATTAAATAAAACAAACTATGTGGTAATACGCGTTGGATCACAACCACATTCACTCACTTCTGGCACATGCACAGACCACACACATCCATATGGATTTTTTCCTTTTTATTTTATGACTTGAAGATGATGTGGCCACTGTAGACCACTGTGGACTCTATCCCACTTCAGCCCTCGTCACCCACTCCAGCTGATGATTGCTCAATATGACTTGCTATGGTAACATAAGGCATTCAGCAAGGGGAAAATCAGCCACATGAAGTCTCAAAACCATCTATAACTAACTTGTAAAAGCTGGCCTCCAGCTGCAATGCTATAGGTCCTGCACACAGAAAATGCTTTCCCTGCTTGTGTCATGATGTTAGCTACCTACTGTGGTTCTGAGTAGTTTGCCGTTTCCCCCAGCATGTAGTTTGCATGCAAAAGCAGGGTAATAAAATCTTACTCACTTCACTTCTTGAAGCAACTGCTCGATGGAGAGGAGTCAGCCACATATTGTCCTTGGCATTAACACGAGCGCCTGCAAGTAAATAGTAGAGGTTACATCCATGCCTTGGGTGCGACACTGAAAGCCTTGCCCAACTGTTTCCTAGTAACACGAGCCGTATGCAGTACTCTCAATGTTCTCCATGGCTCTCCTGGCACTCTGTTCACGTTGGAAATGCATTTCCAGATCCGTGATAGACAGGAGCTGAAACCTGATTTGAAAGGAAAGGAAGGGGATAGGTCTGACTATTGTCAGAATTATCTTTTTTTACAGGAACCAAAAGAAGCAAGATTTGGTTTAGGGGATCATATATCTATGTATGTACCTGTATGTCTATGCATTTTTTTTAGATCAAGTGGCACAATTAGGGGAAAAAAGTAACCCTTTGCTCAGGGAACTACTGATGTCTGAAAACACAAGGAAGGGAACAAGCCTGAACTATCTCTTGTTTTCAGCTCCATGGGGCAGAGCACTAAAAGATGTAACTGCTTTCCTGCACCGCAAATCTTCCTGGGATCGAGAAACAAGGAAATGCTCTGGTTGAGAAGGAAACTGGACACATACTACCTAAATAATGTGGATGTTTTTCAGCAAACATGAAAATAAGATGGATGAAAGAAACTACCCTTTTGCCTTCCATGTGGTTCAGTGTTACTGTGCACTCCAACAAAGAGAGCTGCCTAAGTGGTTTGGAGTGGCTTGCCAGAATAAAGGGAGAATACTGAGCAAGTACAGTGATGCTGGCTGACTGCAGGGGGAAAAAAAAAAAAGGATCCTGTATATTTGTGTGATAAAACAGTTGCTTGAAAGAAATAATTCATTGATGTGATAAACCAGAAAAGAAATCTAGTGAGGAGGACTAGAGAAACTCATTTTCAAAAGGGCTTAACCTGAAAATGTTGTATCTCTCAGGTCTGCAAGTAGCAGTACTAGTACACTCAGAAAAAATGTAGAGAAGCACAAGCATCATGCACATAGCATGCACAAACCTCTGAACTTCAGGAACAAAGGGATTTTTAAGCTTCATTTTGCACCCTGACCTCAGTGCATACAGAAATCTGTAATTAAAAAATCACACTCTGAATCAGAAGTACTTTCTGGGAGCTATTTCTCAGGGTCATTAAGATGCTTGCCTCTGAATCACACTGGATACAGGGAATTGTGCTAGATAATCAGAGAAGGAACAAGTTCTTTCCTATTTCCACAAGTTGGGACATAATTTTTTGTCTGCAAGAAAAAGAAAGCTACTTTTATATCTATTTCAATGACTAGAGGCAATCCTCCAAACTCACCTCAAACCTGGTATCTGGTGATACAACCTGTCCTCTGGAAAAACACTCTTTAGAAAAGAAAATAATTTCAAAGAGTTTTCTAATGGACCTGTCTAAGCAAAGAAGCTGTTAAATTCTTGTCTCCACGAGAAGGTCATTATAGCTAATACACATTAATATCTGGACCTTTGCCTACACTGCCTGGGGCTCTATAGAGATCCAAGGCAACAAACTTCTCCCATCTATGAGCTGACAGACAGGACTCCAAGGTACCTTACCTTGCACTGATTTGATCTGATAGGTTTCTTGGTGGTGGCAAATTGCCTAGATGAATTTCTACTGATTTCCACCAAATACCTCTTTTGGGGTTTAGAAATTTATTTTGTATCTTACTGGGGTTTTTTGCCTCATGTTCTTAACTAAAGTTTCTTCTGGTTTATTTCTATCCATTTACTAACTCCTACAGATAGTTGCAAATCAGAAAGGTTTATGTGTGGAGTATCAAGGCATATTGGTGTCCATGAATATGATTAGAAAACCAAGTAAAGTGTCTACATCAGTAGTTACTCTTGCCTTTCATTTACTCTTTGAGAAATTTAAAGAGTTGCCAAGAAAACAGCTAAAGAAAATAATAAAAGCAAAATAATATCAGTATAAATAAAGTAATACACAGCATGCTATCAGCCTTTTCTTCCTCAGCTGTTTTCGACATCCCTTTACTTCTTTGTGCTTTGGGACTCTTTGTGTAACAAAGTGAAATTGCTTTTACATATCTAATTCAATGCATCAGCTGAATGTGATTTCTGTTGTTAAAAGATTCTGTTGTTAAATTCAGCTCTTGCCTGTTACAGGAGCCACAGTTGTCCATTTACTGAGGTGCACATTTTTTGAAGAGACTTTTCAAACTATTTCCCTCTGTACTGCCCATTTCATTCATCAAAATTCAGCATTTAGGTTCCCAGTAGTTCCTTCCAGGAAACAGTTAATGACAATGAAAAAACTTCACCAACACTGATGCACTCCTTCAGAGACAGACAATATCTGCCATTGCTCCCCAGCAGAGGTACCTGAGGAGCAATGCTCATATTTTCAAAGGTGTCATCTACACTTCACGAACTTGAGTGTCAATCCTGTAAGAGCATACGGGACAGCTCTTTGAAAGCACTGAGTAACACAGAAATCCAACTCTAAACATTAAGTGCTCTACAACATAATAAGGCACCTAAAATGAGTTCTGTCCAAAAATCAGAAGCTTAGTTTTCAAGTCCATCTGATAACACTTTCTCAAAATCACCCAGTTACCCCGTGTCCCTTCTCTTCATTCTTGACCAACTACCTTAACTATGTTTCAGTGTACTTCCTACAATACTCATGTATAAATACATGAATGAATTAATGTATTTATAAGGACAAAAAAGGCTGATAATACACTCAAATTGATGCATATAGTGTCCTTTGTAGTACAATCTTCCTTGAAAAGATAAGCTGCTTTCCCTTAACATCTTTTCTGGTAGCCACGACTGTCCACCCCATGAAATATATCACAGAATCACATAATCTTAAGGGTTGGAAGGGACCTTGAAAGATCATCTAGCCCAACCCCTCTGCCAGAGCAGGGCCACCTAGAGCAGATCACACGGGAACTCATCCAGGTGGGTAAAAACCCCCAAAACCAAATGGTTCAGAGACAAGCCTTTTCTCAGCCTCATCTTCTGCACTCTGCCCTTGGGAAGCCTCATATCCATGTGCCTGAAGAAAAGACTTGGCTGTTGGATTTGTTCTTTGAGCCTGATGCAGACATATAACATATAACATTACAAATATAATCATCAGAAAGGAAATTTCTGTAAACCACTCTAATATGGCTGTTCTGCAATCTTTGTCATCTTTCACTCTCCAATTTGTCTGCCAAAACAAGAAATAAATCTAAAATTGCCTCTGTTCTTTTGAGATCTGAAATAAACAACCCAATGCTGGCTTTCAGGAATAAAGTTAACATCTCTATCCTAACCGAAGTACAATTTTCCACCCAGCATATCTGCCAAAACCACAGGTCTCTAATAAATCTAGATTCTTCAGTCTAAATCTTCTTAAATTAGGGATGGTCAACAGAGGATACACTTTTACTAACACAGATCACTGAATGAACAGGTGAAGCAAAGGCAAGATGCTGCTGCTGTTCACAGAGAAATCACAATAACAAAGATGTGTTTATAACAACTCATAAATCTGCTCTGCCAAATCTCACTAACCTCCAAACCTGATCTTGGTTATAAATACTGATGCTCATCATGAGTAATGATACTTCAGAGATTAAAGGATAATGAGTAGGTAGAATATGCAACACAAGAATCATTTTGAATCATGCTGAGTTAGTTGATAAAGTTCAACACAGTTCCTGCATACCGAACCCCAGCTCAGTCCCACTCACACAAAGTCTAATTTTTAAAAATCCACATTATAGATTTGTCACACAAAGGTTTTATTTTGGCGTTTGAGGTTTCTTGATATATAAAAAAATCCAACACATAAGCACGGAATCATAGAATCACAGAATGGTAGGGCTGGAAGGGACCTTTAGAGATCATCTAGTCCAACCCCCCTGCAGAAGCAGGTTCACCTAGATCAGGTCGCATAGGAACATATCCAGGTGGGTCTTGAAGACCTCCAAGGAAGGAGACTCCACAACCCCTCTGGGCAGCCTGTGCCACTGCTCCATCACCCTCACAGTGAAATAGGGTTTTTTTATATTTAAGTGGAACTTTTTGTGTTCCAGCTTCATCCCATTACCCCTTGTCCTGTTACTAGCTACTATAGAAAAAAGGGATGTCCCAACCTCCTGACACCCTTTAGATATTTATAAATGTTAATAAGATCGCCCCTCAATCTCCTCTTCTGCAGACTAAACAGCCCCAGTTCCCGCAACCTTTCCTCATAAGGAAGATGTTCCAGTCCCCTGATCATCTCGGTGGCCCTGCGCTAGACTCTCCCCAGCACTTCCCTGTCCCTCTTGAGATGAGGAGCCCAGATTTGGACACAGGACTCCAGATGAGGCCTCACTAAGGCAGAGTGGAGAGGGAGAACCTCCCTTGACCTGCTGGTCACACTCTTCTGGATGCATCCCAGGATGCCATTGGCCTTCTTGGCCTTCTGGCTCATGTTTAGTTTATTATCAACTGGGACTCCTAGGTCTCCATCTGCAGAGCTGCTCTTCAGCAGTTCAACCCCCAGGCTGTACTGGTTTGTGGGGTTGTTCCTTCCCAGATGCAGGACTCTGCACTTGTCCTTGTTGAACCTCATGAGTTTCCTCTCTGCCCAACTCTCAAGCCAGTTGAGATCCCACTGAATGGCACCACAGCCTTCTGGGGAATCAGCCAGTCCTCCCAGTTTGGGGTCATCAGTGAACTTGCTGAGGGTACACTCTGTCCCCTCATCCAGGTCGTTGATGAAGATGTTAAACAAGACTGGCCCCAGAACTGATCCCTGTGGAACTCCACTGGCCACAGGCCTCCAACTCGATTTTGTGCCATTGATCACCACCCTCTGGGCTCTGTCATTCAGCCAGCTCTCAATCCACCTCACTGTCCACTCATCCAAGCCACACTGCTTGAGCTTTCTGATGAGGATGTTGTGGGAGACAGTGTCAAAAGCCTTGCTGAAGTCAAGGTAGATGACATCCGCTGCACTCCCCTCATCCAGCCAGCTGGTTATGCATAGCCTTCCATAGAAGGCTATCAGGTTGGTCAAACAGGATTTCCCCTTGGTGAAGCCATGTTGACTCCGCCGATAAACATCTTATCCTTCATATGTTCAGTGATAACATTCAGGATGAGTTATTCCATCACTTTTCCAGGGATGGAGGTGAGATTGACCGGCCTGTAGTTTCCTGGGTCGTTCTTCTTGCCCTTTTTGAAGACTGGCGTGACACTGGCCTTTCTCCAGTCCTCAGGCACCTCGCCTGTCCTCCATGATTGTTCAAAAATGATGGAGAGAGGCTTAGCAATTACATCAGCCAGCTCTTTCAGCACTCTAGGATGCATTCCATCAGGCCCCATTGACTTATGAGTATTAAGCTTGGCCAATATGTCTTTAACCTCTTCCTCTTCCACCCAGGGCAAGACCACTGCTGTCCTGGCCATCCTGTTATCCTTGCCAGACTGGGCTTCCTGAGGGGCAGCCTTGGCTGTAAAGACCGAAGCAAAGAAGGCATTCAGTACTTCGGCCTTCTCTGTAGACTCAGACACCTGTATTTTATAGTGTTGACTGGCCAAACCCTATAGCCTGAGGAAGACATTTTGGCAGTGAGGTGCTGGAACTAATTGTCCCAGAAGAACACTACAAAGTCTTCCTTCCATCATTAGGAATGTGAAAGAAAACAAAAATGTTCACCAATATATTTTTTGATATTTTTGGAATTCAGGGGAGAAATGGGCAGAAAAGCTTCACCTTTCTCTTTATGTAGATATTGCCTGTGCTGTCACTTGTAAAACCTGAAAAAAGATGTTGCTTCTGCAGTTCTCTCACACCACAATGGAACAAATGTATGTGACTTAAAACACACACTCCAAGAACACATGCACAGATGAAGTCCATTAACTCCTGCCTCCCACTGAAGAAAATCATGTTTGCATTTAGCGTATTGAAAACTCACCCAATCATAAACTGTCAGCAGAGGAATGTTCATTTAAATCATTTTGATGGCATCAGAGTAAGAGCAGAAAGATCCGATGTATGATGTTATGTCCAACTAGTTACCCTCATTAAGCAATTAGGCAACTCAAAAAGCCCCTTAAAATGTACAGAGGAAATACATAGCTACAGTAAACTGCATTCTTGTTTTCTGCCCTCTCCACGTGTGGTTAGGCTGGGGGTCCATTAGCAGCCTGATCTAACTTTTAAATTGGCTGATTCTCTAAGCAGGGGGCTGGATCAGGTGACTTCTAAAAATCCCTCCCACTTGTTAACCCTTCCACTGAATTATTCTGGAATTCAAGGCCGGAAATTAGAAAGTTTCTCACAAACAAAAGCCTGAAATAACTTTCTAAAAAACCCCATGCAATTCATTTGAAGAAATAATTTAATAATTCATGAAACAAATCATATAGACACTTGTTCCATAAGGTTCCTTTCAATTCCACATTCTTAAACCCACATAAACTTTACCCTTACAGTTCTCCAGCTTAGCAAAAGTCTGGCTTTGCAATCTCCAAGCACATCCCAGAGTTTGTCTTTAATTATGTGTTCTTCTTGTGAGATGTCTGCTTTATGCTTTGTTCTGACATTTTGATCATGTTTTTTGTCACTACAACAGTTTGGATATATTTGGTTTTATTTTTTGTTTAGATACATCTTACTGCATAGTTTCTATTCTCCAAATCAACTTCATGACTCTTAGAAACACATTTCTAATGTAAATGCCACTTACAATGCATCTAAACTCATTCAATTTTTTTGCTACTATTCCATAACAATTTTAGCTTAACAGGAATTTTTGGCTTGTATCGCAGGACATGAGCCCACATTTCAAATACGTACTTCAGCAAGTTTCTGAATCCATAAATATTGTCAGTTTGAGTGCTTCAGAAGTTTTTAAAAATCCACAGAATAGTTTGCTTTGTTTATTAATTCTGCTCAGTCACAGTGCATGTTTTATAATTGTATCCCCAAATTGAAATATATTTTCTAACCTTGCAATAACTGCAACCAGCTATATAAAACTCAGAAACAGGCACTGCCCAAAGCTCATTTGTATATATTTGGCTGGATATTCCCTGTAGCTTTAAAATCAACTCATTCATAACAGTGAGGGACACTACCTTACCTGACAAAATGAGAAGCTCAATGATATCTGCATCCCCCAGGAATGATGCAACATGAAGAGGAGTTCTTTTCTCAGCATCCTACAAAACCATAGATTGTGCGGTTATAAAAAATGGTTAATAACTACAAGTGTTAAAGAGCAATGGATTTGTATACAGTATTTATTTTTCTATGTGTATTTCTGTTTATAATGAGAAATGCAATCTCAACCAGTGAAAGAACAAAATTCAAGATGTGACCAACACACTTCTTCCTAATCACCCTCAATTTTTTTATCACTTGGTTCCACCGGACCTTGCAGAGACAGTGTCTTTACTCTGATATCCTGTTTACAGGAAGATTAGATCAAATAAAATATGAGGAAAGACATCATCCTTAGGTCTCTTTTGGAAACACTTTCCACTTTAAGTATTGCAGCGACATAATTCAGATGTTTCTGGACATTAGATTTTGTGATATGGTTTCCATCAATCATGTAACACCAGATCCTTCAGATGGATATCTCTGGAGAATGGTTTGGGACCACACAAAAGGTAAGACACAGTCTTCTCAATTTGTAGATTCTTGCATATCATTTACCCTGGTTGTCTACAGGAGCCCAAAATGAGCCTGTACACCTTGATCAATCTTTAAACACAAAGAAAATATTACCAGTCAGATGTGTGCTTTTAAGCTTAGAAAAATTACTAATAATCATCATACAACTTCTGAACTACTTCTGTCTATTTAATTTTCAGCCTTCAGAAGTAATATTTTCAAGATTTTCTTTCCTGACTTCAAGGAGTTAAAATACAGTGTTTACAAAAAAATATATTTTCTTTTACTGCTTTATTCAGATGATCCCCCAAAACAGGCCTTTAAAAGAAGCTAAACATTGTCATATGGGCAATAAAAATCATTGGAACCACTAACATTGCTAATGATGCTATTTGACCTCTGTTTCCAGTCCTAAACGTATTTCATTTTGGTTCCTTAACCTCTAATACAAGAAAAGTTCTAAGAGACTTATCAATCAAACATCAAATTACAATCTACCAGTGCTAAATACTGTAAGGTAGTAACACATTCAACACTTACTGCAAATGACAACAACACAAAACCCCTACTGGTATTTTACACTCTCCCTGAAACATATCTCTGAGCCTGTCAAGTAAAGTGCCACTTCTAACATACCCAAGAGGTCATCAACCACAAGCTATTTTGGACTATATTCAAAGTATGCTATAAATGTGGACAAATCAGTGCAGAACCATTTGTCATGTGAATGCCGAAAAATGATTTCCAGCACTGCAAGACACAGAGCCATTCGTCATGAGAATAAGCCGTATTTAATTTTTATATTTGAATGTTTTTTCCAATCATATATACTCTATGTACTCCTCAAGTTCTGCTGCAGTGGATTTTGAGCTTACATACTGGGTATGCACATATAAAATTCAGAAGACAGATTGCATGACACCTTGGTTGTCCCAGCTCAGAGGGAAAGATATTTTACAGAACTTCACCTCCTTACATACTAGGCAAATTAAAGCCATATTAAGCAGTTTCTGTTCCCCAGTGTGTGCTCAAGAACTGAAATCATAAACTGGATTCTCTCATATGCTCTGTTCCTACGCTATAATCCACCACAAGTTAGCTTTTACAGGCTATATGAGTGCTTATGAGACCTTTCTTAAATATTTCTTTGTATTACCTACCTGAAGGCTATCCAGGTCAAAAAAATATACTAAGATTGATTAAACATTTGTACAAAAATAGTCAGGTTTATTTGCTTTTTTAACTTGTTCATTTGAATGCATGAATCTCTTTAGCACAGAATAGTAATTGTAATAGCTATTGTACCTGTCAGTGATAAATGTTGTGGTAGCTTCTTGCAACACAGCCAAGTTTGGCAACAGAACTAAGTAGTTTGAAGTTGAATGCTAATGACACAAAACTTAGCAATTTTCTGTATCAAGGAACAAAGGCTATTCAGTGCTCTATTGATTATAAGCAATATTTTACCCTAAATTTTAAATCTGATGGAAAATTGATAGTTGAGGGAAGAAAAGACATGAAACAAAACTAGAACTTTTATCTTTCTGTAACAGGAATAACTCTGTAAATATTCTCAGTTTTCACTTTTTAAAATCAATGCACAATCCTACCAAAATAAGTAAGAATCAAGTCTTCAGACACAGAAGGGTTTAGTCACTCAACTGAATTAAAGCTTAATTACTCCAAGAGGTAAACAATCTAAACTTTCTCCATTTATCACAACCAAGCATAAATCAGAGTTCACCCTCATGAACAAGCAGATGACAAAAGGCAATGTGTGGTATAGAAAATTAATAACACATGAAAGAGCCCTACAGGCAGCATTTTCAGGACTTTAGCAGGGAAAAGTCCACACACAACGCCTGCAACTGAGCGTGCAGTTGAGCAACTCTATGAAGGAACATCTTCAAGTTCCTGTTTACACTCCGCACAAGGCTGACACAGAAATAGAGGAACTGAGACATCTGCATGTCTGTCCAACTACACTCGAGTCCTCCTCAAAGCCATATATCACTTCAGGAACATTTAAATAGCCCAATGGCTTTGCATCTGGCCTGAAGACTACTCACAGAACCACAGAATCACGGAATCTTAAGCTATGGACACTCAGCTACAGATGTCACTGTGGCACAATCATAGTAAAAGGGGTACAAATAAGTAAATCAATACTGACCTAAAGACTGAAGACAATAAACACAGAAAGATCTGGCAATATCCCAAATGTGAACATATATCATCAAGGCAAGGAGAGGAGGCAGGGGGAAGAAATTAGAACAGGATTATAAATAGCACTAAGACAAATGATCAGACCTGCTTCAAGTGTAGTTCTGAGAGGAACGAAAAATCAGTAAGAAACAGTAATACAAGCTAAACAATGACTAGAGAATAATGCTGAAATGAGAGAAACATTCTCTCTCAAAAATAGCGTTAGTGATTTACATTACTTCACAAAAAAGATGATGGTATATTTTAACATTATTTGTACTTTTTTTGATTGAGCTTATTAATTATTTATAAACAGGCCATTGAGGACAGAAGGCCTCATGAAGAAAAACACTCAACACACACTTAAACTGTTCAAGTGATCACAGTGACACTGATAAGGCTCTTCACAGGCTTAAAGTTAAGGCCAGTCCTTAAGTGCTTTATTGGATCAGTGCCCCAGAGCACGTGAAGATTAGGAGCATGGTGGCTTGGATGAATCACATCAGCTTATGTAACATACTCAGAAAAAGGGCAACGTTAAGAAACAGGGCAAAAGCTTCTCCTCAACACAGCCTACATCTCAAAATGAATTTGAACTTTTTTATCAACCGCAGCTGTTCAGATCAGAAGATGTCTTGGGCAGTTATTTACTACTAAAATATAAGTGAAACTGCTACAGAAAATAAATGCCTGTATCCTCTTTTTGTCACCATACTGCCTGTGCAGCCAAACAGGAACACCTCAGCACAGAAGGAAGTGGCAGAGAAATCAATTTAATTGAGTTTGCCTAGTAAGAAGTGTTTGGATTCTCACCACCTCCAAGTGAGCAGGGATCTGCCTGAGGGACAGAATAAACTAAACTGTATTAGAGGCACATGAATGGCTACAACTTTCATTAATACAAGTCTAAACAAACCAAACCCAGAAAAACATTCTTACTCATTATAGCACAAAGTAGCTGGTACCATTAAATAACTTAAATGTTCAGACACAACTTGACTTCAGGAAAATTAAATATGAAGAACTGGTTAAGAACTATTTAAGAGGCTAAAAGCAAATAAACAGCTACTTCTTGGGCTATTTACAACCACTCAGAGCCAAAAGCTGATGCTGTGCAAAGAAAATCTCTGCTGCTTCAAGGATTTCCTTTCTCTCACAGGTTCTTTTATCAGAGCCTGTAATTCACAAAGGAAATTTAAATGCTTAACTGTGAGCACTAGCTGGGAGGTGAAAGTCAACCTGTATAACTCATTAGAACTCATGAGTTCTTTCTTTCGCTACTACCAGTCACAGAAGTTACCATCTCAAACTGTAGATCCTGGTTCCAGCATCTCTCATCCCCTCAGTCTTCAGTTTGCCTTCAGAAACAAAGATCTCTCTGGACTGAGTCCTTACTTGTCAAGTACGCTTGAGGCAGAAGAGGCAAATGCACTCATCTTCTAGAGATGAGAAAAAGTATCTTCTCTCTCCCACCCCATCTAACATTTTCCTTCTATGAGGCTGACAATAGATTTCATGATACAACTACATTAAAAAAAAAATACTAATCTTAGATTGATAGAAATTATTATCCCAAATTAATGGAAATATTTTTCATCTTTATAGCAGTGAGTTTCCAACATAAGGCTCAAAAGCTAGAACTAAATAACTCCATTTTTATAAATGCAATATTGCTTTTTGGGAGGTTGATGACATGGGAGCATACATCACTCATAAATTGATGGGAAAAGCATGGTATTTCAGGCTGACATTGCTGCCTTTGGAGAATGTGAAGCAGCTACAGCCAAACCCTGTCATGAGCTCTTAATGGCCTTTATAACCTTAACTGTCTCAAACATTATGAGGGCAACAATAACATGAGTCACTAGCACGGACAGATATATAGAGATACACACACACACACATTATGTATTAAAAAAACCTTAGTACCCATTGGTATATTAGCACGCTCTACAAAGCAACTCCCAATACTTTAGTACACTCAGAAAACTCCAGCAGAATCTTCTTCACAGTTCAAACATCTTCTTAATAAAATACAAAGAATTATACTTATTTTATGAAAGAAAAAATTATTTCTTCTGAAGTCATGCTGGTTGCGTTGCATCACAAACATCCATTTTAGTATTCAGTTTCCTCACACTCCTGACAATTGCTCAGAATTTCCTTCTTATGGAAAAAAAAATATTCTCCAGCACTTCCCACTTAAATCAACAGCATATCAAACCACTAAATGACCACTTGAAATTTAGCCAGCACCAAACTGTCATATTCTGTCAAAGCAGAAGGCTTCCAAAGCTCTTGAATAAATCCTCCAGAAGACGTTTCAGCATAGTAGAACTACATCTAGAAAAGGCATGTTTACTTCCAGGACAGCTTTATTCTCCTGTGTGTCTCCATAGTCCCAAAAAGGAAATCATCATTCCTTGGAAGAATGCAGAGACAAGGGTCTGGTTCCCAAGATTACTGAAATACATATTACAGTCTCTCTTAGTCCCAAATCAAACTGAATGACAAGCAGTTTTTCACATTACCTACCCCAAACATATAGAGCCCTTTGACATGGCTTGAACCCGTAGGAATAACTACAGCCTACCTAGATTTGATGGCTCTGCAGATCTCTTTTCACTAAAATAAGACAAATTCCTCTAAATTATTACCTCCTCCTAACCTATGTTGTTTTAGTGTGAGTGGGGGACCATTTGCCCAAGCAGCTCTTGGCAGCGCTGAGCAGTAAGAAGGAGCTTCTTCATCTGGAAAAGTATTGAGCAAAGAGTCGTAGATCAAAAGAGTCGTACATCAAAGATCACTATGGAGCAACCATGCTCCAGTAGAAGGAATTAAGTTTTGGGAAGGCAGATGTTGCCTTCAACAGTACCACTGTCGGGAGGGTGGCATGGGAGAAATATATGTATACTCTTTACTTTTATAAAAATACAAATGCAATAGAAGATATTCTGGGGAAATCAAAGTTTTGCATCTCTTTTGTTTTTCAGGGCTTTATCCAAGAAAACAACAACAAAAAAGTCGCATTAGAGGATAAAGAGTAAAAACAGGGAAAGAAATGTCTGGTTTGGCTTGCAAACTTCTCATCCAATTGGGGAGAAGGTTTTTTTCTAAATTTTTTTTTTGCCTTTTTTGTTTGACCCTGGAATTTTTAAAGGGAAGCTAAAATGGAAGACTGAGACCAAACCAGAAATTTTATAGGAAAGTTTTTGGTTTAGTGATTAGAAAATCACAACATAGCACATAAGAACTGGACTCTGCATATGTAGGGTGCTGCTCAGCTGCATGTATTAGATCCCACTGGATCCAGAATAATCCCTAGATTTTGGGAGTCCTTCCTCACTCTTCAGAAAGTAAAAAATCACCCCCAAGTTCCTCATCTACACTCACTTACCATGATCACCCAGATATCTCTAAATGTATCAAAAGACAAGTGTAGAAGATGTCTACTTGAAATGAATCTGTAGGTCTGTATGGTCCATCCCAACATCTCAAGTGTCTTGTGAAACTGCCCACAGACAGACCACTTTTCCCCTGCTGATAGTGTGTGTTCAGTACTCAGTGGTAGGGAATTGCTGACTGCCAGACAACTATAACTCTATCCAGGTCCTCAAGGTGCAAAAGTAGCATCATCTTCTCCCAAAGCATAGCTAGGGACTGGAGAGGCCAAAGTGACCATTACAGTGGCAGAACAAACTAATATCACACTTCTAAGCTAAATAGTTTCAGCTTCCACTTTGTTGCAAAAAGTGACAATTACAGCAGCATAGGTTTCCCAGCTTGGAAAAATACTAATTATTTTACCAGATAAAAAAAAGTGTAACATTCTGAACTTCTCATTTCTTTAAACTCTTTCCTCTGAGATTAATTTTCATATAGTAAGTATGCATAGACAGCCCTAATTTTGCATAGATTCTCCATGTGCTTTTTCCTTTTGTCCTCCAAATACCCCTCTTGCTGCAGATTCAAAAAAATCCCAATTTTTAGAACTTCAGAAATCCGGAAAGCTTGCTGCAAAAACTGAGTTTTATTTTCCTTCCCTATCCTATCTATATTTCAATTATTCCAATATTAACACAGCTAATGAAAACGATCAACAAAGTACATATTGCTGCCAAAAAGTGTCAGAATTTCCTCTCACATGACAACAAAGCACTAGAGAAACACTAACATGGAAGTAATTAAAACATTCTTAAAATAGAAATGTAAGCATGTGGTGCAAACAGTCAGCTCACAGCCCAGGGAGGAAAAATGCTATTTTCTGATCTTTCTTTGGCGACATTTTAAGTATTTGACACTTGTCTGCAATCACTAATCACTATCCAGAACAGAATTTGTGTTGACCACTATTTTTCTCATTATTACAAAGCATAGCTTTGGGTTTCATTCCTTTTAAAACAGCTGTTCAGACAAAGCATTCTTACATTTTAGCATCATTACATTTAGCAGGCTTTTAGCATCTTAAATTGTGTTCAATTACTTTTTTCTGTTAAGGACTATAGTACTTATCATGAGGAGCATCAGGGAACATGAGTGAGAGATAGACTTCTGGGATCATACCCTACCCTTCCTGCAGCAGGTCAAACAGGGTGATACAACACCTAACCTAACAGGAGGATTCTCATTCCTCTCCTTGCCCAGATGAATCTAGCAACTCAAGGGACATGGCAACAGGCTGCTGCCTGCACAGCAAATGAGCATCTTCTGCAACTACTCCACCTTCTCAGGTGTCCTTATCCTCACAGAACAGGTATATGGCTCTGCAAATAGAGTTGAAACAGTGATCAGGATGAGGGTTCACCCTGACTGGAGGAGTTAACAACATTCAGAGAGCCAGTGCCCAACATCAAAACTATAAAGCAGAAAAAAAGATGAGTAATCGTCATAGGAGACTCCCTTCTGAAGGAAACAGAAAGGCCAATATGCAGACTCAACCACCTTCTTAGGGAACTCTGCTGCCTCCCTGGAGTGCAGATAAAAGATGTGAGGAGAAAACTCCCAACTCCAGTACAGCCATTGGATTATTACCTATCATCCATTATTGATTTTTCATGTGGACAGCAATAAAGTAGTGACCAGAAGTTTAAAAGCTATCAAGGGAGATTTCGGGGACTTGGGATGGCTGGTAAAGAGATCAAGAGCACAAGTAGTGTTCTTCTCTATCCCTTTGGTTATGGGGAAAGATGAGGTACCTGGAAAAAACATTAATACCTGCGCCAAGACTGGTGCTACTGACAAAATTTTGGGGTTTTTATCATGGGGCAGTTTACAGGGCACCAGGGCTACTTCAAAGAGATAGGCTATACCTGTCACAAAGAGGAAAAAGGATACTGGGCCAAGAGTTAGTGGGTCTAGATTTGAAGGGGGAAAGGGGTAAAACCAGGCTTGACAGAGGGTGTAGCATGCTGGTGTCTGAGGGATGGTCTGCTGCCAACACCCTTGGGTCTGCCACTTCAGTGGAGGCAGGAGATGGAGATCTTTGTGGAAGCAGGGAGACAAGTGTTAATGTGCTGGGGGCCACAGAAACCCTTGAAAATGGTCACGTGAGGGTCAGGACTTCTTCCCTGGATCAGTAACCCATCTGAAGTGCATCTACACCAACGCACACAGTGTGGGCAAAAAATAGGAAGAGCTGGAAGCCACTGTGCACCAAGGGAAGCGTGACATCACCACTACTACAGCAAGGATGAGTCACATGACTGGAGTATTACACTGGATGGCTACAGACTCTTCAGAAGGGTCAGGCAGGGCAGGAGAGGTGGAGGGGTAGCCCTCTATGTTAGGGAGTACCTTGACTGTTTAGAGGTCAGTAATGGGGAGGATAGGGTTGAGTGTTTATGGGTAAGAATCAGTGGGAAGGACAACAAGGGGGATGTCATGGTAGGAGTCTGCTACAGATTGCCCAATCAGGATGAGGAGGTAGATGAGATGTTCTTTAGGCAGTTGGGAAAACTCTCAGGATCACTGGCCCTTGTTCTCAAGGGGGACTTCAACCTATTGGATGTCTGCTGGGAATACAGCACAGCAGAGAGGAGACAGTTCAGGAGTTTCCTGGAGTATGTGGAAGATCACTTCTTCACACAGCTGGTGAGAGAGCCAATGATGGAACTTGCTGGACCTGGTGTTTGTAAACAGCGAAGGTCTTGTGGGGGATGTGATGGCTGGAGGCTGCCTTGGGCATAGCGATGTGAGATGACTGAGCTCGTGATCTTCAGAGGAGCAAGAAGGGAGGTCAGTAGAACTGTTATTTTAGATTTCCAGACTTTGACCTGTTTAGGAGGTTGTTTGCCAGTGCCCCTTGGCAGGCAGTCCTTAAGGGCAAAGGAGTTCAGGAAGACTGGATATTCTTCAAGAAGAAAATCTTAAAAGATGTAGGATCAAGCTGTCCCCATGTGCAAGAAGATGAGCCAGTGGGGCAGAAGACTGTCCTGGCTGAATAGGGAGCTTCTGTGGAGCTCAGGAGGAAAAAGAGAATTTATGATCTTTGGAAGAAAGGCCAAGCAGCTCAAGAGTACTACAAGGATGTTGTGAGGTCATGTAGGGAGAAAATTAGAAGGGCCAAGGCACAATTAGACTTAAGCTGGCCACTGCTGTAAAAGACAGTAAGAAAAGTTTCTATAAATCTATCAGCAACAAAAGGAGAGCTAAAGGAAATCTTCACCTTTTAATAGATGCAGAAGGAAGCTTAGTGACCAAGGATGAGGAAAAAGGCTGAGGTACTTAATGCCTTCTTTGCCTCAGTTTTCAACAGTAAAACTAGGTGTTCTCTAAGTGCCCGTCTTCCTGAGCTGGAAGACAGGGGCAGAGGACAGAACAAAGTCCCCTTAGTCCAAGGGGAAATGGAGTGTGACCTGCTGTTCCATCTTGACTCATGCAAGTCCACAGAGCCGGAAGAGATCTACCTGAGGGTGCTGAGAGAGCTGGCAGAAGTGCTTGTCAAGCCACTTTCCACCACCTGCCAGCAACCCTGGCTTACTGGAGAGGTGCCAGTGGGCTGGAGGGTGGCAAATGTGATACTTGTCTGAAAGAGGGCCGGAAGGAAAATCCTGGGAACTACAAGCCTGTCAGCCTGATCTTGGTGCCTGGGGAAGGTTCTAGAACAAATCATCCTGCATGTCACTGTGAGACACATACAGGACAACCAAGGGCTCAGGTCCAGTCAGCATGGCTTTTTTTGTGAAAGGCAGGTCCTGCCTGACTAACCTGATCTCCTTCTATGACAAGGGGACTGTTGTGGTTTTGCCCAGTCAGCAATGAAGCACCATGATATGTCTCTTGCTTGGTGTCCCCCATCTACCCCCACCCTCTTTGGGATGGCAGAGACCCAGTGAAATGGGAGGAAAAAAGATAAGCAAGGTTGTTGTGGATTGAGACAAGGGCAGGGAGGGCTCACTGTCAATTACGGTCCTGGGCAAAACAGAATCCAGTACTCAACTTAGAGAGGAAAGTAGGAAAGTTTATTCTACTACCTACAAGAAACAGAAGAGAAGCAAAAAGGGGGTAGGATGATGAGAAAATTACAACCAGTACTTTTAAGATCTCCCTCTCCCATCCCTCCTTTCTTCCCAGGCCCAGCTCACTGCTCCTGATATCTCTACCTCCTCCTCCTTCAACAGCTATGGGGGGCAGGGAATGGGGGATGTGTTCAGTCCTTCATAGATGGGCTCTGCTGCTTCTCTCTTCTCAGATGAGGACAACTCCTGGCATTATCCCCCTGCTCTGACACAGGGTCCCTCCCCCAGGACACAGTCCTTAATGAACTTCTCTGATGTGGATTCTTCCCAGCAGCTACAGCTTCTGCCGATAAAGGGACCCTCATACGGACAGTCGTTAACGAACTTCTCTGGTGTGGGTTCTTCCCAACAGTTGCAGCTTCTGCAGATACAGGGTCCCTCCCTTGGGATATGTCCTCTTCTGGGCATAATTTTAACAAACTTCTTTGGCGTGGCTTCTTCTCCACAGTTACAGCTTCTGTGAATATGGGGTCCTTCCCATGGGACACGGCCTCCTCTGGCCATAGTCACTGCCCCAAGCACGGGGTCTTTAATGAAGTGAGTCATTGCCCCGTGCAAACAAATCACTGTTTCACCAGTCCTCTCTGCAAGATGCAGGGGAGTCTCTGCACTAGCACACCTCCTCCTCTCTTCCCTCACTGACCTTGGAGTCTGCATAGTCCCTTGTCTCTCTCTCCCAACTCCTTGCACCACCACCAGCTGGAAAAGAAGAAGGGGCAGAAGAATGAAGAACCCTCCTCTTCCAGCTTCTTTCTTAAAAAGTGATCGTGAAGGTGCCTAGTTGGCTCAGCCCCAGAAGTGGGTCTGGCTCAGAGCTGGGGAGAGTTTCGAGCAACTTCTTACAGGAGCCACCTTTACAGCCCCTTCCCCATTACCAGAAATGGCTGTCATGTCAAACCATGACAAGGACCCACTTAGTGGATGAGGGAAAGGATGCAGATGTGGCCTACCTGGACTTTGGCACAGTCTCCCACAGCATCCTCCTGGAGAAACTGGCTGCCCATGGCTTAGATGAACCTATTCTGTATTGGGTGGAAAACTGGCTGGATGGCAAGTCCAAGAGAGTGGTGGGGAAGTGGTGCTCCTCAAGGGCTTGGTGTTGGGGCCTGTTCTGCTTAACATCTTTATCAATGATCTGGATGAGGGGATAAGGTGCACCGCCACTAAGTTTGCTGATGACATCAAGTTGGGAGGATGCATAGGTGTGCTTGAGGGCGAGAAGGCCCTTCGGAGGGACCTGGACAGGCTGAAGCAATGGGCTGAGGCCAATTGTATGAGGTTTAACAAGGCCCAGTGCCAGGTCCTGCACTTGGGCCACAACAACCCCATGCAACACTACAGGCTTGGGGAAAAGTGGCTGGAAAGCTGTCCAGCAGAAAGGGGCCTGAGGGTGCTGGTCGACATTTAGCTGAACAGGGGCCAGCAGAGTGCCCAGGTGGCCAAGAAGGCCAATGGTATCCTGACCTGGATCAGAAACAGTGACCAGCAGGACCAGAGAAGTGATTGTCTCCCTGTATTCAGTGCTGGTGAAGCTGCACCTCAAATACTGTGTTTAGTGTTGGACTCCTCACTACAAGAAGGACACTGAGGTGCTGAAGCATGTCCAGAGGCAGGTGACAAAGCTGGTGAAGAGTTTGGGGCACAAGTCTGATTAGGAGCAGCTGAGGGAGCTGGGATTATTTAGCCCGGAGAAGGCTGAAAGGAGACATGATCACTCATTACCTCAAAGAGGGATGTAGCGAGGTGGAGATCAATCTGTTTGTTCTCTCCAGTAATGAATAATAGGACAGGAGAAAATGGGCTCAAGTTGCAGCAGGGGAAGTTTAGATTGGAGATCAGGAAGAACTTTTCCACAGAGAGAGTTAAGAAGCATTGGAAGGAGCTGCCCAGGGAGGTGGTGGAGTCACCATCCCTGCAGATACTTAAAAACACATAGATGAGGTGTTGAGAAACATATTTTGTGATGGGCTTGGCAGTGTGAGGTTACTGGTTGGACTCGATGATGTTAAAGGTCTTTTCCAACCAAAATGATTCTTCATTTAATTATTCATTTAATATCACACCTGACAGTTGAGAGCATCTCCCTAGTGACCATCACTACCACACTTGCAGCCAAAGAATACAAAAACACTTGAGAACCCTACAAAAATCTTGTACAGGAAATGCTATTTTGAAAAAAAATTACATGAGATACAGAGGAAATTTTAGGATTGTGTTCATCTAGGTTGTTTGCTGGGGGCGGAGAGGGTGTTGGTTGGTTTTATGCCTTTTCTTTGTTTTTTTAAGCCTGTCAGGGAAAACAAATAAGGAGGAAATTCAAGGGAGATGATGCTTTAAGCACGCATTTTTAGGAACTTATTTCAACGAAACAACCAGGTACTGAAAATCACAAGGAAAGCCTAATATCAAGGTCTTCTTTCATCAGACTGTTCATTTAAAATAGCAGCAAGGAAACTTCCACTGGACAGCAAAGGGAGTGGAGTCCCAGTTAACTGAATCTGGAGGATCACTTCTCTAGTTCCTTTCTGCAGCTCTGACCAGATGGTTAGACTCCACTGCCTACAAAAGCTGCAGTGCTAAGGCTACACCAGACAAACTGCTAGAGGTAGCTATGAACAATCTGATGGCTTTACATCAGAGAAAGACATGGAAAAAAAGAAGGTTGATTCAAAAAGCCCAGGAAACACCTGGAAATCGCCATTCTGCTTCTGTTTTATATTCTCATCACTTTCCTCAGCTGCAGATTGTAGAACTGGCAGGGTTCATTTCTAACAGTACAGATTTGTTAAAATCAAAGAGAGGAAAAAAGGACATAAAACTTCTGCAAAAAAGACCAAGTTCAAATGAAGATTTTTTAAAAAACTTTATTTTTTCACTGCCAAAACACTCAAATACTACTTGTTTACAACTGCTTAGCATTGCTCTGGCTAGAATAAGCTAATCTGCAGAACAGTGATTCCTTTGTGGGCAAATGACAGCCAAGTTACTGCTTTAGTACTCTCACTGCCGAGACCTTTAGTGAGGCTTTATTTCAAGTACAGTCAAATGTTGAATAACAGCTCCTGATCTGCAAAGACTCTTCACAAAAGGAAACTCTACTGAGAGTAAAAATATGCAGCTTTCAGCTGTTTTCATTCATTTTCTCAGTAATAGAGAAAACTGTCCCTGACTGACCTGCACATTTGGAGTAATTACCATACACATACAAAACTTAAAGTCACCTGCTGGAGATATTTATATTTCAGACTACTAATTAGGATTCCACTGAAACTCTGTATCTCCAACTTCCAAATAACTTCCATTCTGCTACATGTTAATTACTAAGGACATGATTAACTGTTCATTGCAATAGTTTATAAGAACGGTGCATGCAGATCACAGGCATATAACATGCCAAGTCACATACCAAGGCGTTGACATCCTCAGTTTTGTAGATCAACATTCGTATTTCTTCTGGATCGCCACTGAAAATCGCTTGGACCAGTGGTGGCTGGAAAAGTAAAATAGAAGCAGCATTACAGGTTTGTTCATATTCTGTTTAAAAGAAGAGCGTATGATTCCTACTAACATTTATTAATGCAGCCCATAGAAGTTGTCTGACCCCAGTAACAAATCGCCAAGCATATCTCATCTGTAAGAACTATCAGTTTGCTTGAAAATAAATTGAAATCATGAATATGTTGGTATGTATCATGAGCGTGTGTGTGCACAGAGACTCCCATTAGAATGGCAACTTTTGTCAACAACACACAATTAGCCCAGATGTTCTCCTTGGCATGTAAGGGGAAAACTAATTACACCAGATGTGCAACACACATTTAGAAACAGAACATTATGCAGATAATGAATTTCTGGGTAATTACTAAAAATCTTGTCTCTTTTTACTGCATAAACACACAACGAGTATGGTTAATTTTAACCACCCAAGAAGCAAAACAATTATCTTATTGTTTCAAATCTGTTATTATGCTATTATGAATGGGAATGCATAAATAAATAATCAGGCATACAGGAAAAACAATATGCCACGCTCATTCCTCTGGCAATGCTGGTGTCACTGTCTGTCAGTGGGAAGGTGTGTTGCATATATTCAGCTGCTCTGTCACATGTCCAGAGCTGGCAATTTCAGTCCTCTGTCTGGGTTTGCTCTGGACTCCCAGCAGCAAACATCCAGCTTACTAACCAAGCTGGCAGAACACAATTTACAGAATTAAAAGAACAAAAATCTTGCTGCCAGAGCCTCCGAAAAAGAAGGGGACAAACTACAAAGGTACCTACCCCATGAAGCACGTAGATGAAATGTGTGGTGGCCCTACTTCCCTGTCATCCCTCCTAAAGGGAGTGTGTGCTCTCACAAGCTCACTGCCCAGCTCCAAGTTCCCTCATGTTCCTACCAGATAAAAAGATTTTGTGGTGCCATGCAATCATCAGAAACTAAAACAACTCTGCAAAACGGAAGCATGCATGGCTACTGAAGCACATAAAACAGCAACAGCTCTTAAGACTCTGAAGAATTTACAGAATCACACAGAATCACAGAATGGGGGTTGGAACGGACCTTTAGAGATGATCTAGCCCAACCCCCTGCAGAAGCAGGCCCACCTAGATTGGGTCGCACAGGAATACATCCAGGTAGGTCTTGAAGACCTCCAAGGAGGTCTATCTTGTAAAAAGGTTCTCTCAAAATTCACAAACAAGATGGAAGAAAAGAGGAAATACCAGATGCCCAATCTTTTCACTGCAGAATTCATCATATTAAAATGTGGAAAATACATTTCTAAGCTGATGGAGTCTATTTTAAGATACATTAATCCCTTTTGTCCTTGAGAAACACTCATGCTGGAATTCTATTCTTGCCAATCCTCTGACGATAAAAGGACTAAAGCAGCATCTTGTATCACAACTATCTGCAGTCTTACATACTGCAGTGGCTGTTTGAAAAATAAGGAAAAAAAAATTACACTTCACTTGAACAATTTACCATACTTCCTTCCCACCCATGTCAGAACGGCCACTATGTCCCACTGAAAGATGCAAACACCACATCTCAGAGTCTGATCTATTTCCCCTCATCTGCCAAACTCTAACAAATCAGAATTTTGCTAAGAGCAAGACGGTCTCATTTTTGCATTTTTCTCTACCAAAAAAATTGTTTACAGCAATTATCTGATCTTATGCCCACTAGCATGCTAATAAAAAACAGCATTTCCTCGACTTAGTGCAAACCTAAAAGCTATGAGGAAACAGTGAACGCTTACAAAATTAGAATGCTCACATCAGAATATTTCTATTTCTTCTACATTTATCATAATATTTGAACAACAAACAGGAAAGCAGAGAACTCAGTTTCAAGCTGAATGGCAACACAACTCAATGGCCAAGCAACAAATGTCCAAAAGTGCCTCAGATGAGTCTCTGAACCCACTTGCTGGTACACTCAGCAACCAACAGAAGGTATCAGCCAGGCTCTGACGACATGTAAGCTAAGACTTCACATCATTGATATGAGAAAAATAAGCTTCAAATCTATTAGATTTTTTTTTCAAAAAGTTCAAGTGCTGTTGCAGGAAGTACTGCACACCATTATATTAAAAAAAAAAAAAGGAAAGTCTCTAATAAGACAGTTTGATCCTTCTTCCTTCTCCCAGAAATCTGAATCAGACATCTGGTTTTACAGGAAATGCTTGACCTTTTTGATTAACATCAGCTACTTAACATGGAAATCAGATGGAGAATAAGATTGTACTGTTTAGACCTGTAACACATACAAGATCCTTGTCTCAATTTTTATCCAGTATACTGCAGTCATATTTACTTTCAGCTCCTTGTATCAAACCCCAGTATTGATTATGCCTCTGAAGCAGGTTGTGAGTCTCACACTGAAGATATATATAACCTTTGCTGACAGGAGACACTGCCATGTACCCATTTGCAAAAGCCTCGGTCTTCCGCCCTTTTTTCCATCAGATTTACTTTTGATAAAGTACAATAGAGTCTACCATTGTAGCACCAAGAGACAGATAATAGAGAATGATCAAAGCCTGTACACTGGAAAAAACAGATAAAACAAGCACAGGTTAATAACCACCTTGAGTCACTGCCGTGCAGCCTTCTCCAATTTGCCATATTTCTAATTTAGCATTTAATGATTTTACTTAATTTTTAAAGATATTAGTTTTGAAGTGATAATTCATTGTTAAGGATTTTTTAGTGTATATTAAGACACATTAACTGTGTAAGATGCACTGTTATAATGACTTGTTCACGAAAAATATGTCAGAAGTGTGTTGCAGCATTTTAACTGCAATTTGAGGTCAGAGCAGAGAATGTACATTTGCATTCATCAGTACAATGGAAAAAGTATTGCTCCATTCAGCAGCTGACAGTGACGAAATGGAGCTTGTGCTGTTACATACACGTTGATGATGGATGTCTAATGACCTAAACAGATTACTTTCTTGATCTTCAATGATAATCACATTCATGCATGGATGTGCAACTTCAAATAACTTTGTAAAAAATAAATATAATTCCTGGTGTAGATAATAATACTTGCTTAAAGTGTCATCAAACACTTACCAAAGGAAGATACCATATATTTTTTTAAATCGTTTCTAAAATCTGTAACAACATCATTAACAGGTAATTTCATGAACAGAAATATTTTGCTCAAAAACTCTTCAAATTCAGAAGCTATTAAACACTCAAAATGAAGTAGGAAAAAACCAAAAACAAAAAGAAAGTACAGAGTTAGTTATGTAGAACTATTATTGGAATTAACCAAGGATGCTGGCTTTGGAATGATGAACAACCGTTTCATCAGCTCCCTAGAGCTTCCAAATTGTTAAAGAGAGTTTCAGTTGGGAATGTTCACTTTTTCCTGAAAATATATACCAGCAGCTAACAAAAACCTTTTCACGCTACTTCTTCTACAGAGTTATTATTGTAAGTATGAAGCTCATCAACAAGTTTTATTAGAATGTTCTTTATCTTGTGCTGTAACAAGCATTGTGGTAAAAATAAAACTTTCTCTGCAGGCTTCTTCCAATGTTGGAACATATCCCTACCTTTACTGCATAGAGGGCAATCACAAGCTAGACTTCAATACATCAGGTGAAATTCGCATGTTCAACTGAAGACGTAACGATTATCTCAGCAACAGAAAGCTTAAATCCATATGGAAGAATGTTCTGTGGCTCAACTGGTGTTCATGGAGCCAACAAGCTACACCAGCAGAAGAAATGTGGCATTGGGAAATCTCCTCCAGAGATCTGACAGCAGAGGAACACTGAGACTATTGCCAAGAGGTCTCTGAATCACATATGAGATGAAGTATTTAAGTGTACCACTTCAAGTATCATTTTAATTACTATGTTCAAAGTGACGGGCTGAAGCTTCTAGCAAACCAGTTAGTATTTTCACTGATTAACTGTGACATCTATTCAATATTTTGTCTTTAGTTTAGATATTCCTAGTCATTAACATGGACTTATTTAAGCCAGTTTTTCATTTGATAGGAGCTGGAAGCAGGTGAGGAAAAGATGATCCATTTCCACGCCAATTAGATATAACACACTATCATTTAGTCTTGAGAGTGAAACGAAGTTATATATTGATCCTTTACTTGTTCTAATTGCATTACATGAAGTTGCTGGACTAAACACCTGGATATATCCATGTACTCATTTCTCCTTAACAAACAAAGACAATGTAGCAGGACAATCATTTAAAAGTGGCATTGATTTTGTCAGTGTTTAGACAAATACCTCCTTTTTTTCCTGCAGGTACTCACATTAATCAAGATTAAAAGGCTGTCTGCAATGTCACAACACATACGTGTATTTCCTTCCACTGGTCATAACACAGACTACTTCTCTTCCTAATTTTAATTGAGGACTTTCTCCCTCTGAATATACAACACATGAATATGTGAATGTTGTTTTAACTTATAAGTCCGTAAGAATGAATGTCATTAACTGGATTTCTCTCAATTCTTTGAGTGCATTTCCCCAGTGCTTAATATTGACACAGTTCCACATATGGAAATTATTCAACACCAATCATTTTTTAACAAGGCTTGCAGTCTATTTCACTTGCATCAGGGGTTAGTCTTTCACGGTGTTTTAAGAATTAATTGCTGGGTAAACACAAAGAGAAGTTTACGCTCAACTTGTTATTCCAAAAATTGTGTTTCTGTGATCGGAATTTCTATATAGTAGTTTCTGACAGCAAAGTACTTTCACAGAGCTGGTATTTGGAGAAGAATGTCCTTGGATGGTTGCTAAGGCATATTTCAGAGTAATTACAGATTTTTACTGAATGACTCCTAAGGAATACTTATCCAATCTACTGAGAGGCTAGTGCAGAGAATCATATCTGTAAATAGGCTGTACTGGTCCTCTGGAAGCACCATGGCATTGTTCAGTGAGCAAAGATACTTACCTAGGACATTTATACTGAGCAGATGAGTAAATACCCTGTACACTGCAGTATTTCAAACACGGCAGGAATTAATTTCTTCAATTAATTTTATTCTATTTCCTTATGACCTTCCATTTTTTGCAGACTAGACCAATTATTTATAAGGACTGCATATAATCCACTGCAGAAAGGACAGTGTCTATGCCTATACATCGCTACTTATTCCAATTTGTTCCACTGTGTTTCCATGCGCAAGGACCAATAAACTTACGACACACAGAGGTATTCAACAAAACACAAATCAACACTCTTGAAAGAAAAACTCTGGGTAGACGGCACTTAAAAACATCAAGAGATTCATGTTATCTTCAACCTACTGTTTAAAGGACATAAAAGAACTGTGCTCAGACACTCTTCCCAGGCCAATGGCTTTGTAACTTGCTGTCATGCTCTGCTCCAAGTTGCTTAGAGTGATGTGCTGGGCATTTAAGTTTCATTGAAAGAATTGTTAGTTTTTCTGTAATGACTCTCCATTTCTCTCCACATCATTTTCAATTGTCTCTTTCTATTTAACTCCAAAATCTCAGGCTCTGTTCATCCTTCAGACCATAAAAAGGACTTTAGTGTCAATGGAGCAAGGTACACAGGGAATATACTTCAGAAGCAGTGGAGAATGGATCACTGCTTCATTTGCTGCTACTCTCTCCTGAGATGAGGAAAAAATGTATACATAAACTGTAACTATGTTTACTATATATTTAGCACCAAGAGAAACTTTGTATCTAATTTTTTTTTAAAAGATGAGCTAAAGGAGGTTCTCTGCTTTTGTGTGGACACCCCAAGATCTCCTGAATCTGCCCACTGCCTTAGTGCCCAAGAGCTATTGCCTCCAATCTATGGGTTCAAATAGTGAATGACAACTTCATAAAAATGCAAAGAAATAGTCTGACCAAATGCAAAAGCACCCCAGTGCATGCCTATGGCTACCAGTATGATCTAAACCTTAGGGACAGGCACCAACGGCATCAGGCAAGTATGTCTGGAAAGACATTCAGCGTGTTACAAACAATGCAAATTCTGTATTCAGTGCTTTCTGCATCTCTTCAACAACTAGATTGACGCTCAGCAATGCATAAGTGCTTCCAGAATTTCAGTAATTGTTCACAAATGTCTGAATAATTCATGGTATGTTATCATGGGTAGTTCCCACTTAGGCATGCACTAGACTTTCCCATAGCGGCTTCACAAATCAAGATTTATTTCCAGAAGTAGTTGGTGCAGAAATAGTTGGAGTATGATGATTCTAACATGATCATCAGGTATTACCATTGTAGGTAACATTAATAAAACCTGAGTTTAATCACTGGTATACATTGCTAGGTGGGTGACAATTAATTATAAGCTACCAGACAGTTACAGAAAAAGAGCAACTCCCATCTCTGCTGGGCAGCCAGGCAGCTTGTGCAGGCTGCAAAGCCTTGAGGCAGACCAGGGAAGGGCCTGTGTCCTGGGAGTACTCCCATACCTCTAGCTAAATTCGGCCAAGTGCCTGGTATCCAGTACTGATCAGACTTAGAGGCCTAATTCAGGAAATTCAGGCCTAACAAAAAAATCTTTCTGCATCTTGAGGAAGGGAAAAAAAACCCAAAGAATTAGCTTTAAGTAAACAAGTATATTTTGCAAAACTACAAGGTCTCCTTCATCACAGTTATTGTAATGAAGGGAAAAAAAGGGGAAGGGGAAGGGAAAAAAGGGGAAGGGAAAAAAAAGTACCATCACAGACAAAATGTTGAAGTAGTAGTAAAGAGGCTTTGAACAAGACTGCCCAAGGACTAGATGAAAAATACCTTCTGTTAGGGCTCTTGCTTTGAACATTGCATACATTGTGTTTGGAGGACAACCTGAAAGCACATCTCAACCCTGAAAAGGGAGCAGGGCCATCACAACACATCCTGAAATAGCTTTTAAGCTATTTCCTCTCCATGGTAGTTAGGCCCTTGTAACAGCAAACTAGGTTTGGGACTGGTAATCCAGGCTGGGCTTCCACAGACTTCTGACTCTCTGCTCCCATTCAGCAGGACCCTGATAGCTTTCACTTATACCCTCACCTGCAAAACTCTGCCGCTTTGCCCAGACCAAGAAGACAATAGATCTGATTCTATAATTAAGCATAATAACACTCAACCGTTTAGTAAGTGATGTGCAAACCAAAACATACTCCAGTTCACTTTCTCATAAGCCTGTGAAGTAACAAGAATAAACCTGATTCACACCCTTGCCTCCCCCTGCACCTCCTTTCCCTGTGCCCATCCCTTTCACCTCGTCTACTTGCCTTTTCCAAGAGATTTAACTTTTACCTCTCTCTCTACTGTCCATTTCCATGCTGCTGGGAAGTACTTTGGCGATGTACACTGAACACCTTTAATTGCAAATACACGCTGGCATTTCCAGCAACTGAGAGAAAGAAAACTACACAAAACTAAAACTGAGGAAAAACATTTCAACATTTAAAGACAGATGAAACTTTAATGCTACATTTATTTAGTCAGGCTTTCATGACACTTAAAAGGGAAAATAGCCAGAATTAACTCTAATTGTGCAGTGCTGGGCCAAGCCTAGTATTTCTGTTCACCCAATTTCTGATATGCCCTTCCGGATGGTGCAAAACAAGCCTCTCGGCAGATCTATTTCTGGCTATTCACTTGGCTCCAGATTTTGGCTGCCTCCCATTTTTCATTATGAAGCCTATCAGCTGTCCCAAGAATTGCTTATGTTTCCAGGTGAAGCAAAGGTTACATCCTGCTGTTCCTGGAATACTCAAATTCCTCTACATACCAAACATGCTGTGAGTGGCCTACGTTTTGTTAAACTTATCAGTTAAAGGCACCAAAATAATTCACAGTGTGTTAAATTTAGATCACTTCTAAAAAGGAAGAGCTAAACATACGAAAAGACATAAAAATGTCTTTTCCTTCATTGTCATTACTGTCTACTGGTCTTGATTTAAGCCATGGGATTTTGTTTTGGTTTTGGCATTTGAGTTGGAAGGGGGTAAGTTTTTTAAGTGCTTACAGATTATATCAGGAAATTAGTTAATAAATACTATCTCAAAGCTACATTAATCAAAGAGAGATAAAGACTCAGCATGCTACAGACCAGTTAAAATAAGAAAGCATTTTTTAAACGAGACGAAAATAAACATAGTACTTAACATTTGTTATATTCACCAGCATTTATTACCCATTTTAGTAGAGACAGGTCTGTCAGAGATAGCATAATAAGATTTGTTGGAATATCTACAAAGGCTGAGTATAATCAATTTAATGGTACCCTGAATTTTTCTTGTCCTTTTGAATTTGTCTATTTACAGTTCCTTAAAGTTATGTCTTTATATGAAGTGTGTTGTGTAATATCTCACAACAGATATATCAATGACATCATTAAATAATAGTCTTAGGATTGTAATGACACTATCAAAAAAAGATCCAACTCTTCTCATACATTCCCAGCAGCAAGTGCTTCACTATTAATCCATTTCAATCTTTCCTGTCACATTGATATTTTGACTCCCAGAGCCCCTCCCTTATAATCCATCTATAATCTAGGCAGGAACATGAAAGAAGGTGTGGAGCCAAGGTAGTGTTTCTGAACAAGAGTATAGCAGAGAGTACAATCTCTGGGAGCCTAAATTCCATCTGGGAATTCACTTTCGGTGAAGCCCCAAGTGAGAGGCACTGTGCCACGTTACACCACTTGCTTTCAGAAGAGCCCTGCACTTTCTCCCCACCTGAAGCACAGGTCAGAGGTGGCCAAGTAGCATTAGGTTATGAGCCTCAAGAGAAATAAAACCACCAGCAGCATGGCAGAGCAATAGCAAACCCTGGTGATAGGTCTGTTTCTTGCGAGATTCTTAAGAATAATGCAGTTAGAGGAGAAGCTCACTTGAAAGACATCAACCCTACTACTGAAAGCTTCATCTCCGCTCATTTGTCTTCAAAAACATCAGCAATTTTTACGTTTTTTACTAATTGCCTAGCTGCTGAATTCCACAAGGGAAAAAAAGAAAATATGAGTAAAATCAATTCTGTGCACAAGGGGAATGTCCTGGAGACCTAACAGGTTTATGCTGGCTACAGCTATCCATCTAAACTGACACATCTCCTCTGCTTAGTGGCATCATATCCTCTGGAGACCACTGGCATTCTGCCTTCACCCAACTCTACCATCAGCAATGGCAAAAAAGCAGAAAATAATGTAAAAAAAAATGTAAAAGGAAAGAAACAGAAATGTTGCAAGTTAATCTTCCTTCAGTTTATCAGTTATGAAACTGTGACTTATTATTCTTCTCCTCGCTGAGGTAATAGTGAGCAAGGACCTCTACAGACACTGCAGCTGGTTTAAGCAACCTTTTCATATTCCTCCTTCAGTGCAGCAACAGAGAGACTTGCCCTTATCTGGTGTCCTGGAGACTCGATGGTACATAACAATAGTCCAGTGAATCTCTATCTGTGGTATAATTCAGTGCTATATCTAATATACAAAGCATGCATTGATATTCATAATATAGTTTAATAAAAATCCTTTCAGTTTTAGAAGATTAATCCTGATTTAGAGAACTATAAAGTGGCAATTCATCCTGTAAGATCTTAGTAAGATTAGGACTTCTGCTGGTTAATGGGATCTATTTTATATTAATGTACACACAAAGAAGGCAGCTAAGAAACAAGAGAGTACCCCAATAAATTTGCAGATACTTCTCAACTACAAGGACATTGGAGTGCAGGATCAGAATTTACAATCACCTTGGCAAATTATACAAACAACTGGGCTGGAGGAGGATGACGACACTGTTCAGTATGGAGGAGAACACAGCATGCCTGTTAGCGTGAAATCTGTAATTATTACATGGCACTTTTGTATAGAAAGAATTTGAACTGCAGTTTACTAACCAAACATAACCAAACAATGCTATGAAAGAGGATGAGATCTTAAATAGGAACACTGCTTGCAAAACACACAGCAGTCCTTCCACACTGCTCAGCATTGCTTATGCTGCGACTGGAGTGAGACAATTGGTTTGAGGCACCACTTGACTTGAAGATCAAAACAGAGCTCTAAAACATGACATACAAGGAAAATCTAAGCAGATCAGAGCTATTCAGTCTACACAGAAGAAGCCTACACGGGGAAACATAAGAGCAATTTGCAATACCTAAAACGTTGCTACTGAAAGAAATCATCCATTTTCCACATCAAAGACATACAGAGCTTGAATGGCTGCATGCAAGGAGGATGCATGTCTGCTCCATTAAAGGCAATGCAAACCAGGACATTGGTTATCAATTCAGCTGAGTTACAGTGAACTGCAGAACACCATAATTTCAAAAACAGATCTAGTCTGATGATCAGTGAAAGCTGAAGATCTTTTCTGCAGGCTTCAGTAGGCAAGACATTGAACACATGAAAACAAAAGAGCCCAAATAAAATTCACACCACACTTAAATAAATACAAAGCTTAAAGGAAAAAGGCTACACTACTGCAGACTGCACTTCCAGTAAAAAGTGAAGAACTTGCATTTTCTAGCATTTCAGCTTGGTATTAGACCATAAAAGAGGCAATTACTTAAATAATGTAGCACATGGTGATACAGAAATTTCTACAGAAAGCAGTATTTGTCTTTCCAAAAGCTTAAGGGGAGACTAGTGCCTTTGGGCAGAAACATACTAATGTGTTGCCTGACCACAGCAGACCTTTCAGATCCTGTTTATTTCACTCATCACAAGATAATTAGAGCTATGGTTATCTTCACATTAATTCACATGCTGAGTTTCTGTTAAGGACAGATATATTTTGCAGTCACAATTTAACATGTTCCTGAATCTTATCTTTCTCTTCACAGAGATCTGCGACATTTGAAGTTCCTGCTGTCACAGGTGTCTAAACCAAGCCCCAGGCAACAGCAAAAATAGCAAACCTTTGGGGTCAAGGAAGTGACATAAGGAAAGAACAAGATTGTTTTAGTGATTTGCATCAAATCTGAAACATTGAGCTTTCCATTACAGGTAGATCCTGCTCAGGTTCAAGTAACTTCCTTTTGTGTTGGACATCACACAAAAGCCTCACCATCACCTGTCTCCAAAACACTGTGACACAGCTCATTCCTGTGGTGAACAAGTGCCATTTGAACAGCTCCTGCCAGATCCAGAAAAACTCAGAAAATCTCCCAACTTATTTTTTCCATACATAGCCAGCATTAAATATACTCTGAAAGACACTAAACACTAATGCTTATGTTGCCCGTTTTCTCTTGGAGAGTCACATGTCTCACAGTGGTGAGCAGTCAAGAGCACAATGGTCAGTCATTGTTCTCAGAGTAAAATGCTTTGTAGATTTCAGTCACTGGCATTTGTCTTCTGCCAAGCTAGTATGAAATTCAGATTTAAAAGTGTTTAACTACCAAGGCTGATGACAGTGATAGTTCCATTAATAGCAGCGTAACTACGTGTGAACATGCAGCTTGGTCCATACAGCATTTAATCTCTTTCTTTGTATTAGGCATGCTACAGTTAGCACAGAGCTCTGCTCAACAATCAAAACAGATGTTTTACCTCTATTTTGAATCTGCAACAGATTAGCAAAGTTAGCTTGATTCAACATATCCTCCTAATATCCTTGCACTCATTGTCAAACAAACTACTGAAGCTGACAGTGAAAAGATAGGAGGGGAAAAAAAAAAAGAAAATCAAGCTTTGCTGGTGAATGCAATGTCAGGTAGACAGGTCAACGAAATGAAATGGAAATTTGAAAAGGTTTTAAAATTGGCTTCACTTCAGAAACAAGTTCAGTTCATCCAAGCATAATGCATCTGACTGTAACAAATCCAGCAGCTTCAAAATGACTTTGTACAGATCCAAATAAAACTGAAAGATGAGCCTGAGAGCTGTAATGAGCTATTACACTCTCTCTCCCAACAACTTACCATCACGAGTCACGAACACCTTGGTCTGGATACCCTCTGGAAAGCCTGTAAGATGTCTCTGAGACTATTGCAGTTAAGAGAGCCAGTGTGACCCTTCCTTTAATGACACACAACCTTATACATTAAATACATTTCCATATGTGAGAAAAAAAAAATCTTGAATGAGCACACGAGCCAGAAGTTGAAGCATTCTCATCAGTTGAAGAAGTAGGATACAAATCTTCGTCCTACTTTTCATGGAGCTTCCAGCCAGGGTCACAAGCTCTTGATGAAACCTCTAGCCCTGAGAAGAGGGGCAAGAAAGCAGCTCAGCACCCCAGCTCCCAGCACAGCTAACTTCGTTTTGTACAAGCAGCTCTTTCTTCACTATCACTTCCAGTTCCTGCCATGCAAGTGGTAAGGTTTGCAGTCATACACAGCCCAGCTACTTTAGAGACAGTCTCTCTGTCCATATCACATCTAGGCACACTGATACCCTCCAGCCTGGGACAATCACTGCCCAGAGCTTTCTTTTCTGAACACAAAGGCTTGGTGTGGGGTGCTCAGTCAGAGTGACCATCCTGGTAAGGTCATGACAAGCCCCAGTCATTTTCAAACAATCTCATAAAAGCCTCCTTGACACAGAGGAGGGCAAAGAATCAAGCAAACAATAGGGAACACAGAAAGTGCAAACTCAGATGCCTCTGCAATGCAAAGTGTTCAGACAAGCCAGAAAGGGAGGAAAATTTCATTTCTACAAAATCCTTTCTAAACCGCAAACTGCAGGTGCCATTTTTCATCCAAATCCCTTTTTTTCCTTTGCTAGAGGACATATTAAAAGTGAAAGTCAGATGAAAGTTGCATAGCTTAACATTTCAGCCCCTCATTTCTTTTTTGTGAACATTTCCACTTACTGTTGTATCTTGTCATATATTATGAGTCTGATGCCAAAAGGAAAGCTTGCAGAAAGAAATAAAGTTTGAAAAATAAAATTAGGGGATTTTTAAAATAGGTTTTATTTAAAAATGCTAACAAATCCATATCTTGAGTCTCTAAAGACTACAGATCATGATCTCTCCTCCAGTTCATTTGTAAATATTCCTGCATTAGTCTTGTCAAACTTAGTCTTGTAAACACTGGACCTTACCACAAAGCAAAAAGCAACTCACTCCACTTAATCAGCTAACACACGTAACTGCTTGTTGTCAAGGCAGTAGCAATGTGCTTTACAGTTAGTCTAGTCTGTGCTGTTAAGCAGAGCATTATTCTCAACTCCACTCTGATGACAACAGCAAAAGAGCTGTTGACAACTGCCCAATGAGATCAGGAAAGCTGAATTACAGCAACAGAGCTAAATGATAAAACCAAAACACACCAAATTTCCCAATCCAGTCTGACTTGACCATTATTTTGTGAATTGTTTGGCCATCCACTCTGGTCACATCACTGGGGATGCCCGTGGTATTTGAACATTTCCTTTTAACAAGGTGCTCTTCAAGTCTTTCTGCCTATCAGAGAAGAGGTTGGTTGAGGAAGAACACAAGGAACGGATCTGTCCCACCAATAGTTTTTCCTTTGAAAAGGAGATGCCTTGCGGGGATCATGCTATGGGAGATGTAAAGCATCAGAAGCCAGTGAGATCTAAGCTAGGTCCAGGCTCACTTCTTCACTTGCTCAATTCATTTTCACAAAATTGTTTTGGTAAAGCACAGTTCTGCTTTTTTTTTTTTGTCTCGTCCATTCTCAGGCCACTCTGAGGCTATGATCTGCTAAATAAAGCAAAACTCCCTGTCTCTCACAGGCTCCTCTCAACCCTTGTGAAGCTCTCAGCTGCTTTCTATAGTGATCATAATTCAAGACCTGTTTGTGTCCCTCTCTAATGTCTTCTTTACCTTACGTACCTCACCACTCAATGGCTGCCTAACATTTCAGAAGAGTATGCATGAAAGTACAGCCTTGCTGTGTCACAGACCTTAGATTTTCAGGACAGGACAAACAAAATGCATTTAAGGGCCACCTAATATTGTTTTCCTTTTAGCTGATGGAAACGCTTTCAAACTACACCAAGAGACTGAGAGCAATGCTTGGTGCTTATAAAAACCTCACCCTCAACATAAGAAGCTGCACAACCTTTTGGAGGGATAAGAAAGGTTTCAGAGGGGTAGGAAAGGTTGTGCTATCTCATCATCTTAATTCACCATGATGGTAAGGAGTTTAAATGACTTTTAAGAGAAAGAAAAAAGGAAGCAGCCTGTTCCTCAAAATCTGCTGAACTGCTTTCACTGAGACTTTTGCACAGGAAAGTAGAGGATTCTTCTGCTTGCAGGCCACTTCACTTAAGCTCCAGATCCCTTTCTTTTCTGGGGTAAGATGAATCAGACAACAGTTTCTCTATACAATCTGCAAAGTCTCTGAAACTACTGAAACTAAGGGGAATTCAGTCCAATGTACAATGCTTGGCAGAGAGCTTTAAGCAATGGGAATATGGTGAAGTTAGCAAAAAAAGGCAGAGGTATCCTTCTCCATCTCAGTGAAATGCTCTACAGATCATTTCAGGGTGTTTAGACACAGTCAGAATCTTGAGGCAGTAACCAGAGAGATGGGAGGGAAAGTAGCAAAGTCTTCTTAGTGAGGACAAGCCACCCACAGCACCCTGCCCTCCTGCAGGAAATCTCTCATCCCTTTCCATGCCATAGCAGTATGTAGACTACAGGGCAGACTGCACATTTCTGATGTATTTTAACTCCAGTTGTGTTGTTCCCTGAAACTCTTTGAGTCCTAGAGATATTTTATTTCTCACTTCAATTTTATTTCTGTCTTTACAAGTGGGAAATAAAAAAGAAAAGAAAATCAGCTTTGAGTCATATTAAATATTTGAACTGATTTCTGCAAACCAAGAACACGACATTTCTAATCTGGGTCATTTTACAAAAATATTACAGTGTCACCATGCTAAATTTGTCCTCTCTGAGACAGAGCTGCCACTAGCTAACTTACTGCACTGACATAGATTCTAAGAAAAGCCTCAGGAAATACATAGGCAATCTTCTGAGAGGAAAAACACAAATCACATTTTTAAATGGCTTCACCTGACCCCACCAGCCCATTGTGTTTCACATAATGGAAGTACCACACAACACAGCTTGCTCTTGTAGGAAGTAACAACTGATAACATGCCAGTCTTTTTGTGTTTTTTCACTGGAAGGCTATCTGACTACAGCTTTCATTCAGTTTGCTGTATTGAGAGAGTAAAAGTTGGCAGCAATGTACTCCAAGTTTCCTAAGAAGTGTTTAACGAGATAAGGAGGGAAGTAGATCACAGCTGGATGTCACTAGGTAGCCTCCAGCCACAATCAACTCAGGCTGGTTATGTGGAGTTACCTTCAATCCCAAGCCAACATATCCTTTACTGTGCAAATCCTGTCATTCCATGTTTGCAACCTGCTATGTCTTTCTTATTGATGAACTTCAGCTCCTTTATCTTTCTCTCCTGACAATGATACATCAAATTGATCCTTTCTGCTAAGCTTCCTGAAGGCTAAGATGGCACAGGAAAGGAGGTGGCCTGGGGAGCTATGACTTTGTAAGGAAGAATCACGATTGCTAAAGACAAATCTGTGATAAATATTGGAAAGCAAAGAGCAGTAAATACTGTCTTCTCCCTCATTTGCTACAAACATGGGAGCTTGTGGATACTCAAACATACAAGTTCTCAGATGATGATCACCACCTGTGTCTTCCCTCCCAACTACAAATCTCAGACATATGGACTCCATGTTTGCAGAGCCGTATCACTTGAAAAAGATTTCTCCTTTGTATATGATAACACAAAAGTAACCAGTGACGTAACAGGCAGACTACCTGCCCACTGCAACCGGTTAGGGTGTTTTTAATTACATATGAAGAATTATGTTCATTTTTTAAAAAAGGACAAAAGTAGAATAGCCAGCTGTAGGGCTACCACTGAAAACTAAGTCCTGACATGCAGAGTCTAAGGAAAGTTCACCACGTTTACAGACCAAACTCAGACCTATCTTGCTTACAGAATGCATCTCCATTAATTATTAGCGCTACACATGCCACCAGCACTAGTGTGCTGTGACTCAGGGCAGACAGCAAGATACTCTCTGGTCATTATCATCAAACATGACTCAGCTTTCATGCTTTTATGAAGAACTGTCACACACCTCAGCTTAAAAAAAAAGTTACACGACCTGTCATGAAGGTGGTGCACTTTTCCTAGCATGAGTAAAATTCACAGCACTGTCCCCACAAACCTCAACTGGAAATTTAGAAACACTGTAATGAAAAGGTGATTAAGAAATGTATGTCAAAGATCACAAAGCTTTCAAACAAGAGCAAACCTTTAGAGCTATCCAGTACAGAATTACAAAAGCTACATATCCTGCACCCAGAATGATCACTTCAGTTCAAACCACCATGTACTGCACTAAAGACAAGAATTACACCCTGAATTAGTCTTCAAGAAATGCCTGAAGCTTGCCCAATGATGGTGATGTCTTTGCACATCTCTGCCCACAGTTTAGAGTCTCTGATTTGTGCTATTATTACAAGAAGATAGTAAGAAATTCTATTCTCATGGTCAGAAAATCACTTCTCACTTTCATTTCTCCTAATCGTTTCTTGCAGATATTGCTGCTCAAACACGATCATATGTGCAAAGAGTGATTACGAAGTTCTAGATAAATGAACAAATGACGAGTCTATTTGACTGATGAGAGGGGAATAAAACCCACACTGAACACACTGGAGGTTCCTGAAGCCTAAAAGGAGATAAACTTTCCTGGTTTATAGAAAATCAGAATTGTGTTACCTAAAACTGATTGACCAGTAAATGAAATAGTGCATTTAAATATAAGGAAAAACTATTTCACTGTGAGGGTGAGGGAGCCCTGACACAGGCTGCCCAGGGAGGGCGTGGAGTCTCCTCCTCTGGGTTTTCAAAACCTGCCTGGACAGGTTCCTGTGTGACCTGATCTAGGTAGACTCGCTTTAGCAGGGGCTGGACTAGATGATCTCTAAAGGCCCCTTCCAACCCCTACCATTCCATGACTCTGATTCACAAACCTCCACTATGGTGACATTGACAACTAAAATAAAAACAATAAATCAGAAGAAATGGACAAATACTTTTGCCATTTTGTTCTGCTAAGGCCATTGCAGGTGTCTCAGACAGACCACATTGTACATTCAGTGTTTGCTACAGCAGCTGAGCAAAGGAGTCGGGAAGTACTTGCCCCCGAGCTGTCCATCCCCAGGGCTTAGCTCAGCAAGTCACAGATACAGATTACTTACTTCCATGAGCATTTTGAAAAGTGTCAAAAGTCATATTAATGCCAGTAAATGTGTGTGCCATTGCCACCAAACTAAACAAAGCAAGCTCTAGCTTGCTCACAAAGTTCCATGACAGGTTGCAGGAGACTGTCAGAACTGAACATGGCAAAAAAACACTGCCAAATTTCCAAGTGCTCTAAACACATGATGCTAGCATCAAAAATAACTGATGACTGGTTTTGTCCCTGGGACTGTCATTCACAGATGTTGTAGCCAGCACTAGTGGGCTGTTTTGAACACTTGCTGCGTACTGACAATCTCCTTTTTTCTACTTCAACATCTCAGCAGAAGCTACTTGAACTGCTACATTTCCCTTTTCCAAAGTGGGGCTCACTGCCACTACACTTTGCAGTAGGAAACAGCAACATTTTTTTACCCCACAATCTCAAAGCACTTCATAAGGGTGGATCCCAGCTTCACAGACTAAGAAACAAGCACAGAGAAACTCGGCTAAAATTGTTACAGGACTAATTTGCCTTTCTAGTTTTTTCAGGTTTTATGCTTTCAACATCTGCAAAGTATTGAAAATATTTCTCCAGTATTTTCTGTTGAGTGACAGCGTTATTAAATTTCATAACTGGTGGTAAGATCTGTAAATGGACTCTCAGGCATCAGAACAAATGGAATTACAAGAAGCTAGGAAAAAGGGTTGTGCTCTCGTCTTCATCCTGCTCCACCCAAAAAACGCCTTATGTGAGCAGAGAACCAGGCATTCATAAGTCTGTATAGCACCACAGCACTGAGGTCACATCCACATACCCACCACTCATATAGCCCAATTTCAAAATCCTTGCTCATGCTTACTCTCTGTCACGACTGGTCATTCTCACTGACAGCTGTCTGCTTTTTCCTATAGAAGTAAGGAGTTAGCCCCAGACAAGGTAGGTGCAACAAAATTAAATCAAGGCTATGAAAAATGCCACTTAGCTCTGAATCTGGTTACAAAAACAAAGATGCATACATACATACTTTAAACATTCCTCCTTAAAGGCCATCCTCAGACACCAACTTGGCACAAAGATTTCCAGAGTGAAACCACGTCAGGTGACTGAAAAGCAGGTTTACATCAATGAGGCAGAGCCCAACATAAGGGAGTTTCACAGCTCGGGCACTGTAGACACAGTGGAGCTGATGAGGGACACCGCACCGAGTTGCTCAGGCCTCTCATCCTCCACTGTTACATCAGAGGAACTCGTGGGACTTGAGCATCCAGCTGTGTTAATCATGGCTAATGAAAAGTCAGGAGAGATGATCCAGGCACTAAGTAAATGTAAAGGTGAATCGCTTTAGAGAATCTTTTTGCACGCATAGTTCCCACTGCCAAAGTAACGTTTTATTTCTATTACCCTGAGCTGGACTCCTTAGACACCACTGCTCATTCCCACAATGGCCTGTGCTTTGAAAACCCAGAGGGAGAGCTGAGTGGCCCAGGGACTTGTCTTCCTTTCTAAGTGGCCAGTTGTTAGCCATGAATCAGTCCAAGGAAAGGAATCAAGTTAATGATTGTTTATTTTCCAGCACACTGATGTCTTGTGTCACACTAAAAATCCCACCAATGCCCTCGGTCACACAGATGACACAGCAATTAATCTACTGCTAGAGAGAAATTATCCTTCCCCCCCTTCTCTCCATGGGACTGGTTCAGAAATCAAAGCAAGAAGGTCTGCATCCCCAACACCAATACTTCAGAGGTTCTATCACTTAGGTACCAATTACCATGACTATCAGCTACCCAATACTCACAGAGGACAGAACTCGTCACATAATCAGACAGCATCACATCAGAGAAATAACCAGCATTTCTCAGGCCCACAGCACACGTAAGGAAGGAAGGAAGGAAGGAAAGCAGTAGGTAATTTTATTGTGCTATAGATATATATGACAAAAAGCACTTTGTGGGAAGTATAACGCAGAAAGCAAGAAATATATGTTTTTTAAAGTTAAGTTCTAAAAATGTTTAACCATAGGTTGTTTTTTGTAACTACATCTCACAGAGATATTTAAATACACTGGATTCAGTAGTGTTTCCATGTTTCCAGGCTCACTCTAATTCTAGAAGCACTGCATCACATACATAGCTTGGACACAAAGATATCTCCCCAACACGAGACTCTGGATGCAAGCACCTTTGCACCACCACTGCTGATCCCCGAAAGCAATCCTGACCTGCAGTCTCTTTCTGACATAGGATTCACTGATAAAGCCCCTTTGTAGGAAAAGAGGGGTGATTAATCTCTTTAAAGAACTATAATTAGTCCTACAGGAAAGTTGAACCACAGTTCCTGATTCAGTGACAGTGAGTGCCAAGAAGTCTGAACACACATGTGGGAAGGGCAGACAAATGCGGTCTTCCAAACCAAGCCCTAGTTCAGCCCTATTCCCTCTCATGTAACCATGCACTGTTTGCCTCCTAGCTCCAACATCTGAATTTATGAGAGACACAGGCTAATTTCTCTTCAGCAATCTTGTTTATAAAGTATAATGCTTTGATGAGTTTTGTTTGTTTTGTTTTTGAAATCTGACTAGGAAAGCCAAACTGTGCCATAACCAACTCTTCTGCACCAGTGCTGCTTGAATTTCAAATGCAGATGATTTTTTTTTTCCCTTTGCAAAGACCAAGCAACTGTAATATAACACAATTACAATATGTGGATTCTAAATAAGACCTTCAGAAATTACTTATTTATTTATATTTGTAAACATTAATGAGGTCACCCCTCTGTCTCATCTTCCAAGCTGAAGAGTTCTAGCTCCCTCAGCCTTTCATCATAAGGGACATGCTGCATTCCATTATCTTCTCTGTGGCCCTGCATTGAACTCTTTCCAGCAGCTCCCTGAACTGAGGGCCCAAACATCTCTTTTGCCGTTATTATTGTTTTTTCTTCAATTTCAGCAACTCCCTTAACTTTTCTTGAGATCTTTAAAAAAGTCCAAGGGAAAGATGCTGGGGGAGAGACATACAAAAAAAAAGAAAGCATCCTGAAAGAACAGCAGCAGAACCTTCAAATGATACAACACTGTTTTTCATATCACAAAAATAAAAGCCCCAATCTGCTGAACTTTAGCTTCAACAGGTTTCACAGTTTAACCCCAAAGGGAAAAAACCCAGCATATAATGCATGAAAGGCTACAAGCAGCCCTGAGTAGCAGCTTATGTCTTCTCCTTCACAGAGGCGTAGAGTCTGGACAAAAAAAACAAAAAAAAACAAAGTCACTACAACAAATAAAATGTGTTTTTGTAAGTGGTGGAAATTTGTTTTCCCTAAGTAACTGTGAAGGCACAAGAGAGGTGTAATACGATACTGAATGCATTGTATCCCTTTCAGAAGACCAGCTTTCATCCAGCTCATATCCATGACACACAAGCGTGTCATATGAAGGTTACTCAGTGATCTGGATCAGCACTCATATTCCTAAAAAGAAAGAAATTCAACCCAAAACAGAGCTTAATTCCATAGAAAGGCAAAATGCGGAATATGAGAAACAACCACAGCCCTGTTTCTGCATGCCTACCATCAGTGCAAATCATGCCTAGATGCAAGTACCTTATGCTTAGGTGACTTTACAGCCCAAGACCACATAGCTAGCATTGGTCCCAAGCGCTAATCTCATTTTCAAGAAATCACAATTACTGCTACGCTCTGGTGCAGTTGTCTTAGGTGGTAACTGAATTTAACCAGACTCTTTCAATTGGAAATAACTAAATAAATCAGCACAGAACAGAGCACTAGAACAAGAAACGTTTTTCTCTACAAGAAAGGTGATTCTTATTTGCTTATCCCATACAAACACTCTAAGCATATGTTCTGCTGAGCAATAAAATGCTGTAAGATATTTAAGACAATAATGTGTTATGTATGAACCATCCAGCTGAGGAAGGAGGAAAATAATATCCCATATTTAGTTTTTCTGATATGACTGCATAACTAAAACCATCCAATGAAGACTAGAAGGCTTTGAAGAATTTTAAATGTTTATAGTGGCTTTTTACCTTTCATTTTAGTCTATGCAGTTCATTGAACAAGCTAAAACACAATAGCACTAAATCTGGTATGATTTGATACAACTGGTATGACTCTTGTCTCTTCAAGGGGGGCTTTAAAAACCCTAAAAATCACAACCCTGGACTTTAGTAGGGCTAACTTTGGACTTTTCAAACAATTACTAAGGGATATCTTGTGGGACAGCATATTGGAGGATAAAGGGGCCCAACATAGTTGGTCTCTATTTAAAGATCACTTTTTCCAGACTCAGGGTCAGAGCATCCCAGTAGGTAAGAAATCAATAAAGGGAGCCAGGAGACCCACTAGGTTAAACAGGGAACTGTTGAGCAAACTCAAGTGGAAGAAGAGAGTCTACAGGTCATGGAAGGAAGGGATGGCCACTTGGGATAAGACTGTTGTCAAAGGATGTAGGGAGGCAATTAGGAAAGCTTCATTGGAGTTGTATCCTGCAAGGCAGGTCAAGGACAACAAGAAGGGCTTTTTCAAATACATTGCAGATAAAAGTAATGCTAGAGGCAATACAGGGCTACTGTTACATGAGGTGGGTGTCCTGGTGACAGAAGAGCTGCTGGAGAGAGTTCAGCACAAGGCTATAAAGATGATGGAATGGAGCATCTCCCTTATGATGAAAGGCTGAGGGAGCTGGGGCTCTTCAGCTTGGAGACAGAGGGGTAACTTCATTAATGTTTACAAATACATAAAGGGTGGGTGTCAGGAGGATGGAGCCAGGCTGTTCTCACTGACGTCCAATGATAAAAGAAGGGGCAACGGGTATAAGCTGGAACACAAGAGGTTCCAAAGAATTACAAGAAAAAATTTCTTCAGTGTGAGAGTGACAGAGCACTGGAAGGGGCTGCCCATATGGGTTGTTGAGTCTCCTTCTCTGGGGACATTCAAAACTCACCTGGATGAGTTCCTGTGTGACCTACTCTAGGTGGTCCTGCTCTGGCAGGGGGTTGGCACTTTCAAGGTGCCTTCCAACCCTTAAGATTCAGTGATTCTGTGAAATCAGAAAATCCCCCCATGCCTTGTGTTAACATAAACATACTACCAGAAATTTCTAGTACTACATAAATATTACATAAATTACATAAATATTGTAATTCAGATGTGGATATATACAGATGTGGATACATGCAAGCCATTCTTTAAAGATCTACTTGGACGGATCTCATGGGATATTGTTCTAGAAGACAGAAGTGCCCATGAGAGCTGGGCCTCCAAACCCAGGATCAGTGTGTCCCAATGCACAAGAAAGGAGGAAAAGGAATTAGGAGGCCTCCATGGATGAACAAAGATCTGCTGGGACAACTCAGGCAGAAAGCAGCCATCTATGAGAGGTGGAAACAGGGGCTGGCTTCTTGGGAAGAGTACAGGAACATTGCCAGGGCACGCAGAGGTGCAACTAGGAAGGCTAGAGCCTTTCTAGAATTAAATTCAGTCAGGGAAGTTAAGGACAGTAATAAGGCATTTTTCAAGTACATCAGCAGCAGAAGGAAGATTAGGGGGAATGTAGGCCCGCTGCTATACACTGAGGGTGCCCTGGTGACCGAGGATGCAGAGAAGGCCGAAGTACTGAATGTCTTCTTTGCTTCAGTCTTTACGGCCAAGGCCAGCCCTCGGGAAGCCCAGTCCAGCAAGGATAACAGGATGGCCAGGACAGCAGAGGACTTGCCCTGGGTGGAAGAGGAAGAGGTTAAAGACTTGTTGGCCAAGCTTAAGGCTCATAAGTCAATGGGTCCTGATGGGATGCATCCAAGAGTGCTGAGGGAGCTGGCTGATGTGATTGTTAAGCCTCTCTCCATCATTTTTTAACAATCATGGAGGCCAGGAGAGGTGTCTGAGGACTGGAGAAAGGCCAATGTCACGCCAGTCTTCAAAAAGGGCAAGAAGAACAACCCAGGAAACTACAGGCTGGTCAGTCTCACCTCCATCCCTGGAAAAGTCATGTTCCTATGCCACCTGATCTAGGTGAACCTGCTTCTGCAGGGGTATTGGACTAGATGATCTCTAAAGGTCCCTTCCAACCCCTACCATTCTATGATTCTATGATTCCATACATGAAGTCCCTGCCCAGACAGAGGATCTAATAACACCAAGAGAGTAGGATGAACCTACTAAAAAAATCTTCACTTTTCCAGGAACATGGCATTCCTCCTCAAAAGCTTCACAGTCCAGATCATGATTTACTGTTGAGGCAAGAACAACATCCATATTCACCAGATCCTCAAGTCTTCAGTGTTTCATCTGGATGCTTTTCAGAGCTGGAAGAGAATCCATGGGATAACTGGCAGAAAACTCAACTGAGACAAAGAGGCTGTGCCCAGAAACACAGCAGTATGGAAAGGTACCAAAAGATGCCCAACAGAAACAAACTACATCAATACATGTATCTCTGTGTTGTTAAAAAAGTTGAACATACTTACCAAGCACCTTTCTACTATTTGCATATGCTGTGGGCAGCTCAGACTGCAACAGCTTTTTGCAAACTTGCCAAAGACATAAATATCAGATACAGAAGTTTCTCTGAAAATTACATTTACAAACATCTAAGCCAAGCAAGATTTCACACCTGAACCAAGAGCAAATCCTGTCTCTGAAAGCATCACAACAATAAGTCCATCAGTTCCCTGGGCTTCAGGCTGGAAGTATTTGAGGATGACTAGATGAAAAGTCAATGTTGACAGCTGCGTGACTCACAGCACTCACCTTGGCCAAGAGAGTCCTGACAAAAATATCCCAGGACTAAAAGGAGTAAATAATCCTCAGTTATCACACAAATTAAAAGGTAACAGACATAGAGATCTTTTTTAAAATAGCACAAGATTTCCACATGACAGTATGATGCTCATTACTCTATTTCAAGAACCCTTCAGAGTAATGGACAGGAGGGAGACAGAGAATAATTAAGGCTTTAGAATTATTATTTTTCAACAAAAGAGCACTCAGAGGCAAGGCTGTCTCTCTTCATGGCAGCTTGGGCTCCTGCAGCGGGGACAGCCATAGCCAGAGCTCAGCTCCAGGGTAGTGTGGGTAGGGGCAGCGTGGGTAGGGGCAGCGTGGCACTGCCAGGCATCAAGTCTCCTGTGCAGCCCACAGAGCAGGAACAGGAATCTGGCACATGGCCCACATTGCCTTAGACTACCAGTTATTATACGGCATTACTGGTAAAGCTCCTGCAGCCATAGAATGAGAGGAGGAAACTTAACTCAGGTTTAATAAACACTATAGGATAAACACAATTTCAGATAGACAGCAGATACAAATACTGGTTGGTTCTGTTGGTTTTTTTTTTTTTTTCTTAAAGACACAGTCAACTACTAGGTATCTAAATGTTAAAACAATGAGGTCTCCCACAGCTTTTCCTTATGTCTATCCAAAAGAAAGGTCCTAAGAGGGGATTTTTTATTTCAATCCTGCCTTTCAAACACAGAATCACAATGTCTCATATGACATTAGAACAAAATGAGAACAGTGGATGGTGTATTACTGAAGACAGATGTCTGATACAGCTAACTATAGTATCCTATGCACCAGATAACCTTTCATTCAATATAAACAGCATAACTAGCACATGCTTGTTTGTAGGATCAGGACCTGAACAGAAACTTCTACAGAGTCTGGAAAACTCCATCCCTATGTAAAAGTGCCGCTGAGCAATAGGCCCAGCAATACAATGGCTTCAACTGTACAGATCAGAAGGATAAATACATTTACAAGTCGTACAGATAACAAGCAGTTTCTACTGCCTTGCACGCTTGGTGCCTTGCAAAATACTCACAAAGATTCTCAGAGTGCAAAAATATTAATAAATGTACCCAGAATAGAAAGTATAAGGGCACAAAAGAGGCTTAATTGTCTTGAGATAATTGAGTCTTGAGAGAATATGAAACAACCTCTTCCAGATAGATGCAGTATCTGGAGAAATAGCAAGGTAAACCTCAGCTTATAAGTCTGGCACATGTCCTGTTTCATGAATCCTCTGTGAAAAAATATATTCTGGTTTTTAAACTATACCTCAAAATCATCAGTAATTTAATTTTCAGTGCAATGTCATCAGCATCCTTCCACTCATGTAGGTAACTCTTTCAGAAGACAACAACATTAATGCTTTGATTTTTACATTAATGCTTTGATTTACAGCAGGAATTTTCTACAGACAGCTGTAAATTACAGTTGCTGTTATGAACAATTTGTGCTGTGTCACACTGTGCCGGCCTAGTTTCTCCCTGGCACATTATTGGCAAGTTAACGACAACACATGCACTAGCCCAGATCAGCACTTCCTCCAGAGCCGCACTTCCTCCAGAGCAGCACGGTGAACTGCAAAAGATGACATCTTGGAGGTTTTTGCTAGCAAGAATCACAGAAAGCAGCCAAAACCACAAGCTAAATGAATATAACCATACTAAAAGACAGAATGTAGGACTAAGAGGCAATTCATCCCTCTTGCTTCAAAGCCCTGCTTTGATGGGTAAGCACAAGACCTAGCAATCTATGTTCTGGAGGGGAGTCCTGCATCTTGGGCGAACAACCCCATGAACCAATAGAGACTGGGGACTGACCTGCTGGAGAGCAGCTCTGCAGAGAGAGACCTGAAAGTTCTGGTGGACAGCAAACTAATCATGAGCCAGCAATGTGCCCTCATGACCAATGGCATCCTGAGATGCGTCAAGAAGAGTGTGTCCAGCAGGTCGAGGGAGGTTCTCCTTCCCCTCTACTTTACCCTGGAGTTCTGTCTAGTTCTGGGCTCCCCAGCTCAAGAGAGACAGAGAACTTCTGGAGAGAGTCCAAAGCAGGGAACCAAGATGATCAGGGGACTGGAACATTTTCCTTATCAAAAAAGGCTGCAGGAACTGTGGCTTTTTAGTCTGGCTAAGAGGAGATTGCAGGGGGGAATCTCACTAGTATTTACAAATATCTAAATGGCGGATGTCAGGAGGTTGGGTTATCACTTTTTTCTGTTGTATCTAGTGACAGGACAAAGGGTAATGGAAAGAAGTTGGAACACAAAAAGTTCCATTTAAACACAAAAAAAAGCTTCTTTATTGTGAGGGCGGGGGAGTTCTGGCACAGGCTGCCCAGGGAGGGTGTGGAGTCTCCTTCTCTGGAGGTATTCAAAACCCACCTGGACATGTTCCTGTGTGACCTATTCTAGGTGAACCTGCTTTAGCACAGGGTTGGACTAGATAATCTCTAAAGGACCCTTCAAATCCCTACCATTCTGTGATTCTGTGAGTTGCAGTGTGAAAGGCTGCCATCCAAATAAGTCCCACTTAAAGTGAGACTAAACTCTGAAGACAAGGAGGGAATAAATCATATGAGTAACTGTGGGTTACAGCTAAATGTCAGCACATTTCATGTGATTAAGACAGCCACATTATATACAAATATTAAAAAAAAAAATCTCCATCAGATGGAACAAGAAGAGATAAAGGAGGCCCCAGAAAATTGTAGTCTTGTTTCCAAACATCATGGACACAGTTAGATTGGGGTAGAATGGATGCTCACTGCCTCAGAAGTCTAAATTATAGGGAAGTCCTAAAACAATAAAGACATATTGCAGATAGGTATTGTTTAAAACAGCACAGAGTCCAATTATGAATTCTTTGCTGATGAAGTCAGATTTACAGATCGATTTACCTAAAGCTAGTGAATGAATTCACTACAGGTGAAACAAAAGAACAACATAAAGAGAACAAACTATGAGTTCCCCTACAACGGCAGAATTACCACTCTCTCCTCTGGGGACTTTCAACTCCGCACATGTCTCCCAATTACTTTACAGCAGCCATGTTTCAGCATACAGCAGGAAAAAGGCAAGAGGGCTCTATCCCAGCTTACACAACAATTAAGACACAAGTATAAGGATTTCAAATTCCTTTCAGGTGATGATCTGTGAATCCATCCATCTGCATTCCTACAGATATCCAAGAATATCCAGAACAACAGACTAACATGTGAACACTCCCATAAACACAGTGTCAAAAAAAAAAAAAAAAGAATTTGCCCCGTGAGCTTTCGCCAAGAAGTTATCAATGGAGCTTCCCACTTTCAGACTTGGAATTAAATACAGGCTACTACCACTATCAGAACAGAAGTAGATTGCTTCCCCATATCGACAGAGGCACAAAAATCTGAACAGGTATAAGCGAGGAATCACTCTTTGAAAAGTGACAGGAGGACAAAGATTGACCAGAAGAGTCATGGAAACCCACCAACCCATACAGCAACTAGTGTAGTAACTCCTATACTTCTGTTGATCACAGCTCTGTGACAACTACTTTTTGCCACTGAGCAGCAGCAAGACAGTATTTTCATTAAGGGAAAGCACTGACATTGAGGAGACCTTGCTGGCTAATCAGCGAGCAAGCCATGGTTGACGCAGCTGAGGCAGAGAGGTTCTCCAAGGGGACTAGTGCTCAGTTGAGCTCTTCTGTGTTCCCATCCAGAGTGCGGCCTGCTGTTTCCCTGCCCTCAAACCTTTTCTGTAATACATACTTTACAAAACCCACATTCATATTTTTCTTCCCACGTCTTCCTGAAAAAAGAACTTAATCATGAATTGGCAGACAGGCTGTTATTATTATCTACAGGAAAAACAAAAGATACTCATCTTATCTAAGGTTCAGCGTAAACAACGGATGGGGAGAAGGGGAGATCACATCGTAGCACTGCTATTCCATACAGCCCTTGTATACACCAAAGGTCTGGGTGCACTTTGTCCTTTTTGCAGGCAGGGAAACAGAGAAGCAAGGATGGGGCACTGTCCCAGGAGGAGTAAAAGCAGAGACAATCATTAGCAGTGGGACCTGCAGACAGCACTGCCAGTGCAACCCAGGGTTATTTCAAGCAACACTTCCAAACAGCAAATGAAAGAACCAAGGCTTTCTTCACATAAAAAGCTGAAAAGGAAAAATATTTCCCATTGCACAGGCAAGCGATTTCAGACATACCACATGCATGTGATTGTGGCTACAGGGGACAAAAAGAGGCATTGGATTTGGACACAGACCAGCCCGGATCCAAGCTAATCACCTAAACTAATCTCCTGGTGGAGGAATAGTGCTGCCACATATGTTTACACCATCTTCCCCTGAGGCAACCAGAGGGACCCAGCATGAGGATAAAGGCACTTCTAAAGGCAAGAACTGAGCAAGGGCTACCACCACTGTAACTACCCTGCCTGCCCTTCACCACAGCAGGCTCCTTTCCAGGGAGCAAGGAGTATGTCCTGCTGGGAGAAGCTCCTGTAGTGTTTTGGATTTGAATGTCAGCTGGTACAATAACGGTGTAAGTCATGATGAGGGCTCCCTGGGTATCACAAAGTGTCTTCATTTATTCATCTGTTTTCTTTAAAAAAACCCCAAGCTATTACTTTCTGTACAAAATTACTTGAAAAAGTGAGGGACAAATCTATGTTTACAGAGTTTTGTGCGGGAACAACTAGCTAGGATATAATTCCAAAAGAAAGATAAAATCACTGATACAGATCCTTGTTACACAGCTGTTTTACTTATTGCCTTTTAAATAAACTAAAAGTACAATAAAATTTCTTGTTAAAAAACAGGATAACTTCCTGTTGATTTTGAGGTGATAAGAGAGGGAGGAGTTGTAGGACAACAGAAATCTTTTGTGAAAAGGCAGAAAAATGCACAAAAGAGCAACATGTTAATGTCAGGTAAGAATTCATGCAACAAGTCCCCAGGAAAATATGAGTCTCCAGAAGTTCAGTTGTTCAATAAGCTTCAGCTGCAAGAAGAAAACATCCAAGATAAACAAAACATGCCCACGTTCAAACCCAGGTTCAGCAGCAGCTCCATCACTTCATCACACTGGAAAACAGCAACAGGAAAGATACTGTCATTTCTAAATGTTTTGCCACTGCTTCTTCAGAATCACTTTTCACAGGCAGCCATTTCAGACCCAAAACAGAATTAGATGTGCTACAGCAAGGATTTGTAATTTCTTCAGAAGGTTTTAACATTGCTTCCTGTCATCATGGCCTGGCTGGTATAAAAGGAAGGATATGCTGCAATGTAGTGGCATTTACTTGCAGATCTGTTTGCCTCAAAATATTAGCTTCAATACTTTGAAACATCTTGGGTGGAGGAAGGAGGTGACGAATCATCTAAGAGGTGGTAAGAGGAGGATGAGAATTTCCATTACAAGCTACATGTTAGGTAGTCTTACCCCAAGAGAGTCATGATCCTGTACTAGGATGTGAGAAAAAAAAGATCACAGTTTGTGTGTGTCAGAGTAATATTCACATTATTTTAGGGCAGCTTGCACCCAAAATCTAACACTGCTAACTTTAAGGGTCAGCTCCTAAAAGCCTTACAAGTGACCCTTGTATTTCAGCCCAGCTCGGATAGAAGTTTGGATCAGAGCTTCCTTCAGACACTGGAATGGTCTTGAGCAAGTATTTTCACACATCATAAGCATTTACTTCCGGTCTCAACTACAGAAATGGGCCAGGAAAAGGTCCCAAATGAATTTTTGCACTAGTAGATGCCCTATTAAAAAACCTAACAGCTCTAAGGAGGCCTAGAATAAATAGATGATTTGACTCAAAGCTGAGCTCACTATAAAATAGTGATGAGACACTGTCCCATTCAAGAGACTAAAATGAGAAAAGAAAGTCATACAATATACAGCACTGTCTGAATCTCTAACCCACTTCAGATAAGTGCTTCATTTTGCCACATCTAGTAGGTTTTTAAAGCTGTTAACAATCACTATTTTGAAAACACCATTTTGAGTATATAGATTATGTTACAAAGTAACCTATTTGTGTAAGTTTGCTAAACCAATTTTTAATAAATTGAGTCCTACCACTACATCACTTTCTCATATATTTTTGTTCTGCTTTCCTTCGGAAATTGAAATCATTGGAGAATTTCAATCTTAGCCTCTCTTTCAGTTTACACAAATGAAGAAAAAAAAAGAGCTACTGTTAAATTTTAACACTTTATTGAGCAATGCCAGTGTAGATTCCAGCTTAGTAGATGGTAAGGACAGAATAAAAATAACTATTGACTAATTCCCTCAGAGGAGCTGGCATACCAAAGGAATGTCTACACGTGGAGATCAACAAAACCAAAACACAACAAAGCAAAAAAGCAGTAAATTAGGCTATGCTTAACTAAATTATATGTGGCAAAAAAATCATGGGTATTTCCTTCACCAAAAGCATCAGGCATGCTGATAAACAGCAAGCTATGGCAACTGGCCAAAAAATGCAGTGTAAATAGCTGAAGTAGACAGCGCAATAAGTTGAACTACAGGAATCCACCTGGGAAGAGATTTTTACAGAAGCACAGTCAAACATGTACATATGAAATGGTTAATATTATGCTGTTTCTTCCCCTTGGAGGTCATGAAAAAGGCAAAAACAAGGCATTCTTTGATATCATCACAGCATACATGGAGATGCTATTTAACAGTATGAAGCTGCTTGGAGAAAGACTAATGTAGCTTTGGTAGCCTTTCCAGATGAATGTGCTTGGGTTTGCACTTTGGTCATCCCCCTCTCCCAACACACAACTGAGATCACAGCTCATCACATCTAGGAATGGGACAATGGACTAGAAGTGGATCTGACTCCATGAGATACTTCTTATGCTGTTTCACCCATGAGAGTTTTTGCAAGTAGGAGTAGAGGCAGCTTGTTGGAGGCAGACTGAGGTTTCTTCTGCCAAGTCTTTTCTGGGACTTTGTGTCACACAAAGGGGATAAAGATGGATGAATGGAGGGTCTGAAGTATAACACAAGGTATGAGCCCTGTCATGTTCTAAGTGGTAGATGGAGGTAACTGAAGCAGAAAACAAGTAAACTGTTATGTTTACCATACACATGTCATTGCTAGAGGCTCTACTAAAACAAGAGCTCTCCATTATCCAAATTTTATCATTGAGTAGGTGAGATAGATTTCAGCTCAGTATTATTTCCTTCCACACTTAAACTACATTAGAAAAAACAGCTACAATCAACTATTCCTAAGAAATACCTTATTGTAAAAATCAGATACCTCCTTTGTCTGCGTAAATACAGTACCGTTTTACAACAAGTAGCCAATGGTTAGATTTTGCTCTCCTGCAGCATCTATTAGTGGATTTATGGATCCCATCATTCTGCATGGCTACTGCACTACAACAGAGCAAAGATAGTATAGTACAGTATATATAGTATTCAAATTAATTATATATTAGCATTTCACTACATCACTGTCACAACATACCATGTCCATGCCAGAAAAACTGGCTGGGGCTGCTGCAGAATACACCAGTGCTGCTGTTTAACCATCAGGGCAGCACTGTAGGTACTCAAGCCTCCTCTGTACCAGATGCTCCCTGCCTTCTCTGGCTACAGGGCAAGAGCCACTTGCTACAACAGCCACTACAAGGCAAGACTCACAGACTGGTCTTTCAGGCCACCCTCAAAACAGACTCGGGTTTTATATACATTTTTAAAGATGTGAAAGCTCCCTGTCCAGTGTTCCTTCTACAGGCACTCAGCACCACACTCTTCTGAGACTGATGTGGGGAAGTCCAAACACTAGCAAAATCCACTGCATTTTCATAAATATCCCCACAGAGGTTTTTATTTCTGAGAACAGCAACTGAGCCACTGCAAATCCCAGGCACCATGCAAGGCCACTGAAACACAACTTCTGCTAGTCTATGTCCTAGAAACCCAAAGGCACCTCTTACAATTATTATAAAAAGAAGCATAGCAGCTTAACTAACTCACTTTTATATCTCACACCATTTAAACCTAAGGCTATTGGTAAAGGTCAAATCACTAGATCAGCCACAGGGCATTTAACATAGTACTTTTAACATCTATGCACCTGCTGAACTTCAGTGACAAGTCAAGTCTTGCTTATGCACGTACAAAGACTTAAGAGGCTGGGATGACTAATATGAATGATTACATTCATTGGGACGAATATAGCAGAGAAGAAGGAACATGGCTATTTTTTCTGTGATAACTTCTCAATAACCGTCTCAGCACAGCTCACTCTGAAAAGGAGCGATAGAAACATAAACCACCTGGTTTGGCCAGATGCCTGTATTGCAGGGCACTCGACCCGAGGACTTCCTGAGCTTCTTGCTACACTGGGTCTCCAGCAACAGACTGGATGAGTAACAACCAAACAGCACTGACATGCAGCAGCAGGGTCACAAACTATTTCCTCCACTGAGGCATCTCCTGCTGTAATTACGACTGAGGCGAGCAGCAGGGGCAGGCAGAGCTGCCTGCACTGTGAGACTGAGCACACCAGACCTGTGCTAAACACCAGTTGCCATGCCTGTATCCGCTACCTGCACCAGATAAGCCCTGCTCCTCTGCCTTTCCCCTCAAGTAACCCAAAACATCGCTTCATCATAAGGTCAAACAAAGGAAAAAAACTTATAGGAAGTAGAGGGAAACAAGACCACCTCTTTGAGGCTTCTTCTTTCCCTACAGGCTTCTTGCTTATCCTCAACAGAAACTAGCAGAGCTACTTCAAGTCACAACAGTCAGGCAGCTTAACAAGAAAAAAACTCCAAACAAGCATCATAAATCCAAACAAACAGCTTTTACACCTGCAGTAGGCCCTGGCTATGCTTTTGGTCAACAGCCTCCACCTTTCCTTATCACAACTCAACATGTCCTTTCTGCATCATCACATCTAGCTGCTCGTGCCAGACTCTGCTCAAATCAGCACCCAGCTCTCAAACTGAAAATTACCTGCTGGTACTAGTCGTGGGTTTTTTTAGCCCAAAAAGGACCAGAGAGATAGGTATGTACAGAAGTGCACGGGTGAAGTATCAAAAAGGTGGTGGCAACCACAACAGGTTTTATTCATGACAGGCACAGGCACAAAATAAAAGCAGCAATAAAGTACAAGGATTGCAATCACCAGCCCTATGACCCCAGTGAAGCCAGATGGCCCTGCAGGCATGCAGGCCACCCAGGTACAGAAGGGCCAGCCTTTGAAGGAGCCAGCTGGAACCACTGTCCCCAAGTAAGAGCAATCTATAGACATGCAGACTACCACAGAAAATGAAAAGAAATTTGCAGCTACAACTTCACCTAAATTTCTCTTCTATTTAAAAAGCTACAGGAAGTTGCTTGGGGAATTTTTGTTGAGTTTTGTGGGGGTTTTTTTAACCTCTGTTCCTCCTGCAAATAAACCCACAAGCACACTTCAGTATAAACTATAATTGGGCAGTATCACTCTTATTTAATGAGCCCTAAAAAATCTGGGTAAGAGACTTACAAAGATGTCATCTCCCTTCTGCAGAGTTCACCAGGTAATTCACAGTCACACTCAAGAACTTATTATTCCCCATGCTAAAGAGAGCCCAGCATTTTGCCAAATATTTTGAGAGGAAAGTAGACAGAAGTAGCTTTAATTATATAAATTAAGTTAGACTGTAGCATGGAACAGATTGACCTCCCAGACTTTCTATTATAAAAGTAACTCTGCCAAGTTTGGAACTGGATCTCTTCCAGTTTTTCATGTGAAACTTGTGATTTTCTCCCATGTTGATACATTTTTATTTTTTAACCATAATGATATAATCAGAGCTCTATGCTTTTGCTCAAATACACTCTATTTTGTTCATGCAAGATCTTAAAATACAACTGAAACCCTAAGGGTAGGTGTGGCTAAGTTGTTTTGATGTTTCCTGTTTATAACAACCCTAAATTTCACTACATAGGGGAATGAGATGATCACTAAAGCATGGCAGGGAAATAGGATGTTTACAGCCTCCAATTTATTTTATCTGAGCTTACAGACTTCATCATTTTGCAAATCTTGAATAATTCAATCTGCCAGTGCATACTAAAAATACAGACTCATTAAGCAGGACACCTATGGCTGAACTGTCTCCAAAGAAAGAAACGCTATTACCCATTTTCCATACCCCATATCATAAGCAGCTGCTTGGGAAAAAAAAAAAAGAAAAAGTTAAGAAGTTTCAGAAGAGAAAAGATGTGGTCCGAAGTAGTTCCAAGAATTTATCTCAGCAGAAAACAACTGGAGTATTTGAAAGCTATGCTATACCAGTGTCGTTCTATAACACTGCCTGAAAGCTACATTGACTTCTACCATCCAATCAGAACACAGAGGTCAGCTTCTACCTGACAAGATCAATCACACTGTTGGAAATCACTGGCATCACAGGTGGGATCTCACAATACTTAGGAACAAGGAACAGAGAGGGACACAACAATAAAGCCCAAACTTGAACCTGAAGCATTCATGTATTTCTCTGAATCGCTAAGTATATTTAAGATAAAAAGGTCTCAACTCACGCAGCTTAGTTTCAGACTTACATCTGATCGATTGAAAAAGACAGAGCAGGAGACAATAAAAATGGTTTTCAATTCAAGTGGAATAACAAGGGGAGGGGGGAAGTGCAGAGAGTCTTGCTCACTTGTACCAACTACATGTCAAATACAGGCCACTGCTTCTACTGACAGACATTAGCCCACACTATATTATTCAGTCCTTTCATTATTAATGAGGCATAGCAAAAGAAATCACGGCAGCACTAGGTCTACATCTAACTAACATGGATTTTGAAGTGTGAGATACAGAAATTGTCTCTCAGTGTGAGCTTGCTGAGGTGGTCACCAGGATTTTAACACAAACACTGCTACACTGCCTTATCTTTGGGGACCTGACTGCTGCCTACATGGTTGGTTTGCCTTTGTACAGAAAACTTCCAAAATCTACCCATGTAAGTTATCCTGTGAGAAAGCACAGAAGCCAGCTCTCTTACACAAACACAACTCCTTTCTGCCTTCTCAACTTCAAGACTCTACTTTGAACTAATGGCATATTTGAGAATAAGCTCTTGCAGCTCTTCTCATCATATGTAGTTACTTCAATGTGTGACCAGCAAGGTCTGTTCCACCCCTGAGCTTCTTGGACTGCTGATGGGAGTGTCCCACTGACTAGAAATAACACGGTAGTTCTTCACAAGAGAGGGCAGGGAAAATTTGTGTGTAGGGAACCACATCCTTGACTTACTCATGATCAACAGTTTAGTGATGAACTCATTTCACCAACTCAGTCTAAGATCCTCCATACTTTTCTTGGGATGTAAAGAAAGTAGCAAAAATCTTTCTATTTTTATGGTTTAGGAAAGAGAGGTTATACCAACAGGCACAGGAACAACAGGAACTAGTATGATAGATCATATTAAAGTTGATTATATTGTCTTCCAACTCAGAAATACAATACGACCTTCAAAAGAAGACAAGCTTAAGCTTCTGTATATACATTGATATGTGACAACTTGCTAACACTACTGTTCTCTGTAGAGAAGTTCCAGCCTCTGTTTCTGTTCCTGTTTTTTGTTGTACTAGTCCTGGCATTACTCCAGTTGTATTTTGACATTCAGTTTAGTGTCATATTAATCACTGAATTTTGAAAATAGTTTCAAAACCTTTCCATTCCCAGCAGAAGCACAATACAACTTTACACTTTTGTACCTCATAAATTGGACTTGCTGGAAAAACTTTACTCTCAGATTAATACTGTTTCATGGAGGTGCACATGCTGCTCACAATACTCCTCATTCTTGAAGATAACTATCTACTTTAAAGATAATTAGCTATTACATCAGATATTCATATTTATGTGCTATATTGTAATTTTGTACAGAGTACTACTAAAAGTATTATTGGTATTAATTACACAAATCCACTACAGGAGGCAGAAAGCCTCCAGTTCTTTTAAAAGTACCTTGCTGACATTGTCAGAACAAATACTTTTTGATTTACATAACATGGAAGGAAGTAGATATGAATTTTCAACGCTCTTGCTAAAATTTGGGCTTCTATTTCTTCAATATGGACTAATGGCATCACACAGTAAATGTCTCCAACACATACACACACACTGCTATCTCTGATTATGATGAGAGACAATATGCAATTAACTGTATTTCAAAGACCTAATTTTTCGTTTTCTTTTTAAAAGCAACTTGCTTTTATTTTTAAAGGCAATTATGTATTCATTAAGTATGCAGAAGAGGTGGGTCCTCCCGCTTACAGAAACAAGAAAGTTGCATTTTTCTAAAGGCTTCAGGAGTTTTCAGCAGAACTCCAGTTCCAAGCAAGTGATGAGCTGTACAGGATGGGCCTAAACCAACACTGATCCAACACCAAAAGTTCTGGGATGTTCCAGAATCTACTTTAATTCCATCTATGCCATGCTGGACCATGAAGGTTTATCTTCCCTTGTATCTAGGACTCCTTTTCATTTTTCAATGCATGGCAACTTCCAGGCTGAACCAGTGTCAGCCACATTCCCATACAGTACCTTTACAAGAAGAAAAATGTCACAGGGGATCAACACGCTGAATTTAATATCTGTTTGGAGCCAGGATAAGGTGGGAAAGAAGGTGTTAAGTTTTTATGAAAGATGCAAGTTTTGGCAACAGAAAGACAATAGCTCCAAGTGGTGTATATTGACTTTCACAGTCTCTGGAGTTGTACAGTAAAAAAGGGAAAAATAGCATCATTCTTTTATGAACACCAGGTTCACCTAAGCTATTCAGTATCAGAACTAAAAATGCAGGGGTCATTGGCTGCAATGTAACCTCATACTGAGGCCAGCACCTTCCTAAACATCAGGGAAGTGTGGTTGGTTATGTGCAGACCCATACCTTTACAAAACCAGATGGGACATTCCTTTACACTCATCGGAAAGAAGAATGCCGAAGCCTCCATGTTGGGGCAGCACAGTCACTTAAAAGACAATTCTTAACAATGCAGAAGGAAATGCTGTAAGCATGATGCCCATTTTGCTCCTTTGCAATGGAAAGACAGCAGTGCATCATTCCTGTTCTCCACTCTGACTCCCCTCAAGGGCTCCCTCTCTTTGGAACAAGAACCTGTAATGGTTTTATTAGGCACTGACT